>NC_058133.1:331129657-331195191 GCF_016433145.1 Gracilinanus agilis
AAGAAAGAAAGGAAGGAAGGAAGGAAGGAAGGAAGGAAGGAAGGAAGGAAGGAAGGAAGGAAGGAAGGAAGGAAGGAAGGAAGGAAGAAAAAAGAAATCAATGGGATCATTAGACTATCTACTCAGAAATAATTTTATAATTTATATATAATAAATATGTATAAATATAATAACTTATAAAAACCCATGTTATCTTATGTATCACCTAACAAGTACTTTTTGTTTGGGTATCAAGGAGGGTAAGTAGAACCTTAAAGTGAATAATGGAAAGAGTGGGTGGAGAACTGAAGTCTTGTACCCCTTTCCAGTTTCAGGCTAGCTTCTGGCATGTACTTCCTCTATTATGTTGAAACTTGGGTAGTATAGATCTCCCTGTTCAGAAGAAAACTGTGATAACTTTTCACTAGTGAGAACAAAGAATAACAACAATTCTTGCTAATACTTTCCAGCTGAAGTATTGCCTGGGACATTGATCTTTTTGGAAATTGAAAGGGAACTAGTTGCTCTTCAGTTCAAAAATATTATTTACAACACAAAAGAAACTAGAAATTCTCTAATTTAATAAGGTCTTGGGCTTATTAGAACACAATGTTAATGGTGTCAATGATCTTTGTAAAGGTTTCACTAATGTATTAGAGGTGTAGGACTCTCTGGACTGTATATTTGGAATCTTCTCAGTACTGATATGATTTGGGCAAGAGGGCTTAGGTTTGAATTCCAGCTAGGTCACTTGATATCTTGGGCAATCCGCTTAACCTATGTGCGACTTCGGCTCCTCATTTTAAAAGCAATACTCCTAAATGGAAAGATGAATTGGCAGTCTGCATTGGGAAAGGAGTTTTCCACATCAAAAGTGTCTCCATATGAGTAAAATCACCAGCACAGATATTGAATGATAGCCATTGGCCAGAGCCATAGATGCCATTGGTCACAAGGAGGCTAGAAATAAGCATGAACAATCTTGAAGTAATCTATCTGGTCATCCTCAGTGGTGAAACAACTCCAGGCCATATGTGTCAAAAAAAGCTGCCTCCTGATGGCCTGAAGCTCTGCCTGTGGAAAGATTACCATACTCCCATCAGAAGCAACCTCCTCTTCCCCTTCCTCTTCTACTTTAATCTGTCCCTGGTGGTAATTGTGGGGAATAAAAAGGAACCTGTATGACAGCTTCAGGGAGGTGAACTAGCTATGAGTGATCAGAGGCACCCACTTTAATTTCAGAGGAATGCTTCCTGGTTTCCCCCTTCTGAATCATCATTTTAATGGGCTTCTCACATGCAGAAAGCCCTGCAGAAATTGAGTAGGGAAGGAAGTGAATGAGCCAATTACATTGGCTGGGAGCCTGAGGAACGCCCTGCTTCAAGGCTAAAATTGCCCCTCTGCAGTCCAACAGTTTGGGCCAGGCAACCCAGACAAACAATTTTTGGAATTCAACAGAAAAACATAATCAAGAGATCCTGTTGACATTTCTTCGAATGGGAGCTAAAATTGATCCAAGTTGTTTATTTCCGGTTTTTTTTTTGTCTGAGATGAGAGGTTAACAGATCTCTCTGCTCTAAGTAGCATCTGTTTAGATGACACGGAAGAATATCATCCAGTAAAGGGGTGTGGAATCTACCTGCTTCATTCATGTGCATAGCAAGTTCTTGAAGCAAGTAGATGAAAAAGTACAGGCTCCATAAATGAATAATGTCAGAATCTGCAAATCTGAGAGTTAGAAGAAATCTTTCCAGTTATCTTCTCCGTACCTGGCCAAGAATCTCCTCTACCATATCCTTGAGAGGTGTACCCAACGTCTTTTTGAATACTTCCAATGGAGAAGGAATCTACTACCACTTCAGGTAGCCCATTCCACTTTGGGACATCCAATTCAATTCAAAGAATCATAGAATTAGGGAGTTAAAAGAGATCGTAGCAGTCATCTCCTTCAAAACTTGCACAAAAAGAATCTCAACTATAATATACCGGAGAGGTGGCTGTCCAGCCTCTGCTTGAAGGAGCCATTCATAAGCTAGTCCATCCTACTTCTGGTCAGATGAAATGGTTAGAAAGTTTTCCAGGCACTAGTCCTCAATTGGCTCATCCATTTGTGTTCTGTCATTTGGAGTCAAACAAAAGAAATCTAACTCTTCAAATGAAAGCTCTTCAAATACTTGGAAAAAGACATTGCATCCAGTCCTCCTTCCTCTTCTCTGAGCTTTGTCTTTTGTTGTTGTTTGACCATTTTTTCAGTAATTTCTGACTCTTCATGACCCCTTTTGGGGTTTTCTTGGCAAAGATGCTGGAGTGGCTTGTCATTTCCTTCTATAGCTCCTTCTACAGATGAGGATCCTAAACAAACAAAGTTAAGTGCCAAAGTTAAGCCCAGTCTCACATAGCTGGTAAATAGTTGAGGCTAGATTTGAACTCATGAAGTTGAGTTTTTTTCCCCTCGGTCCAAGCTCAGGGCTTTATGCATTGCTCTGCTAGCTGTCCTGTCTTCAGACTAAGTTTCTTTTACATGACATAGATTCATGTCTGCTTTCCTCTGTATGTTTTCTAATATATCACTGTCCTTAAACCAAGTTGTCTAGTACTAAACACATGATTCCAGATGAAACCTGATAAAGGCAGACAAAGTACAGAGGGACTGTTATTTATCTGTTCCTGGAATCTCCACTGCTATTAATGTAGCCCAAGGTTACCTTAGCTTTTGAACAGGAGGCAGTGATGGGTGGGGGTGGGGGTACCCACACTGCTGACTCTTGGTGAAGCTTATAGTCAGTTCACCGAATGTCCCAGATATTTTTCAGAACAATTTCCCTGTCAACCAATTGCTTTATTTTGTTATTGTTGTTCAGTTTTATCTGACTCTTTGTGACCCCATTTGGTCTTTTTTTTTTGGCAAAGATATTGGATTGGTTTGCCATTTCCTTTTCAAGCTTATTTTATAGATAAGAAAATTGAGGCAAACAGGGTTAAGAGACTTATAGTTAGTAAATGTTTGAGGCCAGATTTGAACTCAGAAAGATGAGTCTTCCTGACTCCAGGATGAATACTTTATCTTATATGCTATGTGTATTTTTGTACTTAAATGTAAGACTTTCATTTGATTAGATTAAGCCCACTGCTAGCAGATCATGTTGGTGACTCCATTATTTTTGTGTTGTTATTTCTCCCATCTTGGTGCCATCTATAAAGTTGATGAGATACCTCGGCCTTTATGCAAGTCATTGATAAATTGGTAAACAATCCAGGGCTGAGCACACTCCACCAGAGACCTCCCATCATGTGGATAGTGAAGCACTGAAACTACTTTTTAAATCTGGTTCTGTAACCAGTCCTGACTCCCTCTGATTGTATTATCGCTTAATTCATATTTGTCCATCTTCTACACAAAAAGAGAATGAGATGTTGTATCAGAAACTTAGTTAGGGGCAACGAGGAGGCTTAGTGAATAGTCAGGCCTGGATACAAGAGGTCCTGGGTTCTATTTTGGCCTCAGACACTTCCTAGCTGTGTGCTCCAGGGCAAGTCACTTAACCCCCATTGCCCAGCCCTTACCACTCTTTTGCCTTGGAACCAATATAGATTATTGATTCTGAGACAGGAGAGAAGGGTTAGAAAACGCTTAGTTAAAAACCTAGTTATACCTTATGCAGAACATTTCCCAGATAGACCATGTTAGCGATCCTGTCCAAAAAGGAAAGAAGCTAAGTCTAGCATAACCTGTTCTTGATGAAGCCATGCTGCCTCTCTGTAACCACTACTTCTCTATCTAGATGCTTGCTATTCATCTCTTTAATGATCCACTCCAGGACTTCCCCTGGAATTGAAGTCAAAATCACTGGACTATTATTTGTAGACTCTCTTTCCTTCCTTTTGGCAGGTGATGGTGCAGTGGCTGCATTGTTGGACCTGGAGTTAGGCATACATGAGTTTGAATCCAGTCTCGGATTTTTTTATTTTATTATTTTATTTATTATTTTTAATAATATATCACATAATAAAACTATATTATATAGAATATAAATTATTTACATAACATATAATAATAAAATGTTATTTATTAATAGTTTATTAGCTCTGTCACCCTGGGCAGGTAAGTTAACCTCTATCTGCCTCAGTTTCCTCATCTACATAATAGGGATCAGAATATCTCCTATCTCCCAGGGTTATTGTGAGGATCAAATGCACTTAGCAGAGTGCCTGATACATAGCAAGTGCTATGTACATGTTAGTTATTATTATTTATTTTATTGAGCCAGATGACTTGAATTTCTCAAGTGTGGCTAAATGATCTCCTGCAATCTCTTTAATTATCTTGGGTATTATTATTTAAAAAGCCCTTACCCTTTTAGAATGGATATTAAATATTGTTTCTAAGGCAGTAAGGGCTAGACATTAGGGTTAAGTGTCTTGCCCAGAGTCACCCATCTAGGAATGAATAAAGTCACACTTGAACCCAGGACCTCCCATCTCTAAGCTTGGCTCTCTATCCACTGAGTGACCTATCTGTCCTTATCTTAACTACCATTTCCCCTTTAAACATTTTCGATCTATCATTTCCAAGATACAAAGGTCATTGTCCTTTGCAGAGAAAATAAGAAGCAAAATAAGACTTTGGGAGCTCTGCTTTCCCCTTTTCTCAGTGATCACTGTCCCATCCATCCCAAGAAAAATTCTTTTCATTCCTTTTTTTTCCATTAAGGGAAAAAATCCTTCACTTCAATTCAATAAATATTTATTAAGTACCTACTATATACAAGGCACTATGCTTCATATGTCTAGAGCAGTGATGGACAAACTTTTTAAAGAAGGGGCCAAAGGAAAGGAAATGCTCATCTGTCAGTCTGTTTCTAAGGCAACTCTTTCAAAGTTTCATTGTATTGTATCCTACTCATTGTATTCATCAGATTAGGAATAATGTCATGAGGCCAGATAGAACATTTCAGGGGGGCCACATCCCGCCAGAAGGCCCTAGTTTGCCCATTACTGATCTAGAGGATACAAAGACCAAAAAGAAATAATCCTGTCTTAAAGGAGTTTACATTGTGGCTAGGTATGAATAAATATACTCCAGAAATGAATACAGTACTCTAAATGTGTTTAAACCAGAATAGAGCAGTTTCTGGGACTGCTAGGTGGCACATTGGATAGAGTACTGGGCCTGGGGTTAGAAAGACTCATCTTGTGATCAAATCCAGCCTCAGATAAACTTACTAGCTGAGTGACCCTGGGTAAGTCACTTGACCCTATTTACCTCAGTTTCCTCATCTTTTAAAATGAGTTGGAGAAGGAAATGGTAAACCATTCCAGAATCTCTGCTAGGAAAACTCCAGCCGAGATTAGGAGACGCCTGGAATGATTCAATAAGAGCAACAACAACAAAAGAGTAGTTCATCCTCTTCTTTGGGGGAAGGAAGCATTTTCATTAGAGAGTGCCCCTCATCTGAATTTCCACTTACTGACATTTTCAGATTTTGCTTATAAAATAGCTCAGATGATTTTAGTAGCTCAAGGCACTTAGTTTCCCAGATCGGAACAAGACAGCCAATAGGCTCCCAACTTTTGTCTCAGTGGGAGCTGAGGCAAGTGAAAAGACTTTATTTCATACTCCATATGGTCACAATGTTAGACTAGCTGAAAGTGAACTTCTGCCTAGAGGCTTGTTAACCACACCTACTGCTCTTTCTCCCTTATCTTTGTCTTTTCTCCTTTGTGCTTTTGCTTAAAAAATAAAACAATATATGTATAGTTCAATATTTATCTATTACACTGAAACATTTATCTATTACCTTAAACATTCATCTTTTGAAATTTTGAGTTCTAAATTCTCTTCACCTCCCCCCTAATGAGAAAGCATTTGCTTTTCAAAACTGTTTTTTCAAAAATGCATATTTTATTTATTTCATTAAATAGTTCTTAATTACACTGAAAAAAATTTTAAACCTTTGTCTTTGAAAATTTTGAGCTCTAAATTTTCTATTGACCCTCCCTAACCCATTGAAAAAGAATTTTGCTTTTCCTTTTAGTCCTTGAAATCCTTTCTTCTTCTTCTTTAAAAAAAATTTTTTTTAAACCCTTACCTTCCATCTTGGAGTCAATACTATGTATTGGCTCCAAGGCAGAAGAGTGGTAAGGGTGGGCAATGGGGGTCAAGTGAGTTGCTCAGGGTCACACGGCTGGGAAGTGTCTACCTAGGACCTCCCGTCTCTAGGCCTCAGTCCATTGAGCTATCTAGCTGCCCCCAAAATCCCTTCTTCTTAAACCTGTGTCTTCCTTTCCCCTTGATCCTTTTAAGGTTCCTGACATTAACAAAAGCCAAAAAGGAGATAAAAGGTTGAAAAAACTGTATTGTTGTTTGGCTGGTGGTGGAGTTGGGGGTGGTAGTGATGGGGAGAGCAGATGGCATTTGATGTTGCTGTATTATAATTCATGCACTTTTAGAACACAAATTGAAAAGTAGGGAATATTTGTGTGTGTGTGTGTGTGTGTGTGTGTGTTGTATATAGAACCTATACACTCATAAGGTTTATATAAAGCATAGTGGATAAAGATTGTTAAAGTAGAAAAGCAGACTCAGGCCAGATAATACCTATAGTATTAAGCCAAAGAAACACTCCTCTGGCTGCCATGCTGAGCTGACAAGGAATTCTAATATAAAGGTTCAGTAGGAAAATCAGCTTAAATTTAGTTTAAATAAATTATGCAACTTATTCTTTACTCCAATAGTTTATTTTCCCTTTCATTCAGCATACAAAGCTGAAGATTCTGGGTTCTTCCAACAGTAAGCACATACTTAGTAAAGGGACATGCATCTTATTGATCTGGCAGTGTATATGATCTCAGTTTTTCCACTTCAACTCTTGACTCTTCTCCCAGTCAAGGTTTTGAGGAATTTATGGGTAAGCTGCACACTTATGGTGCTGGCTGGTAAAGTCTTGTTGGCCCAACAATGCTTGGCTTGGCTTGGATCTACTTTCTTTCCCTCATCCTCTGACTCTGTCAGGTTACTTCTGGAAGAGAGCTTGATTTCCTCTCTCTCTGTCTCTCTGTCTCTGTCTCCCCCCCCCCCCCCATTTTTCTTTCTCCTCATTCTTTCATCCACCCCTTTTCTTCTTCAATTATCTCTCTCCCTCTGTCTCTCTCCCCATTTTTCTTTTTCCTCATTCTTTCATCCACCCCTTTTCTTCTTCAATTATCTCTCTCCTTTCTCTCTTCCCCCACCCCTCTCTCTGTTTCTCTGTATTGTCAGCATTAGTAAAACCAGAGTCACAGAGTTTTTAATTGGAAGGGACCTCAGAGACCATTTATTCCAATTCACACCCAGCTGAGAGTTCCTTGTACAAAATTCCCAATAAGTGGTGTGTTTGCTTTTGCTGGAAGGTCTCAAGTTTGGAGAAGCCCATTAATAGCTAATAGCACATTTATATAGCACTTTAAACATTGTAAAGCACTTTACATACATGATCTCATTCCACCCCCACAACAAGCCTGTAAGGCAAGCATTATTATTATCCTCATTTTCCATATGAGAAAACTGAGCCTGAGAGAAGAATCATGTAGCTGCTGTCTGAGTTATATTCAAATTCACATCATGGACTTCAAATCCATGTAAAGAATTTACTCTCTACCATGCCACCTGGTTTCCTATTACCTCCAGAGGTAATTCCTCTGTCGAATAGCTCTGGTTGTTAATAAGTTTTCCCTTCTGTTGAGCCTAATCATGCATCTCTGTAACTCCGGGGAGGATGGAGGTTAAGGAGTTACAGAGACATGGCTAGACTTCTAACCATGGTGTGTGGGGTGCTTTGTCCTAATTCCATCTTCTAGGACCAAGCAAAACAAGTCTAATCTCCTTTCCATCTGGAAGCTCTTCAAATAAATGAAAATAGCTATTATATCTCCCTTAAGACTTTTCATGGCCAAGCCTCTCAATTTCTTCCAATGTATCCTCCTATGTCATGATCTTGAGGATGAATTAGGAATCAAAAGACCTGTAGTCAAATTCTAGCTCTTCCATTTAATACCTCTGTGACTGTAACTTCTCCAGGTCTCAATTTCTTTAACTAAAATATGAAAATTGGACTCCTCCTGATATTTTCCAGCTTTTGTGCCTTTATTAAACTGCAGTGCCATGGACTGAATCCAGTATTTTAGATGTGACTTGGCCTGGAGCAGAGTATGACAGGACTACCAACTTCTCTTCTTCTGGACACTTTACTTTTCTTCATGCACCTTAAGTTTGCATTAGCTTGGGGCAACTAGATGGCTCAGTGGATAGAAGAGAGCCAGGCTTGGAGATGAGAGTACCTGGGTCCAAATATGACCTCACATACTTCCCTGCTGTGTGACCCTGGGCAAGTCCCTTAATCCCCATTGCCTAGCCCTTACCACTCTTCTGCCTTGGAACTAATACACTGTATTGATTCTAAGGCAGAAAGTAAGAGTTTTTTTTTTTTTTAAAGAGAGATGGGAACTTTTGAAATGACAGTATTTGATTAAAATAAAACCTGTTTTGAGTCATTTTCAAAGTCATTATCGTACACAACAAGAGAACTTAAAAGGAATAGAACTACTAATACCACATCCCAGTATTTCCTAATCTACATCACTCATCTTTCATCATAACTTTAAACCAGTAAGAGGAAGCACTTTTTAGTGATACTCTTTAATTCTCTCAATGGGCCTAGAAATTCCTCGAAATAACAATAGCTAATATTTACATAGTACCTACTATGTGACCGGCACTATGCTAAATACTTTATTAATATGATTTCATTTGATCTTCACAATAATTCTGGGAGATGGATGCTATTATTATTATTATTATTATTCCCATTTTAGAGTTGAAAAACTAAGGTAAAAAGAGGTTAAGTGATTTGTTCAAAGTCACACAGCCAGTAAATGTCAGAGGCAAGATTTGAATGTAGATCTCCCAGATTCTGGACCTTGTGCTCAATCCACTTTGCCACTTAATTGCTTCATGATTCCAGGTGTTTCCAAGATGGTATTGACAGTTGCCAGAGAATTCTTTTTTTTTTTTAAACCCTTACCTCCTGCCTTAGAATCAATACAGGAATTGGTTCCAAGGCAGAAGAGTGATAAGGGTGGGCAATGGGGGTTAAGTGAGTTGCTCAGGGTCACACAGCTGGGAAGTGTCTGAGGTCAGATTTGAACCAAGGACCTCCTGTCTCTAGGCCTGGCTCTCAATCCACTGAGCTACCCAGCTGCCCCCTGGCCAAAGAATTCTTGTGTCTTTCACTCTGTGCATCTCAGTTAAGGAAGGATAGCCAGAAGGTCATGGTCAGCCTGCTCTGGTAGATAAGATTTAAATATTGTCAAATCACTTTGGTGGGGGTGGGGGATACCTTTGCATTTTATCCACATGTGAGTGGACATAGTGTCAGGTGCCAGCTTCAGGGACATCAGTGGTCCTAGCTGGAAGCTCCATAGATAAGTTTATATGCTCAAGATGGGGTTATGGTAAAGTTTGAAGCAGTTTGTTGCCAAGGAGATCAGCTTTAGGAACACAAAAGATATGAAGCAGGGTGGCCAGGTTTCCAAAGATTCTAAACCCATGAATTGAGCAGCAGGCACAAAGGAGTTGGAGTTGGGAAGTTATTAGTTTTAGCAGGAGTTAATGGAAGGTATTGTTCACATAGCTCCCTCCCAGGAGCATCTTCTTTCATTCCTATGTGCTGTTCACTAAAGGCTTATGATGCATTGCATGAAACCGTATTTAGTAATTTGCAATCCACTGCACTCTGAGATCACAGTTGTAGTGGTGGAAACCTACCTTGGTCCTCCCCATAGTTCTTAGCAAAAACTCTGTTTTCATAAAAATGAGCAAAGAGTCTGCATTGCTTTGTCCTCTACTTATACAGTGCTAGGAAGGAGACCTAAGATGTGCTAGAAAATTGTGGGCAATGCACTGGTGAGAACCTCAGGAATGGTGGGGAATGAGTCCATTCTAGGGATCAGAAAGTTGATGGTAGAACAGTATTGAATTCAGTATTAGATAGCATGGCCTCTAATGTGAAAGGGACCAGGCTCCCTTTTCTCACACTGTGGCTCATTAAACCCCAAACAGGAGCTCCAGGAATAAATTACTTAAGACTTAGGTTTACAAAGGCAGTTAGCAATGGATAGAGAACCAGGTCTAGAGACAGATATCCTAGGTTCAAATCTGACCTCACACACTTTCTAGCTCTTTGACCCTAGGCAATTCATTTAACCCCAAATTCTTACCACTTTTCTGCCTTGGAACCAGTACTCAATATTGATTCTAAGCCAGAAGGTAAAGGTTAAAAAAAAAAAACACTTAGATTTTGGATCTTGTCCAGGATTTCCAAAATAGAGAAAATAAAAAATACTCATTGTGTTATTTGAATCAGACATAGGACAGGTATTTATTTCCTACAAACAAAAGAAATGCTAAAATACAAGATTCTCACAAGCACACAGTGACAGTGAGATATACAGTAAACACAAATAGTAGTTTGTAGTAGTTATACCCAGTTGGGAGAATGATACTTAAGTCATCTAAACAAAAAGCTTTTGGTGGAGTAACTTATTAGGTGTTTTATATTTCACCATAGATCTGTATTGTCCAAAATCCTAGTATATGTCTTTTGGTAAAATGGAGAAAGCAAGTTGTCTTGTCTAAGTGCCCTGGAATAGTTGCTAGGGATTTCTCCTTAGGTAACTAATTATCTTTGACTTAATAGGACCCAGGATCTCCTCACCTCTCAAATTTACTCCATCACTTCCACATCTGGACAAGAACAGTTCCTACACCCCTTCCCCTCAAGGAACTGCTATTCTACAAGAAGAGACAACATGTATGTAAATAGGCAGCTAGGTACTACAATGGATAGAGCTCTGAAATTGTAATTAAGAAAATATAAAATCTGACGTTAGATATTATATACATCTATCATATATATATAAATAAAATTTGACTATAGATATTTGCAAGCTGTGTGAATCTGGACAAGTCACTTAATCTCTCTCTGCCTCGGTTCCCTAAATAGTTAAATGAGGATTACAATAAGATCTCTCTCATAGGGTTGTTGTAAGTATTAAACGAGATAATATTTGTAAAGTACTTTGAAAACTTTAAAAATGCTATATAAATACTAGCTATGATGAAGGTGGTGGTGGTAGCGATGATGGAGATGAATTAGTATGTTCCAGGTAAGTGTAGAATAGATGAAAGGTAACTCTAGAGGGGTAGGTATTTGCAGTTGAGTGTCAGGGCGGGACAGGCTAGAAATGGTCTTTTGCAGAAAGTGATGTTTAAGTTGTCTTGAAAGAAGGCAAGGAATCTAAAAAGTGGAGATTTGGAGAGAGATCATTCCAGGATTGGGGGATAACCAATTCAAAGGCATTGAGATGGGAGGTAGAGACCTGTGTTACTTGCATCAGGTAGGCCAGTCTGGCTGGTCTGGAAGTATGAAAGAGGTAGAAGAACATTTAAGAAGACTGGAAATGATATGATATATAAGTACCAAACTGTGAAGAGCTTTAAAATGTCGAAGTTTGGGAGTTTGTTCTGAGAGGATAAAACTAGAGGTAACAGAATGACTGGAGTTCTCTGTGCTAAAATGATCAAACCTATTCTTTAGGAAAATCCTGTTGTCAATACAATGAAGGATGGATTCAAATGGGAAGAGACTTGGGGTAGGGATACCAATGTGTAAACTATTACAATGGTCTAAACAAGAAGTGATGAGACCTGAACAAGGGTAGTGGCTATATGTAGAAAGGTGGCATTATATATGAGAGACAGGAAGAAAGAAAGGATAATACTTGGAAAATGATTGACTATTTGGGGTAAGTAAGATTGAGAAGCTGAGGATGACACCAGGATCATAAACCTAGGTGACTGAAAGGATGATGGTACCTTCAACAGGCATAGGGAAGTTCAGGAGGAGAGTGTTGCTTTTTGGAGGATGGGTGAGACAATGAATTCATTGTTGCACATGGTGAGTATAAGATGCTTAGGAGACACTCAGTTCAAAATGTCCACTTGACAGTAGTTGATCTACAGCTAGCGCTCAGGGAAGAGACTATGACTGAACAGAGAGATCACCTGAATAAAAATGATAATTAAACACATGGGAGCTGATGAAATAATTGAAAATACAAAGAAAGAAATGAGAAAAGGGCTCAGGGGAGAGTCTTGGGAGGTACTCACAATTAGTTGGCATGACATAGATGAAGATCTAGGAAAAGAGTCTGGGAAGGAGTGGCCAGATTGGTGGAAGAAGGACCAGGAGAACAGTGTCATAAAAACCTAGAGGAGAGAATATCCAGGAGAACATGGTCAATAGTGTCAAATATTGTAGAGAAGTTAAGAAGGATGAGAAGAGAGAAATTAGCAATAAAGAGATCATTGGCATCTTTGGAGAAAACAATTTTGAAGCCAGATTGAGGAGGGTTTAGAAAAGAGTGAGAGGAGAGAAAGGAGAAGCACTGAATATAGATGGTTGAGAAAGAGAGGAGAGATATAGTATAATACCCAGTGAGTATATAAGGATCAAGTGAAGGGTTTTTAAGGACTGAGGATGTTTGCAGGTAGTAGGGAAGAAGGCAGTAGTTATGAGGAGACTACAGGTTAAAGAAAGAGGGGAGGATAGTAGGAATGATCTACTGGAGTAGATAAGATGGTGCTAAACAAATGCTTGTTGGGGATATGGCTGGATGATCAGTGGATGTAGAGTCAGGAGGCCCTGGGGTCAAATCTGGCCTCAGACACTTCTTAGCTCTGTGACCCTGAGCAAGTTCTAAGATGGAAGGTAAGGTTTTTTAAACCCTTACCTTCCATTTTAGAATATGTGTATATATGTTTTTTTTTAAATCCTTACCTTCTATCTTAGAATCAATACCATGTATTAGTCCCAAGATAGAAAAGCAGTAAGGGTTTGGAATGAGGGTAAAGTGACTTATCCAGGGTCATAGGAAATGTCTGAGGCCAAGTTTGACCCTAGGACCTCTCATCTCCAGACTTGGTTCTCAATGCATTGAGCCAACTAGCTACCCCTCAAAGAAAAATGCTTTTTTGGATTGGTTTGAATTGAATTGAATTGAATTGAATTGACCAAGAATTCCTGGTCACTTTCCATATAAAAATAGAATCTTTGCATTTTACCATGTAGCCTGGTGCTCTCTTAGAGTCTTTTTAATATTAGAATCAATTCCAGGTCACTAGTCATAGCATCTAGCCAGTGCTTTCATGAGGCTAATTCTCTGATGCTGCAATATGGTATGGCCAAGAAAAAGAGATGATCATTTTCTGGGAATAAAGCAATTTCCCCATAAAAGGCATTTCTTATAAGCACAGAACTCATGTTGACAGCTCATGGAGAGTTTCGATTCCTCAGGCAGTTTTGCTCCTGGACAGCTCTCCTATAGCCAGTTCAATATGTGGGACAATATGGAAATCTAGGCGGATGATCATGAGATTTGATTAGCTTAAAGAGGTCATGAGGGAAGTCTTCTAAAATTAAAATTTTGTGTGAAGCTGGCACAGCATATTCAAGGATCTGTAATGGCAAACAGTTAAGGACATTAGCATTCGATGATGCTCTTTCAGGTTAATGGACAGAAGTGTAGCATACACACTGAATAAAAGACTCTAGACTTGTATATGTGATATCATTAAAGGAGTGTGTATGTTTATGTGTACGTGTATATGTTTAAAATTAAGGATATAGGCTTCTCTTGGAAGGACTTTTTACTGTTGTACATCATGCATGGCTGAAGAGGTAGTTGTCAAAATCCTTGACTGCTGTGATAACTCTAAGACTTCCTTTTCAAGCTGTATTGTTACATACGCTAGGTGATTTCTTATAGATGATAGGGATGAGAATATAAATTCTGTGAAGACAACCACTGTTTCATTCTTGTTTTTGCATTCTCAGCATAGTGCTTTATATAATACAGGCACTTGATGAAAGTCGTTGAATTTAACTGAAAGCTGCAAGGGACCATATAGGTTAGCATTGTTCTTTCATTTTACACTTGAAGAGACTGAGGCACAAAGACTTTATGGACTTGCCCTGGGTCACACAGGAGATAAGTGGCAAAAACCAGGATTTGAACTTCATATTAGAGTCCTATAACTTCAAAACCAGCATTCTTTCCATAATAGTTGGCTACTTTTATTAAGGAATAAATAATTGCTACCTTAGCATCACCTGACATTTTGCAGCTAAGAGCAGTTTTCAACAATGCAAGCAAACCAACAGTGGTAGAAGCAGTGATTTGTGTATATCAAAAACTATTGGCATGGCCCCAGAAATCAATAGCAGTTTAATGTTCTGGGAAGTATCATTATTCTAGCACATCATGGTATCAAAAATTTAAAGATGGAAGGAATTTTTGAGGTCATCTAGTTTAATCCTCATAATTCACAGATGAGAAAACTGAGATCTAGGAAGCTTAAATGCATAGGAAGACATCAGGGTTTTTTGTTTGTTTGTTTGTTTGTTTGTTTTGCTGGTCAAATATAGCATAGATGCCCATAATAAAGGCAGGAATAAAAACCAGGTGGGAAGAGAACAATGCCCTTACCTCTACTGTTTCTTTTTTTCTGGCCCAAATTCATTTACATGCCAAGTCAGAAAGAATCTTGAGAATTTGTAACCCTGTCAGATAGTTGTCTGAGACAAAAGACTAAAGTTAAAGTTTCAGATATGAGTTAGAAGAAAGCATTTAATCTTAGACTCGAGACTCTCTGCCTAGCATTTATTAGCTGGGTATTATTGTCTCTAGCTATGACAAAAGAGCTGTCAGTCTACCCTTATTGGGGAAAGACTCTCTAATCACTATGCCCTAGTAGACTAGAGTTAAGATGGCTAACAGATTGTCTCAAAGAGATAAAGTGCAGAAACTAGAAACAAAGGATTAAATAGCAACTCCTGGACCAGTGAAATTTTGCACCCAGTAGAAAAATAGGAAGCCTATGGTTTTCTGTATGGCTGTGAAAGTTGGATTATAAGGAAAGCTGAGTGCTGCAGAGTGGATGCTTTCAAATTGTGGTGCTAGAGAAGACTTTTGAGAGTGCCTTGGACAACAAGGTGATGAAATCAGTCAATACATAAAGAAAATAATTCAGGCCATTCATTGGAATTTCAAATATTGAAGCCATAGCTCAAATACTTTGTCTATATAATGAGAAGACATGACTCATTGGAAAAGACTCTGATGTTGGGAAAGACAGATGGAGAATGGGATGGCAGAGGATGAGATGGATAAAGAGTGTCATGGAAATAACAAACATGAGCTTGGACAGACTTTAAGAGATGGTGGAGGCCAGAAGAGCCTGCAGTGCTATGGTTCATGGAGTCATGAAGAATCCAATATGACTTAAAAACAATAACAACAAAAACAGGGAGGAGAGATAAAGAAGCAACAGAGATGTGACATCCAGGGGTGGAGAATTGATTACATGACTCAGTGTCCAATTGTAGGTCCATCAGAAAGAAGACCCAGAGAGAAAAGTATAACATCAACAGAAAACATGGTGGCCTTTTACTATTGGAGGAATCCATTACCCTGTCACATGTATGTTTCAGTTCCATATTTGTTATTCATATGACCCCACTGTGTATTCATTCTGCCCACTGATGGGGTACTCATGGGAGAGTACATCCTGGACTTATGGAGGAATGTTCCATGATTTCATTCCACATTCTATATCATTAAAAACTTCTCTTCTGGAGGGCAGCTAGGTGGCTCAGTAGATTGAGAGCCAGGCCCAGAGATGTGAGGTCCTGGGTTCAAATCTACTCTCAGAGAGTTCCTGGCTGTGTGACCCTGGGCAAGTCACTTAACCCCTATTGACTAGCCCTTATCACACTTCTGCCTAGGAACCAATACACAAGATAGAAGGGTATTGTTGTTGTTTTAATAACAAAACAAACAAAAAGACTTCTGCTCTGAATAATTAAGTACTCTGGCCACCAAGGACTTGTGAGTTATAATCTTGAGTGAATATGGAGCCACCGAGAACCTTACACTTTAGCTACTTTTTCTGGTGTCTCTCTATGTGTGTGTTTTCATGGAAGCCTCCAGGGACATGTCCAAAGGTTCTACAGATAGTAAATGGCAGAGTAAGGTGCTAACTGCTAGTCTTCTGGTTCTAAGTCTAGAACTTCTTCTACTACATCATGAAGACCAAAACCACAAAATTCCCATCCTCAGGCTGGAAGAG
This sequence comes from Gracilinanus agilis, assembly GCF_016433145.1. Lineage (NCBI taxonomy): Eukaryota > Metazoa > Chordata > Mammalia > Didelphimorphia > Didelphidae > Gracilinanus > Gracilinanus agilis. The sequence goes on from NC_058133.1 coordinate 331,145,862, forward strand.
CAGCAGCCAATCATGGGCTAAATTCAACTGCTGCTCAGCACAGAAGCTTTGACCTATTTCATTTCTTACCTGGGCCAATTCACCCCTCCTTACTCCTCCCAGGGACCTCCTGCTCCCAATGGTTGGCCATATTGGTGCTAGTCTTAGTAAAGATAATGGTTAGCTCAACCCTACTGCAGTTTGGAACTCCCTAGCTCAATTGATCCACCAGCCTCAGCTTCCCCATTAACAGGGGTCACAAACATGTGACATTTCACTTAGTGAAACTTCTTCTTCTAGTCGTCCAGGAAGTAGCTCAGCAAATGGCTGCTTGGTATATAAGAAAAACATTCTAGAAATTGAGTAGCCGAAGGAAAACATGAACCTTTGCCTTTGTTTTTGGAGTAGGAGCATCATGAATGGAGCACACTTAATATTTGGGCAGTATGTCTGCTAGTAGTACTATTGCAATAGCCTGAGAAGGGGGTAGCTTGGTGGCTCAGTGGATAGAGAGCCTGGGCTGAAGATGGAAAATCCTGGGTTCAAACCTGGCCTCAGACACTTCCTAGCTATGTGCCCCTGGGCAAGTCACTTAACCCCATTTGCCTAGCCCTTACTGCTCTTCTGCCTTGGAACCAATACATAGCATTGATTCCAAAATGGATGGTAAGGGTTAAAAAAAAAAGCATATTTCTATCTTTCAAGAGAATTAGCATAATAGTACAATATAAAAGGCAGGATGCTGGATGCCCCTCATCAATTCCTAATTTCTTGGAGAACATAATGATAAATCTATTGACAGCTTATAGATATTTCAGATCTGGATTCTCAATGTCAATTAGTTGCTTCCTAAGGCTGTTATCTCACTCCCTTTTAATGATGTGTATATAGATCTTCATAAAGGGAATCCTGTTACTCATTCACAGTTCAGTGTCCAGAAATATAAATTAAGTGATCATTGGCATCTTGAAGAATGTATGATTACCTCAGCATCTTTAGCAAATGTCCTTGGGAGAGAACACCACAGAAAATATCTTCACTGAGACCTGATACTCTGATTTGATATATATCTTACACTCATATCTTTTTATGAATACTATGGCAAAAATGATGGGATTTTCAGGTATCATATTGTTCTTCTGAATGTGGAGTTTTACTGACTTGTGAATAATCTATATTACCTGATTTCTGGTAGTGTGAACTTTATCAAAATTTATGGGCTTCCTTAGAAAGATTTTGAAATGCCATATTCTTCCAAAGAGATCCTTTTTCTTGATGAATCTTCATTCTACACTCTTGAATTAGCAAGAAGACCCTTAGTCCAACCTTTCATAACCTGGAAAGATAAATGACAAGTGGAAAGACTGCTGACTTTTGAGTTATGTTTTAGATTTAAAACCTGGGACTATCATTTATTATGTTTGTTTTGCTGGACAAGTTTCTTACCTTCTCTGGCTCTCAATTTCCTTATCTGTAAAATAAGAACATTGGAGTAAGTGATCAATAAGGAACTTTCAAGCTATACATCTATGGCTCTATGACTTGACTTAGGGTTATTGCATTTGAACTAATCAGCAGACATTGTGGCTTCTGCAGGTTTTCCAAGTTCTGCTGACTGTCTTGGCAAGCACATTCAGCCTGTTATGTCTATCACATTTATATTAGAAGCTGTTCCTTTAGTTTCTGTTATATAGTAATGCCGTTTCATTGCCTGACTTCTATCTCTTTCTCTCTCTCTCTCTGTCTGTCTGTCTGTCTAATCTATCTATCTATCTATCTATCTATCTATCTATCTATCTATCTATCTATCTATCTATCTATCTGCTTATCTGTCTATCTGTCTATCTATGATATATTGGAGTATGTGTATGTGTTTGTGTATATATGTGTTTATATACACACCAATTAAAACATACACACACACGTACATGCACACACACACACACACACACATATATACATATATATATATATATATGTGTATATATATATATATTTCCTAATGGATCTCCAAGCTCCCAATCTCTCTATTTGATCTATTGTCACCACAGCTGCCAAAATAATCTTCCTACTATAGGTCAGGCTATTTCACTTTCCTGTTTGAGAAGCTTTAATGGCTTTCTATTGCCTCTAAGATAAAATAAGAATCCTATATCTATTTATTTAAACATGAATATTTATGTACATATATTTGATATCTATAATGGTCTAAAAACTAAGCATATGACTATAATCCTAGCTACCATGGAGGTTAAGGCTGGTAAACTGGAGTTCTGAGATGCAGTTTGTGTGTGTGTGTGTGTGTGTGTGTGTGTTTGTGTGTGTATACACACATATGTAGGTAGGTAGGTATATTAAGATTGTGCTTTCTTAACTTCTGGGAAAATTAGAAAATGGTATGACGAAAATTAGATTTAGATAAATATCTCACACCCTATGCTAAGTTCAAAATGGGTATATGATTTAAACATAGTGATATTTTAAGTAAATTAGGTGAATGTGGAATAGTATACCTGTCAGATCTATGGAGAAGGGAAGAATTTAAGACCAAGTAAGAGATAGAGAACATTACAAGATGTGAAATGAATACTTTTAATTATATTAAATTAAAAAGATCTTGTGCAAACAGAACCAATGCAACCAAAATTAGAAGGGAAGCAACAAACTGGGGGGAAAATTTTATAACAAAATTCTCTGACAGAGGTCTAATTGCTCAAATATATAAAAAACTAAGTCAAATTTATAAGAAATAAAATCATTTCCCATTTGACAGTTGGTCAAGGGATATGAATAGGCAGTTTTCAGATAAAGAAACCAAAACTATCAATAATCACATGAAAAAATGTTCCAAATGCCGCTTGATTAGAGAAATGTAAATCAAAACAACTCTGAGGTCCTACCTTACATCTAGCAGACCGGCCAATATGACAGTAAAGGAAAATAATAAATGTTGGAGGGGATGTGGCAAAATTGGGATACTAATGCATTGCTGGTGGAGTTGTGTGAATTGATCCAACCATTCTTGAAGGCAATTTGGAATTATGCCCAAAGGGCTTTAAAAGAATGCACATCCTTTGATCTAGTAATATCAGTACTAGGTTTTGTAATGAGTAAAGAACAGAAATGGGTTGCATATCCATTTCTGTTCTCTCCTCATTACAGTTTTTATCCCAAAGAGATAAAAAAAAGATGGGAAAGGATCTTTTTGAACAAAAATATTTATAGCTGCACTTTTTGTGGTTCAAAAAATTGGAAAATGAGGGGGTGTCCCTCAATTGGGGAATGGCTGAACAAATTGTGGTATATGATGGTGATGGAATACTATTGTGCTATAAGAAACTGCTTGATTTCCATAAGAACTGGAAATATCTATATGAACTGATGCAGAGTGAAATAAGCAGAACCAGAAAAACATTATACACAGAGACTGTAACATTGTGGGATGATCAAATGCCATTGACTTTGCTACTAAAAGCAATGCAATGATCCAGTACAATTTTGAGGGACTTACAAGAAAGAATGCTATCCACATCTAGAAAAAGAAATGTGGTAGTAGGAATCCAGAAGAAAACATATGATTTATCACTTGTTTATATGGGTATAGATTTGGGGTTTTGGTTTTAAAAGATTACTTTGTTACAAAAATGGATAATATGTAAATGAGATTTGAGTGATAATATATGTATGACCTGGTGGAATTGGTTGTCAACTCTGGGAGGGGGGAGGGAAGAAGGGAAGGAGACAACAAGAATCACATAATCATGGAAAAAAATTAAAAATTAAATTAAATTAAAAAAAATTTAACAAGAAAAAAAAAGATTGGGTTTCTTTATCTCACATAGGCTGGAAAAGAGGGAATTAGTTATGGGCCTGATCCCACTACTCATTGGCTGGGGCACTTTGGCCTGTTCCATTTTTCTAGCCTGGACTAGCTCGCCCTTTCTTTGGCTACTGACTCCCTTATTCCTAGGGTTTCATCATAAAGATTAGAACTTAGTTTGTATAACTGACTAGATATAGTTTATTATAGCTTGGAACTCTGGAACTCAAGAGATCTACCAGCCTTAGCATCCGTGGTAGCTAGGATTATGATCATATACTACCACACTTGGCTCGTGGACCATTCTAGATATCAAATGATGATCAGTTAAGAAGCACCATTTGAAGGGTTCATCATGAATTCCACATATAAGATGATTCTAGAATATATCTCGAAGAAATCTGCCAAATTATCATGTTAGGACAGATGTCACTGTTTTTCAATAACAAGAAATGCTCTATTGATTGTATGAAACTCTCCTATTTGAACAATGACTCACTGGTGCTGATAAAAAATGTACTTTTGATTATACCACAGGTTAAACAGGGACCATGAAGTTAGACAGGGAGACACCTCTCACACATTCTAGATGCATAACCACTGAAGAGTTTTTTTTTTGTTGTTGTTGTTTTTTTAAGCCTTGTACTTCGTTGTATTGTCTCATAGGTGGAAGATTGGTAAGGGTGGGCAATGGGGGTCAAGTGACTTGCCCAGGGTCACACAGCTGGGAAGTGGCTGAGGCCGGGTTTGAACCTAGGACCTCCCGTCTCTAGGCCTGACTCTCACTCCACTGAGCTACCCAGCTGCCCCCCCACTGAAGAGGTTTTTAATTTCTCTTTGCCTAATTTTCTTAAACTGCACAATGAGAAATTCATTCCACATTAAATAAGCATTTATTAAATGGTTGCTACATGTGAGTGTGACGGGTGCTGGAGAAACAAACACAAAATTAACAAGACACTCCTTTCAAGGAAATTACATTTCACTGGGGAATCCATTATTTACACTGATGAGTAAATGCAAGATAATCTGAGCATAGCACTAATAATTAGGAACATCAGGAATAGCTTTCCATAAGAGAAGGCATATGAGTTGAACCTGAAAGAAAGCTAGGAATTTTAAGAGGTGGAGTTTAGTAAAGCTTGCATCCCAGACATGTTGGACAACCTGCAAAAAATGTGGAAGAAGGAGATTGAATGTTGAATTTGAGAAAGAGCAAGTGTGTTGGTTTGACTAGAATATAGAATGTGTGAAGGGGAATACAGTGATATCTAATAAATCTGGAAAGGCAGATTGGAGTCACATTTTAAAAGGCTTTAAACTTCAAGCTAAAGAATTGTATTTTATCCTAGAGACAATAAGAGATCATGGAAGCGTCTTTTTTTTTTTTGAGAAAATTTTTTCTTTATTTTATTTCAGTAACAAATTTACACATAAGTTTTCCAAGGTTACATGATTCATGTTGTCTCCTTCCCCAAATCCCTCCCCCCTCCCAGAGTTGACTATCAATTCCACTGGGTTATATACATGTATCATTACTCAAAACTCATGGAAACGAGCCCAGGAGTGAAATTGTCTGACTTGTACTTTAAGAAAATTATTTTGGTAGTTATGTGGAAGATAGATTGAATAAATGAGACACTGGAAAATGTGAAAGCAATTAGAAGGTTGATGCAATGCAGTCTAAATAAGAATTGGAGATGGAGACAGTGGGGAGGACAGATTAATAAAAAAAAGTTTCACTTTACTAAAAAAGGCTTCTTTTTATATCACTTGAACCTTATAACAACACTGAATTAGGTATCACAGGCGTCAGTATCTTTATTTTATGGATAAGGAAACAAGCTCAGAGAAATTAAATTATTAGTCTATGATAACTTGGCTAATAAGTGTCAGAAGTGGGATTTAAACTGAGGTTAGCTTGACTCCAAGTACAGCACTCCATTATGAATGGAAGATAATAGGCATCTGAAATGAAGCTAATAATGCCTTTAGTTCTTATTTCTAAGGCTTGTTGCAAAGGCAAACTGATAACATGTATAAAGGGCTTTACAAAAAATAAATAAGGGCTGTAGAAACCTCAAAGTGCTATTCTAATATTAGCTAATATTATTTTGACATAGTTGGGGTCTCCATTTTATCTCATTTGTTTCAAAGAAGATAGTCTCTCTATACAATAATTCATGACCAAAATTTATCAGCCTTTTGCTGACAAGTTAGGATTGGCATCAGTCCCTTCCATGTCGGAGATAACTGTCATCAAGTCCTTGCATGTTTCCCCAAAGTGGCAGTTTTAAGGACCAATCTGCTCATGTTATAGAGTGTTGGCCTTCTAGCTACAATGCCTATGGCTATGTAGCTTTTCTATGATTCCACCTTCATCACTGGAAATGGTTGTTTTGAGATTAGTAAAAAAGACCAAGAAATAAGCAATCATTTATTGCTACAAAACTATTTTGGGCTGATCAGAGCAATAATTAGCAATTCTAATGGTCTAGATATACCTTGTAAAATATACCCACAGCAAATAGCCAAAAAGGTATCTTCAAATGAACTTCTGAGACAACTTTATTTGGGGAAGAGGGAAGAGACTTCAGTCACTATCCTACAAGATTTCACCAGAGAAGACCATGATACTGCCTGGTGGGCTGCTGCCCAGAGAAGGGGCAGGCTAGGATAAGGCCAGAAAGGTTTTTCCTTAGATAGTTGCCCTGGTATGTGTGAGTTTAAGTTCTCTATCTGATAGATTCCTAATCTAACCTATTTTAATTAATTCCTATTTTAATTATTCTTGCTAAATTTAATGGAGTTTAGTTGTCTCTAGCTGCTGAAGTACAAAAACTGTCAGAACCCTCTTAAATTTCAGTATCTTGGAGCAAAGCCCTGCTGGGGCCACCCTAGCTATGGTTCAGAGGCTCACTCCACTCCTCTAATCCCTATAGCTTACAACTCTAGAAATTTAAAAGAGACCAAACATTAATATTCCCATCTTTATAAGGCCCTCTAGCAAAAAGGATATTTTTCTCAGAAACCACAACCCATGGGGTGGGATAGAGTAGTAGCAGAAAGGAGTGGTTATATTACAAGCTATAAACTTCTCATTTGAGGTAAATATAAATTACGTGGGAAAACAAGAATCTGTGTCATCTAAACCAGTGGCGTCAAACTCAAATAGAAACAGCAGACTTTAAACCCTACATGAAGATCCTTTTGGGTTGCATATTGACTCAGTTATAAAATGTAACATTATCTATGTTTTATCACATTTTAATTTATTTGTTTAAATATTTTCCAATTTTATTTTAATCTGGTTTCTGCCATACTTTGGACTGTTGCTGTGGTGGGTGACATGTTTGACAACCCTTCTCTAGACCATAGGACATCTAAAATGCCTTGACACCTTTTAAAGTATCTACACTTCACTGTGCTAGACTCAAAGAAGATTCAAAGATCCATTAACATGTATTCTTTGACAGGACCTTGTGTACTGTACCGATGTTTAGGAGATAAGATAGAATCTCACAGATATAATGGCAAGCTAATGGAAAAACAAGAGATTATAGCATAGGATGGAGGAAAGAATGAAGGATCCAGAATCAGAGGATGCAGGTTAAAATCCTACCTCTGCTATTTTGGGCAAAATGAGGGACTTGGACCAGATGACCTCTGAGATTCCTTCCAGCTCCAAATCTGCATTCCATTCCTACCTCTCTAAGGGAGTTGTGTGACTTTTCATGAGTTTCCCCTTCCATAAAGCTAGCACAAACAACCATTCCAATATCGCCAATCAGTCAAATAACAAACTTTTGAGTCAGCAGGAAACTGGATGACAAAAATACAATGTAAATGACTTTACTTTATGAGGTGCTGGAGAATGAGGGTTATATGAAATTTGATTTTTATATTTTTTCAGTTTGTCTGAAAGAATGAATCAGTCAATAAGAATTTATTAAGTGCTTACAATAATAACTAAGAATTCTATATTGTTTTAAGGTTTACAAAATATATTATATATATATATATAATCACCTCATCTGATCTTCACAATGAATCTGTGAAGTACAGGCTGTTATTATTACTATTTATAACCCTTACCTTCTCAGAATTGATATCAAGCATCAGTTCCAAGGCAGAAGAGTCATAAAGGCTAGGCAATTGAGGGTTCAGTGACTTGTCCACGATCACACAGCTAGGAAGTGTCCACCTAACTGCCCCAGTCTCAGTATACAGATAAGGAAACTAGGGCAAAAGAAGTCAAGTGATTAGCCTAGGATCATCTGAATAGTAAATATCTGAAGCAAGATAGGAACTCAGGTATTCCAGACTGTAGGTCCAGCACTCTGTCCAGGGGATCACATTGTGCTAAACTCCAGGTACCCAAAGAAAGAAAAAAAATAGCTCCTGTCCTCAAGGGGCTTACATTCTAGTAGTAGTCGACAATGTATACAATTGATTGGTTGTGGTCCTTCATACTCTAAAGGAACCAAAATGACATTACCGGTGACTTCTTTTGACTCATGCATAAATTGGATTTAAGTGAGTCAGAGATGCACAAAGTTGTCCATCTCATTCTCTCTTCCAGAGTCATTAAAGTCTGGTGACAAGACAAAAGTCAAGATGACTGGTGATGGCTTGGGATGCAATGGATGACCTTGGTGCCTTTGATGTCTGACCAAACTCTAAGTGCTCCACAGAGTCTACTTCAGCTTCCTTTATGGACATTGGAACAATTTGTTCTCATCTGCCCCTTCTGCCAGGGAGGTTGTCACATGCCTGGGGGTGTACACCTGTCTACCTTGCTGACAGATTTGAGGCTCATCAGTTGCCCTCAACTTGGTTTGGTCCAGCTGCTGACCACTGCTCATGCTACAATTTCTTGGAGCCACAGGTAAGAGCTGGAAGGCAGATGGACACAAAAAGGAGGAAAATATCCTTGAAAAGGGCTCAGCAAGCCATCACACTGAAGGTGGTAGTCTTCCTCAAACATTTTATATATCCCCTAGACATAAGAAAAATACAGAGGTAACTTGAGAGGAGAAGGCTGGGGGACATAGGAAAGACTTTCTTTTTTTTTAAATAATTTTTATTTTTTAGAAAAGTTATCCATGGTTACATGATTCATGCTCTTACTTTCCCCCCCCCCCACTTTCTCCCCCACCCCATAGCCAATGCGCATTTCCACTGGTTTTAACATGTGTCATTGATCAAGACCTATTTCCACATTGTTGATAGTTGCATTGGTGTGGTAGTTTCGAGTCTACATCCCCAATTATGTCCGCATCAACCCATGTGTTCAAGCAGTTGCTTTTCTTCTGTGTTTCCACTCCTGTAGTTCTTCCTCTGAATGTGGGTAGCGTTCTTTTCCATAAATCCCTCAGAATTGTCCTGGGTCATTGCATTGCTGCTAGTACAGAAGTCCATTACATTCTCTTTTACCACAGTGTATCAGTCTCTGTGTACAATGTTCTCCTGAATCTACTCCTTTCACTCTACATCAATTCCTGGAGGTCTTTCCAGTTCACATGGAATTCCTCCAGTTTATTATTCCTTTGAGCACAATAGTATTCCATTACCAGCATATACCACAATTTGTTCAGCCATTCCCCAAGAAAGACTTTCTGAAGTATGTGCCACTTGAGCAAAGTCTCAGAGAAAGCTAGATTTTCTACAATGTGAAACCTTAAATGGAGTAAACAGCCAATGCAAAAACATGGAGATAGGAGATGTAGTAATGTGCACAAGGAACAATGGGGCCATTTAGTGGTGATATAAAGTTGAGAATGAAAATTTCATTTTTTCCTTAAGAATTCCACTTTGGGAAGGCATCCATTCACATCTGCATGACATCAGCTTGGCCTTACTCTTTAGCACAATTCTTCAGAGAAACTGAAAAAGGAAGACTATATTCTTGTAAAAGTGAATGGAACTGGGGCAGCTAGGTGGCCCATGGGATAGAGAGAGAGGCCTAGAGACTGGAGGTCCTGGGTTCAAATTTGGTATTAAATACTCCTTAGCTTTGTGACTGGGGAATCACTTAACCCCACTGCTGAGCTCTTACAACTCTTCTGCCTTGGAACTAATACACAGTATTGATTCTAAGATGGGAGGTAAGAATTTAAAAAAAAAAAAAAAAAAGGATTTGATTTGATTAAATGGAACCAAAATCAAGCCTTGCACCTTGGAAGGAGCTATGAAGAGCTATGATAGAACGCAAGCTCATTGAGGGCATGGCTTTTTTAGCATGCCATCCTTGTATCTCCAGTGCCTAGCATACTATCTTCCACATAGCAGGAACATATTAAATACTTGTTAAATTGAAGGAATTTTGCTATTGGTATAAAGGTGAAGGAAGGAAGATCTCAAAATGATGCTCTATGCCCACAAAAGAAAGATCAATATGATGTTAAACAAACAAAACTAAAAATCTTGTCAACAATGAAAACATGAAAACATTTAGTAATATATATATGTGTGTGTATACATATATGTATATATATATTTATTATTCTTTATTTCTTTACACCTAAGATCAAGAAAGAATGAACACAGAGGAGGCAGAGGTGGCCAGGGGCCAGGCATCGTCTACTCTTAGTTGTGACCCTGGGCACTAATTAGCTGCCACCTGGGAGAGAGCACCAGGAGCAGAGAAGGACTGGTCTTCCCCTACCCCTCCTTGGGGTTGCATGATGCCACCTTAAGAACTGTAGTCAAAGGGGATCTGAACTCAAAGCTGTTTCTTCTTTTAACAGATGTAACAGCCTGTGACATTACTACTGTCATGGAATGAGGGAAAATCAAGGAACCACTCAGGGTTTTTCACATTATCCTAAAATGTCAATTCTTTTTGGCACTGGGCTATGACATAGCCCAAAATACCCAGGAAGCCCATGATCCTGAAAGGCACCAAGAATGATTCACCATGTTCCTGGAATCTAGAAAGTTTCCAAAAGAATTCTATGTATGTTCTTTTTTTTGGTGGTAGTTGTCTTAGAATTGATACTAAGCATTGGTTCCAAGGCAGAAGGGCAGCAAGTGATAGAGAGTTAGAGATTAGGTGACTTGATCAGGGTCATACAACCTAGGGAGTATCTGAGGCCAGACTTGAACCCAGGAGCTCCTGTTTCTAGACCTGGCTCTCTATCCACTGATCTATCTCACTGGCCCTGCATATGTGTTCTGTGGAATGTCTCCTAGAAGCACATTCAACTACCACTACATTTATGTAAATATGTTTATAAATTATCTTCATTTTATGAATGTTTTCTGTCCTTATATCATTCATTTATTTCTTTTTTTAAAAAATCACATTCATTTCTGAATATATCCTTGCCCTTACCTCTACCTGGGAAACCATTCCTTGGAACAAAATTTTAAAAGAAAGAGATAAAAATCTGTTCAACAAAAACAACCAACATAGCTATCTCTAAAAGTACATGCCCTATTACTCACCCATAGTTCCCTGCCTCTACCAAAAGGGAAGGGAATTATATTTTTTCAACTCTTCTTGGAGGCAAAGCTTAGTCATTATAATTACATAGCATAGAAATAGAATTTAAACATTAGCTTTAGCAAACACATCATCTGTTACATGGTACTGTTATTTTTTTTTAAAAATTGTTAACGGATGGGGGAATAACACTTGAAGTTGAAAAAAAACTGCTGAAAAACAATTAGTGTTCTCTTTTGTGAAGTCTCTTCCATTTGACTATTTAAAACTATTTCATTCATTCAAGTTATATTTCTCCTCACAACCAGCAAACTTTTTGTTTCCTTAATTCTTCATATATGTTTATCACAATATTACTGAAGGATAGGTTATTTATAATCTCTTTTGGTCTCATTAAATGAGACTACTGGACTAGAGATAGCATAGTCCAGATATTCAAACTAGCATTTGCATAATCCATTTGGATCACTACTCATCTGGATTGGCCAAATGGATGAGTCATTAAAAAGTGGAATCACTGGTTCTGTCATTCTATTCCTGCAATCAGGGTATAATCTTTATCTCTGTCTGTGAAATTCAGTCATGGAAAGAGTCCAAAGTAGAGTTTAGTCTCATTTGATTCCTGATTCAACCTCCTCTTCCTTCCAACCTTTCTATTTGCCAAACTGTTAGTACTGTCCTAATTCAAGAGTTTCAAGGGGAGAAGAAGGAAGGGAGGTATTGGTTAAAAGACAATCAGAAGTTATTAAATGTAATTCAGTTGTCTCAGAGTCCTTGGAAATTTCTAGGGCAATTACCATACTTGGATGTGTGATGCTGATCCTAGTTCATTAAGGGCTGAGCAGATGAACTTTGCTGAATAAGTCTTGGGGATTTAGTGACCTACAAAGGTCAAAATTCTTCCATCTCCATTGGTCATTTGAAGATCTACTGATAACCTCAGATGTGTGCACATATTAAAGAAAGAATGATTTCGGTCAGTGATCTGCAAAATTATTCAGAGTTGGAAAAGTCCACTAGGGCATAGGAAGACAGAAATTCTCTCTCTCTCTCTCTCTCTCTCTCTCTCTCTCTCTCTCTCTCTCTCTCTCTCTCTCTCTCTCTCTCTCTCTCCCTTCTTCTCTCCTTCTCCCCCCTTCTCCTCCTCCTTTCCTTTCTTCATCTCTAGCATAGTACCTGGCAGTACCTAGTTGTGCAAATAGACAGATAAAACATTTAAGTGATTACTATGTGCCAGGAATTATACTTAAGTGCTGGAGAAGCAAATACAAGACATTTCCTACCCTTAAGTAGTTTATATTTTAATGAGGGAAGATAACACAAACAGGGGACCTGGAAAGAGAAAGCTTACCTGCCCTGGTATATGGTGAGAAGAGGCTAAAAGTATTGTAGAAGACTGAACTCCTGTAGGAGGTTCTTTATTTTGGTTACCATTTATTTTTGTTTTAAAATGTAATATAACATAACATAACATAACATAACATAATATAAAACAATAATATAGTATACATGCTTTGTTATAAATGTGTAATAAATTACAATAAATTTGCTTATCTAAGAAAATAAATTCTTACATTAGTTATATTCAAAAATCTTTTTTTTAGGGGGTTAGAGGGGGAAAGAGAATGAAACACAGATTCTTAATAAATGTTTTTTTCTTTAAATTTCCTTAACAAAGGGAATAAAAGTTTTATATGACAGTGCTTCCCTTTGCAATTCATTTGAAAGAAACTGCCTTGTTAACTTTACTTATCTGAGGAAAATCTTATTTTCTTTTCTGATAGAAACTCCACAGTGATAAAATATCATGCTGCTTCTTAGTTTCTTAGAATTTTCTCATTGCCTGAATTTTGATTAAGACATTTAATCAAAACCCTTGGATTTTTTCCAAAATATATATTTTTTTGGCCTGAGTGAAAACCAACTAGAGGAAAAGGTATTATGATAGAACATAAGCTCCTTGAAAACAAGGCCTTTTTAAAATTTTTTTTATCTTTGTATCTCTAGCACCTAGAACAGTGCCTGACATGTAGTAGGTGCTTCATAAATGTTTGTTTCTTATTGATTAATTAGTGAGTTCTTGTGCCTCATTTAAATATCTAGTTAAACTCAGAAGAAAAAGAATTAGTTTTTTAAAAACTCCTTTAGGTTTTTCAAAGGTCCAGGTTGTATCTGTAGAAAGGAACATTGTGTTACATGCAGAACATTCCTCAGTTTCCTTTTGAGAGTATGACAGCCAAAGATGATATATTTTATGCTGACTGAGAGAACAAATGGCTGTTTTCTTTGTTAAGCTTCTTTCTGAAATATTTTAGGCTCTTGTCTTTGTTTCATTTAAACCAGGATAAAACTTCAAATTGATTCCTACCTAATCACTCACTATGTCATTCGTTGTGACTTTATTGTTCATTTTGTAATCATGATGTTTTAAAATGAGTTGAAATTTTGTAGATTTGCAGATTTGGAAACAATCCTCTAAAGGAGTAATTTAAAAGAAAAATATTGAAAAAACCAGGACATTAAAACACACACACACACACTCACTCTCTCTCTCTCTCTCTCTCTCTCTCTCTCTCTCTCTCTCTCTCTCTCTCACACACACACACACACACACACACACAATTTCCCATAGTACAATGCCCCTGCTTAGGCCTTGAAGTTCTTATTCCCAAATCAGCTGAAAAATGTTTAACAATGTGTCTTTAATTAATGCTCTGTGCTTTCAGAGAAGCACCAGGTGCTTTCAGTCTCTTTTATTTAAGGAAGAGTGCCCAGTGGCCAGGCCCCTGGAAAACTGATATCTAATAACATGCTTCCAACAGGGACTCTCCTTTTGTTTCAAGTTGTGAAGAATTGAACCTTGTTGAAAAGAAGAAAAGCCTTAAATACTACTTCTGTTCTTCAGCTTTGATCTCATGCACAGTGAATCCTGCTGGAAAAATACCACCAGAGTAAAACTTAGGTCTGGTACATTAAACATAATTATCTGGGTGGAATAAATGCCCTATTTGGGCATTTGATCTATTTGACTAATAAACACCATCTAATTGTGCTAACTCTGCCTATGACAAAATACAAGCATCATGCAATCAGCAGCATTTAATCTAAATGGACAATTATTAGAGATTAGCATAGGGCTAAGGATGAGGCCAACTGAAAGATTGTTTTTCCATTTAATATTTTAATCTCAGAGTTCTCAGGAATCTTTTTAAAAATTGTTTTCAAAGTCTTTTGTTTTTCCCTTAAATATTTCCCACTTAGCTCTTATACCAAGCAAACTGCCCCTTGTAATAACAAAGAATAAAAATGAAAGAAAAATGCAGTTGGACAAAACGAATCAACATATGAACTGTGACAGTATAAGCAATGTTCTACACCCATAGGCTGTCACCTCTGCAAAAAAGGGATCAAAGTGCATTTTCTCATGTCAGAATCTTTTAAGAACAACCAATCATCTTCTTTTTCAAGATGTAGGGCAAATGGGGTAGTGGGGAGAAACCACTTTTCCTTTTGCTTTGAAATTAATTCATATAATTTTCATTTAATAAAATACTCTCTGGTTATGGGCTAATTGCAGAGCTTTAACTAGCCATTTTTCTGCCTGAAAAAAGTCGCACAAAACATGCCGAGGGCAAGTAGAGAAAATGCATATTGAGCAGAAATTGTGAATGGCACAAAAGACCTGATTGCTTCTGGAAGACAGAAGTAGGCTGTGGTGCAGATTATAAGAGGAATAGCCACCAACATGCCACCTTGTAGTTTTCAGTTTTCACTTAGTAAGGGTGGTAAGTACAGGCTGAGTTTAGTTATTCTTGGGCTCTTGAAGATTGCAAGTACTTTTGGCACTCTCTAGATTTTTATACCTCTGGAAAAGCTCTGATTGCCCCACCTTAGATACAATTTTGGCTAATTGAATGGAACCAGGTTCACTTGGAGAAATTTCAATGCCTTGAAGTTCCTAAGTAAAAGCAAAGGTTTTGAACTCCATTTTTGCTGACCCAAAGTATTATTTTTATAGTCCTCTAAAAAAGAAGAATGAAAATAGTTTTTGCCTCTATTTGTTATCTAACTTTCATCTTCTCTTACATGTTTCCTCTTTTCCCCCAGACACTGTGTATCATTTGGTGATTAAGAGTCCATAATAAGGGGATTTAAGCAAGTGTAAAAGTTCTCACCTTTCTCTTGAGAACACAATGAAACTCCTTCTATCTTTATTTGGGGCACTTAACCTAGGGTCTGTGAACTTAAAAAAAATATTGACAAACTGTATTTCAATATAAGTAGTTTCTTTAGTAATCCTATCAATTTTATCTTGTGGATTTAAAAAAATTGAGAAGGGGTATATAGGCTTCATTAGACTGCCAAAGGAATCTGACACAAAAAATGTTAAGAACCACAAACTGACTTCAGACTTTTTTTGTTTTATTTTTTTCAGTGACTTAAATGAAGGCATGGATACCTTATCAATTTGTGAATGATAAAAAAAAACAAAAACAAAAAAAACTGGGAGGAATAACACATATTTAATGCTAGAATAAGGATTCAAAAAGTTCAATATGCCAGTTATGGCTTAAATCTCATAAGATGAAATTTAATAATGTTAAATGTAAAGTCCCGCACTTAGATTAAAAAAACCCAACTGTACAATTATGGGGGAGATTGATCAAGATGGAAATTTGTGAGAAAAATACTGGGGACCTTAGAAACCTCTGTACTCAATATGAGTCAACAATGTGAAATACCACACATAACAAACTGGATGAGATTTTAGTCAACATTAGAATACTAGAGTTCTAAATGAGGGAAAATAAAATTCCTTGTGGCTTGCCTTTGCATAGTGAGGTCAGTCCTGGGCATTTCATTTAAGCAGCAACACTGACAAACTAGAGTATGCCCAGAGGAGGGTGTTTAAGATGATGAAGGGAACTTGTAACCATGTTATTCTGCAGATTGCTTGAAGAAGTTGAGGGTGTTTAGCCTGAAAAAGATTTAGCTGGGAACACCCTACTATGGCTATCACTTCCCTATAGGTATTGTTTTCTCCTAGTGGAATGTAAGCTCTTTGAGGACAGGAATTTTCTTTCTTTTATATTTTTGAAATTGTATCATCAATTTCTTCATCTGATCTTTGTGGGAGGGTTTCTTTGAATGATGGTCAGTTTATTACTCTCTTGGACATTAATTGAATGTGTAATCCACTAAAAGCCCCCATGGATTATTTTCTTCACCTGAATTGTCTAGCCACAGCTCTCCCATACTTTACTTATAAAGCTGATTTTCATAACTTGAAGGTAGAACTTTGATAATCCTTCAAGAATTTAATCAGATTAGACTTCCCCCAAAGCTCTAATCTGTTGAGAGCTTTTTGCAACTTGATTTTGTTTTCCATTGTCTTAGCAACCTCTCCCTGCTTTGTGAATCAGATTCACAAAATCTGATTGGTGTGAAATATCTTCCTACATCTAAAGCATTAATAAATATAGTGAATTGGGGGAAGCTGGGTGGCTCAGTGGATTGAGAGCCAAGCCCAGAGATGGGAGGTCCTGGGTTCAAAGCTGATCTCAGACACTTCCCAGCTTTGTGACCCTGGGCAAGTCACTTAACCCCCACTGCCTAAAAATAAACAAATAAATAAATATAGTGAATAGAAAAGGACTAAGTTGCAGACAGAATATAAGATTTCCCATTAGAGACTACTCTTTAAATTGACATTGATTCATTAATCATCGCTTTTTAGGTCTAGTCATTTAACTAGTTAAAAAAAGATTTATCATTGACTTCAGATATTTCAAGGGTTGTAATATGAAAGAATGATTAGACTTCTTTTAAGTAGCTCCAGGAGGTAGGACTAGGGAAAATAGCTATTAGGCATAAAAAGGCAGATTGAGTTTAGAAGCTTAGAGATTTAGAAATATGTGTGACCTTAGAACTTCTTTTTACTCTTTCTCTTATAGATAAAGAAGTGGGATTCAGAGATGTTGACTTTCCCAAAAGGCAAATAGGTACCAAATAAGATTGGAACCAAATTCCTCTTAGTCAAAATTAAATACTTTGCCCATTGTCACATGCTGCCTCTCAATCAGAGGAAGAACTTTCTAAGAATTAAAATGACCCCAAAGCAAAGGAATGCCCATCTATCAGGGAACAGCTGAACAATTTGTGGCATATGACTGTAATAGAGTACAATTGTGCCATAAGAAATGATGAATAGGAGGATCACAAAAAATCCTGGAGAAACTCATATACAGTGAAGCAAAGTGAAGTGAGTAGAACCAGAGGAACATAGTACATAGTAGCAGCAATAAAGTACAATGATCAACTGTGAATGACTTAACTATTAACAACAATGCAAGGATCCAGGACAACTCCAAAGAACTCATGAAGAAAAAGGCTACCCACAGCCATAGAAAGAACCGATAGTCTAAATCCAGATTGAAGTGTACCATTCTTCACTTTATTTCCTCATAAATTTTCCTCTAGTGTAAGCCATATATGTCTTCTTTCACATTATGACAAACATGGAAATATGTATTGTATGATAACATGTACCACCCATATCATGTTACCCATTGTCTTGGGGAGGTGGGGAGGATTGGAGAAAAAAAGAGAACAGGAATTGCAAAATGTCAGAAAGTGTTTATTTAAAATTGTATTGACATGTAATCTGGAAAAAAAAATTTTAAATGCCCCCAAAATGAAATCATCAATTTTAAAAGGTAATGAGTTTCCTGTCATTGGAAGTATTTGTGCAAGGGCTGGGTGGCTTCTTCTGAGGGATGCTGTCAAAACAATTCATGTTTCACATAGATATTCTCTGAGACCCCTTTCAACTCTATGGTTTTATAACTTCAGATGATAAGATCATTAATGGAAAAAAAGGAATAAAGATATGGTTTCCCTCACCCTAGCCAATTATTTATTTGATTTTTAAAAAATAGTAGCATTTGCATGTGAACCAAGATCTGTGACAATCAAAATTGCATTCCTGTAGCAGTGCCCTGGTTTAGTTCAATGCAAGCCAACTCAATTCAGTTCCTTTTGTTAGTTCAATTAAAAAAAATTATTAAGCACCAGCTGTGTGTAGAGCATTAAGTTTGAGCCTGAGAGTTGCGAAGTTTAAATAAGACAAGATCCTTGTCCTCACCAATCAATAAATCAAAAAACAGTTATTACGTGCTTACTGTGTGCCAAGTACTGTATTAAATCTTGAGGATGCAAAAAAAGGCAAAAGACAATTTTCTGCTCTCAAGGAGCTTACAGTCTAATGAGGGAGACAGCATGTAAATATGCACAAAGTAAGCTATATACAGGATATAATCAAATAATAGGAAATAAAGCCTATAAATAGATAATGTTTTTAGTGCTTTTTCCTGATTACCCCTTAAGCTTTTCCTAGAGGGTCTCTTTGAGACTAAAAGCACATTATTGTATTGGAAATGATTATAGAAGATAGATATGCTGTGAGTTTTGGATGAAGGTAAGGGTTTAATTCATTTTTTTTTAATCCAATGGATCTCCTTTATAAGTAACCTAAGAGACTTTCCAGGTACAGCTTTGGAACTTCATAATTGCCTTTAAAGAGTGGAAAGAACATCATGACTCTGAGTGTCAAGATCTGGAAGGAACTGTTAGCAATTCTAAGAATGCTAGTGGCTTTATACTGGTGATTACAGACACAGTAAGATTCTGAAAATTCTGACCTAATCTGGACTTATGAAAAAACTCAAAAGCATTCAACCATATTATAGGAATACCGTTTCCAGGTAGAACTCAATTAGGTCAGTGGAGACAAATTAACCAAGTCTGAAGGTAACTGAAATTGAAGACAGGAAATGATCACACCAAAGATTCTCAAGGAATCTTTGACTGAGGAAAATACCATCCAGTTACTCAAGAAATAAGATGGGGTATATATTTGTCTGCATGGCTACCCAATCTTCAGGATAGGACCATGAACAAAGCATTTCTACCACATGAAAATTACAGCACTAAATCTAATAAAGAACTTTGGAGTCCCCCAAAATCTTTTCCATTCATTTGCATATTTATTCATTTTAGCAAAGTAGTGTGTGTGTGTGTGTGTGTGTTATACATTTAAGAGAATTAGCTGTTTTCCTTGGAAAGGAATCAGTGCTAAATATAAATATATATAACTACACAGAGATAGCCAATGAAGTAATGAAGATGAAGGTAAAGAGAATAAGGGCTAACTCTAATAAGCAGAGGAGTCCCAGAGTTCCACTGTGCTAATAATGGTGGGAGAGATTAAATCTAGCAGCATCCTTGATCTCAAAGAGAAAGCCTATAGAATGTGCTTTTAGTCTCAAACTTAATTAAAGGTCTACAGTGAATCTAACTCTTCAAATGAATTCAATGCTATCATAAAGCAGAAAAATTCTTCCTAAAATGTGAATCACTTGGACCAATCGTTCAGGATTTCCCATACATTTTTGTTTGAACCAAGGAAAGAATGTTCAGTTTGGGTGGAGAGCAGATGGAAGATTTAGAGCCAGAAAGGCCTTTATGGACTCCTACCCTAACCCCATTATTTTATAGATGAGGAACCTGATACCAAGAGAGTTAAAGTGTTTTATCCAAGGTCACACAGTTAATGTAAAATAAATGGCAGATTTGAGTTTTGCACTCAGTGGATTTGCACTTATATTGTATGTAGGTGAATATGGATCCTGATGGATGCCCACAGTAAATTACAGTGAATTAGAGTTAAAGGAACCAGTAAATGGTCTCAGAAGCTGACCTCATCAACCACTAGGTTTGTATGGGAAATAACGATAGAAGATAGATGTGCTATGAGTTTTGGATGAAATAGCCTTAAAGATTGATATTTTTTTCTGAAAGAATCTAGGTCAGGGGAATTAAGTTGACCTGGAAACTATGCAAATACGCATATATATTTGTGTATATGCATTTTTATATACATATGTAAATTTCTGTTTATTTTTAATCTGGATTTAACAAATGCTAGATGAAATTAGCATTTCCATATACAAAGTAGAACTTCAAAAGGATTGAATATGTGCTAAATCTCTATTATCTATAGCTTGCTTTTCCTTTTAATTACATAATAAATTCAACATGTAACATTCAAAAACTATTCTATTTGTATTTTTTTCAGACTTTCCTCTGTTTTCCTCTGTATATTTTTAAAAAATGCTTTCATGACCTTTTCTTTTTCTTTCTAACCACTCTATTATTAACCTTCCTCATTTCAATTTTCCTCTCCCTATTTTTTATTGTTTTTAGTAGGGAAAAAAAGAGAAAAAGAATTCTTTGTATCAAATATGCATAATCAAGCAAAACACATTTCCGCATTGGCTTTATCCAAAAATGTATGTCTCATTCCACATCTTGAGTCCATCATCTTTCTTTCAGGGGGTGGACAATGTGACTTCATCAACTGTCCTCTGGAATTGTGGTTAGCTACAATATTGATCAAAGTTCTTGAGTCTTTCAAACAGATGAAGCAGTTAGTGGATAGACTGCAGGACTTGGAGTCATAAAAATCTGAGTTCAATTTCATCTTCAAATACTTACTGGCTATATAACCTTAAGCAAGTCATTTAACTGAGACCCAAGAACTGTAGGTTGGTTGACTTGCATCTTTCATGGTATTCAAGGAAGAACCAGCTAGGATCCTCCCCTTGGTTCCAATGCTCATGGCTGGCACTATGTTTGAGGGGCAGACTCATAGTTTTGTCCTGAGAGCTGCCTCTAAGCTCTGGAATCTGCCTCAATTTCTGCATCTATAAAATGGAGATTATAGAAGTACCTATCTCCAGAGTTGTGAGAATAATATGAGATAATATTTTTAAATTGCTTTGAAATGCTATATAAATGCAGGCTACTTGAAACAATAAAATTAATAGCTAGTTCACAAGTATAGAAAGCAAAGAGATCTTTTGTTGACCTCACTAGCCTTGGGTTGTTCTATCTGCTTTTAGATGAAAATTGCATAGCATTTCTCCTTTTGACAATCACTTTTTCGTGAATCCACCGCTCACCTAATGTTTTTTTTTTTAAATAAAGAAACAAACCAACCAACGATGGATACAATAAGAGCCTTGCTAAGTCTTCTTTGATTCTCCCACATTCTACTCAAGGGATTCTTCAGAGACTTCAATCTTCAGGCTAAACAGCTTTACTGGGGGTAAATGAGGAATTGATGTTTTTACCAAAGCCAAGTGAAGCCAGTTTTGGAGAGGGAAGAGACTTAGAGTTTTTCTAGGAAGAAGAGCTGGGTACTTACATTCTTTTTTGAAGAAGAGAGAGCAGAGAAACCGATTTGAATAGAAAGTCAGAGTGGAATCCCACATATTAAGAGAGATGGGTCAGACCTCTCTGTTAGGGGTGTGGGCAGGAAGGGAAAGGGGCAGCCACTGGGTAGAAGAAGAGTGAGACCCAGGGGCTGTAGGTTGGCTGATTTGTGTCTCCTAAAGTTTTCAAGGAAGACCCAGCTAGTTTCCTTTCTGTGGTTCCAATGTTTATGGCTGGCAAAATGCTTGAGGGGCAGATTCATATTTTTGTAGAGCTGCTACTGGCTCTGGAGTTTCATCAAGCTGTTTTTATTAAAAAAAAAAAAAGAAGAAGAAGAAGAAAGAAAGGAAAAAATAAAGAAAAACTTCACCATTTGGCTCTTAATGGTTCTTATTTTGATTAAGAACACTGACTTGGCTAAATGAACAAGGGACTGGATTGTTGCTATGTCTCTTGAAACCGGAAAGCTTTTGATCAAGTTGAGTGGGAGTTTATGTTTGAGGTACTTTATAAAATGAAATTTGGCGATAAGCTTATGAACTGAATTTGAACTTTTACTCCAGGCTCACTGAACAGAAATGTCTCAAACCTCTGTAAAAAGGGGGAATCAAGACTGTACCCTTAACTCTTTCATTTTCATCAGAAGAGGCCATGTGTGTAGTGGATAAAGGAGTGGTTTAGCATTCTAAAAGACTTGGGATTGGATCCTTCCTCTGAAACTTAGTAGCTCTGTGACCTTGGGCAAATCCCTTAACTTTTCTGATCTTTTCTTTCTTCATCTGCATCCAAGAGATAATTTAAATACCTATCTCACATTATTATAAGAATCACATGAGATAAATGTATGTAAATATTTTGCAAACTCCAAAGGTATAGAAATATTTGCTATTATTATTTAAGATGATGTTCCTTAGATAGATAATTAGCTACTCCCATATTGAAAAGGATATTTAAAAACACAGTATGCATTACAATATTTTTAAAATGTAGTACAAAAGTTTTTTGAAAAATATACTTTTAAGTGAAATGGAATACTGGATCAAGGTGGGTCTATAATATGTACTAGCTCTTTCCACCCTTCTAGTCATCCTTCCTTCCTCCCTTCCTCCCTTCCTCCTTTCCTTCCTTCCCCTTTCCTTCCTCCCTTCCCCTTTCCTTCCTCCCTCCCTCCCTCCCTCCCTCCTTCCCTTCCTTCCTTCCTTCCTTCCTTCCTTCCTTCCTTCCTTCCTTCCTTCCTTCCTTCCTTCCTTCCCCTTTCCTTCCATCTTAGAATCTGAGTATTGGTTCCAAGGAAGAAGAGCAGTAAGGGTTAGCTAATTGGTTAAGTGACTGCCTAGGGTCACATAGATGGGAAGTGTCTGAGGNTCCTTTCTACTCCTCTGCCAGGTAACTGAGGGTTTAAAGAAAAAAAGAGCAGAAATGCAATATTTGTCCCACCTACCTCCACCTCATTGGAAAAAAAGAGAAGAAAAAAAAATCAAATTCCTTATAACAAATATACATAGTTGAGCAAATAAAATTCCCTTGATGGCTGCATACAAAATATATGTATGCTTGTTTGTGTATACATATATATATATATATATATATAAATATATATATATATATGTACACACAGTAAATGACCCAATGATTCTATTCTAAGATGTGCTAGCTGTATTACAGCTGGCAATCTCATGAGTAATTGAGGAATCATTTATAATTAATAACATAAATATACTTAATGTACACATACACACATGTTGTATATTTATATGTCTCATTCTGTATCCTATATCCCTCCCCTCTCTATCATGGATAATATGTGTCATCATTGGTCCTCAATATTACTGAATGATCACAGTTCTTAGAGCTCCCAAAGTTGTTTGACTTTATAGTGTTATTGTTATTATTTTAATTGTTTTCTGGTTCTGCTCATTTCATTCTTTATCAGTTCATGAAAAGTCCTCAAAATTTTCACTTTTATAAAATTAATGTTTATAATAAATTATTGTGGGTCTGCTTATTTCTCTCTGCATCTATCATATGTCTTAATGTCTCTTTGAAATCATCTGTTTTATCATGCACAATAGTACTCGATCACATTCCTATTCCACAACTTATTCAACTGTTTCTCAATTGATAGACTTCCCCTTTGTTTATAGTTTTTAATAGTTGCAGAAGCAGTATTAGAAATATATGTAGAGCTAAAAAATGTTTGCATGTGTATACATATGTATGTATGTGTAAACACACACAAGCATATACATACACATGGCTTATAACTTTAAAGTTTTCAAAGTACTTGAAACAGATTATTTCATTTGAGCCTCACAGTAATTCCATGAAGTAGATATAGGTATCCTTATCCCCATTTTACAGAGCTGGTAGGTCGAATGACTTTCCAGTGGTTACATAGCTGGCTCCTCAGGGCAACTTTTGAACCCAACTCTTCTGATTCAAATCACAACTTTTTTCACTTTAACTGTTTTGGGAAAATTTAAAAAAATGGAGATCAGAAAATAGAGGTTGTCTTTTTTTGTGAACTCAATAATTGGATTTATCTTTTTATTTCCTTAGTTAACTATTTGGTTGAACTAAGGCTTCCTTGGTGCTTTCTTGGGGATAAGTTGAATACTTTGGTTTCACAAGTTTATGTGAATTGCCCACTCTTATTGGTTTGTTAGAAGGGGCATCCCTCTTTAGTCAGTATTTTCAAAGAATGAGGCAGCCCCCAGCAGTCACAAAGTCTTGATGAATGACTTAATGGCTATTCACTGTTGAGAGAGTAAGGTCCACTTTTAGCAGTAACTTTGGTATGTCTCCCTAATAAGAAGGTTCTGCACATTGGCTAGCCAGCCCTCCAGTGAATATAAAATCAACTTCAATGATTTTGTTTTTCTAGTTTCTTTTTTACTTGTGCACATGTGGAAAGGATTGTTCATTTTCCTATCAGTCTCTTTAGCAACACACACAGAGATAGTAATGACCCCTGGATATTATCATCTTAGAAGGAGGCAGAGCACATTTCTAAAACAGTAAATAAACTTGGGAGCATTCACATCAAGCAGGACTGGCTTCTAAGTTCAAAGAGTTAAAAGGGGGAAAAAACAAAACAAAACTGACAAAGAAGAATGGGAAACATTTGGCAACTTCACTGCTGTGTTTGTTAGCTTTGGCCCCAAATGGAGGCTTCTGGTTGACTATTTTATGGAAGCTTGTGGACTGTTCTGGAAAGGCAGAATGGGCCACCCCAGAATTCTTTTATTATTTTGACTTTGCCTAGCCCAGGATTCTCAGGACTACTTCCTCCAAGTCTTCTTTGCCTTGAAACATACTGTTTCTGAAAGAAAACCCAAGATTACATATTATACAGAAACCTCTCAAAATTATGTTGCTCTTGAGGTGAGGCTTTTTTGGGTGAGGTTTCTGAATAGCCCATCTTTTGGATGATGCTTCCGTGGAACAAAATATATTCATAAGCTTATCATTATAGAGTTGGAAGGGACCTCAAAGGCTAGCTAGTCTAATCTCCTTAGGAAATAGAGTCTAATGGAGGTTAATTGATTTTTCCAAGTCATATAGATAGTATCAAAGGTAAGATTTGAATCCTGGTCCTCAGAATCTGGGCCAGCATTCCTTCTATTATACCATAGAATCTCTGAATACCTTTAGATAGGTCCAAAAGAAAACTGCTCTCTTTTGAAGTTTGTTCTATAGTGAATAACAGGATAGAAAAGTTCTAGGCTATAAATAAGTCCTCAGAGAAAGACAATGTTCTTGAATCGAGATATCATTTGATTTCCCTGTTGTCTTAGAAAACTATGGGGAAAGGAAGCAGCCTGTTATGTTATTTTTTACAAGCAACCTCCAGAGGGAGAGCTGGATTTTTCCTCTTAGCATTCCATTTCTTCCTTCAGTGTTAAGTGGGAATGATAATATTATATTCACCTAACTCGCTGGGGCTTTGTAAGAACAAATACAAAACATACTGAGGGGAAAAAAAGCCAAAGTGTTTACAACAGGAACATTTTCTTATCCTCATGTACTCTGACCAAGGGCGCTTATAAAAACAGGATGGTGAAACTGGCTTGTTTGGTCCAAGCCTAGAAGGCTTTAGTCTTGGTTGATGTCTGTGTTACTTGATCTCCTGAGTGAGATGAAAGCTTTGTTTGTTCCTGTAGCCCATGCACAGTGTGGGATTTCAGAGGATGGGTAGGGGATGGGAGGGGTGGGGTTGGATATTGATTTCTTTTTTATGTGGGAATCTTGATTTTTTGCTTTTAGATAGTTTATCTTTAGGTCAGCCTGGCTTTTGAGTTTATTTTATTCTTGTCCTAGTTCAACTGTCTTAGGTCCAGATTAAAGCAGAATAATAGATGAGATACATATTATTTTAAGATTGAAAAGGGGTCTTTAGAGTACATCCAGTGATACTGGAGAAAACGCTGAAATGAGGCTTCAATCTCATTATTGGACAGCATTAGAAGAATTACCCCATGGAGGTGCATGCTTGTAACCTCAGCTTTTGGGGAAACAGAAATCAATTCCTAGATCTCTAGAGAGCAAGAGTTCTAAACTACAGAGAGCCATGCCAATTAGGGACCCACATTAAATTTGGCATCAATGTGGCAAATCCTTAGGAACAGGGGTCATGAATATTGTCTGTGTGTGGGAGGGAACAAGTTGCTTAACAGCGGGGAAAGCTGTTTAGAAATAGAGCCGGTCAAAGGTTCTATACTGATAAATAGTGGGATTAGGTCCATGAGTAGCTCTTGCATTTCCAGCTTGGGCAAGATGGAGAGATCTAGCCTTAAAGAAATAAAGAACTACTCTAGCCCCTTTGGGGTTGCTCTAGAATACTGAGGTATAGATGTTGCCAGTGTACTCTGTTTTAAAATTAATGCTTTGGCTAAATATATGAAAATTATAAATCTTTTATTTACAAAAGAGGTGGCAAGAGTGAAAGCAGAGAAATACAAAAGGATAGAGAAGACATCAATGTATCTAACTTAATATTGTTCCAGTGCTTGGCTCAGCCAGGACTTGTTAACCTTCAACCTGAATTAAACTCTCTCCAGAAGACAGGAAGGGAAAGCCAGCTATCCATTCACCCAAGTTTCCTCTAAGAGGCAGGTTAAGACAATGACTTGAGCTCAAGGTGACTCCCAAGGCTGACTTTCTTCTTTGAATCAACCTTCTTCAAGCCAACTTCCTTTCTTGGAGTCAACTCTCTTCTTGGAGTCTCCCCACTTCCCCCAGCCTCAGAAATTCAGGGCCTTTTTTAGTGGCTTCTTGTCTCCTCTCCTCTTCACAGGGGCCAATCACAGCTTCCAAATTGTCTAGCACTGCCCAGGGGGCAATGTTTGTGGGAACTAGTTCACAGATTCTGGAGGGGTGAATACTCATAGGGTGTGAACAAGTTTCTGACTGTTCAAGTTAGAAAAAGGTGGAGCTCTCCAAGTATCTTGCTGGCTTCTCACTTAGCACTAGGTAGGGTATGAATTCACTAAGTAGTTTGCTAGTTCTTCCACCTATTTCCAGCTTGTGTTGATTCCACCAAAAAGGTGTATTAACTCAAAATAGGTAAAGGGAATAATTGATTCCCTTTCACAAGTGTGAACTCAAAATAGGCAAAGGGAACCAAGAATTTCCTTTTACAACTCTAAGGGCGACTAGGAGTACAAGTTGGGATAAGGACCTTAAAAGTCTACTACATGGGCTACAGATAGGGAGCCAGATAAAATAATTATTCAGCATTTACCATGAGCCAGGCACTATGCTGGAACTCTGAACTCCAGCTCTTCTCTAGACTTTTGCACTGGCTTTCCCTCATAACTCTGTTTTTTAATTTTTTTTAAAAAGTCAATTCAGGGGACAGCTATGTGGTTCAGAGGATTGAGAACCAGACCTAGAGACAGGAGGTCCTGGGTTTAAATCTGGCCTCAGAAACTTCTTAGCTGTGGATTTAAAAAAAAAAAAAGTAAGTTCAATTGAAGAGGAGTGAAGGGAGGGATAGTATCAGAATTGTAAAATGTCAGAAACAATTGTCAAAAATTGTTTCTATGTGTAATGGGGGAAAAGAATTTAAAAAGTAAAAAAAAAAAAAATTTCATTTCAAGCCCTGTTTTCTGCAGGAGGCTTTTCTAGGTCTCCCCAACTATTAATGTCTTACCCTCTGGGCTCAGCTTCTTTCTACTCTGTTTCTATCCTTGAATGTAACTAATTCTTTACGTGTTTTCTCCCAAATTAGAATGTGAGTTTCTTGAGGACAGGGGCTGTTTTTGCCTTTCCTTGTATTCTCAGTACTTAGCCATAGTGTATGGAACTTCATATGTTTGTTGTCCAACTAATCTAATTCAACATTGCCATTTTACAGATGAAAAGACTGAGGAAACTCAGATAGGAAGTACTTCCACAAGGTAATAGGCATTAAATAGCACAACCCAGATTTAAATTCACATCCTCTGGCTGTAAATAAATTACATTTTCTACTGCACAACTTACTTCCATCATGGTTAGGGGAAGGGAACAAACATTAGCAGCACCTATTATTTGCCAGGCACTTTGCCAAATACTTTATAAATATCTCTTTTGATCCTCACAACAAACCTATAAATGTAAGTGCTATTATTATCCCAATTTACGGTTAAGAAAACTGAGACAGAGGTTATATGACTTTCCAAAGTGAGTAAGTGATTAAATCTGGATTTGAATTCCAGTCTTCCTGATTAAACTTAGTGATTTATCCATTGTACTATCAACTACCTAGAGCAACACTGAACAGGGAACCAAGAATTTTAAAGCCTTTCTTACCTAATCATTCATTCTCTAATTTAAGACAGAGAATTCTTCTCTGACTCAGTTTTTCCATCTGCAAAATAGGTATGTGAAAAATGGGTCATCTATCCTTATGCATCATCTATCCCCACTGATTTTTCTATAGGAGGTATTTACAAAAATATGTGTATAGTTAAGTATAAATTACTTAGGACAAGAATTAATATTTAGGTACTTCCATTCTGTGATAGTAATGGCTATATGTGTGTGCTTTTACTAACACTAGGCTGCTTCAAAACATCTGGCTTTGTCCTGGTGAAACCTGGTTTCTCCTCCTTAATTAGTTCTTTCAGTTTTAGTGTCAGAATTTGTACTTTACACCTGTTTCTCTCTCTTCTGTTGTTTTAAATTTTGTGGTTTTTAAAAGGATGAATATTATTCCAAGGAAATATGTAAAAGTTGTAACTCTTAAAGAGCACGCTTCAATGACCATTAGATAAATTTTACAATAGTTGTTGGTATAGAGAAGTCAAGCATTTCAAAGTTCATTCAAGTCCACAGTGAAAAAAGGATCAGTCATATGAAGGAAAGTATGGTTAAAAATGAAAAATACCACCAAGATTTGATAAAGTCATGATGCAAAAACAGCTTACATAATCTTCAGAAAATATGCAAAGCCCTTTAGAGGAATACTATAGATACTTCAAAGGACAGTATTATTGATTGCTCTATAACTGAGGTGTCAAACTGCCTGGAAAACTTCCAGCTATGGAAAGTATTTAACAAAAGAAGTAGATGATGTTAATTTGTGGTTTTCCCAGTCCATCCAGCTCAGTCAATCCATTCTATTGGAATCTGCCATTACTGCTCTATAGCTTAGCTTAGACTTTTTGAAAGAAGAGCAAGAAAGCCAGTAAAAAAAAAAGGGGGGGGGGGATAGGTACTAATTGATGCTATGAAGAAAAAACAAACAAACTTGTCATAGGCAAGAAAATACAAAGATTGGAGTATTGGTGATTGGAAATAGGTTCTGAAATTTATTTTTTAATTCAAGGCTATGCCAAAGCCAGTGTCAGAAGAAGTCTGAGTGAACCTGTAAAATCTTTACCTGACTATAAAACATCTTCCCAGATTTTTTGAGGAGGATTTAAAAAAAATATCCAATGGACTCAGAAGTCTTATCTCCATGTGGGGAATGATTAACTCTGATAAATGTACTGATATACTAGGAAGCAGAATTGTTCTAGAATTGGAGAAATTCCCAAATGAAGATGGAATACTATATAACAGTAGTATATATCAGGACAATTCTGAGGGATTTATGAGAAAGAACACTATTCACATCCAGAGAAAGAATTGTGGAAGTAGAAACACAGAAGAAAAACAATTGCTTGATCACATGATTTGATGGGGATATGATTGGGGATATAGACTCTAAGATATCACCCTAGTATAAATATTAATAATATAGAAATAAGTCTTGATCAATGATACACGTAAAACCAAGTGGAATTGCTTGTTGGCTATGGGAGGTGGGAGGGAAAGAATATGAATCAGGTAACCATGGAAAAATATTCCAAATTAATTAATTAAATAAAATTTTTAAAAAAGAAATTTATGCAAAAGATGATGAAAAACATGCTTCAATTAGATGAACTCTCACTAGATTTAAATCCCAATAAAAATCTATGGGTATAGATGGAATATATTTCAATTCTCTTTCTGATATACATGAGCCCTGTGACTCTGGGCAAGTCACTTAATCTCTCATTGTAGGCAATTCTTTAAGACTGTGAGACAGTCTTTACTTTCTTCTTCTTTTTTTAACCTTTATTTTCTGTCTTAGTAACAATTCTAAGGTAGTAGAGGGGCAAGGGCTAGCCAATTGGGTTTAAGTGACTTGACCAGGGTCAAATAGCTAAGAAATATCTGAAGTCATATTTGAATCCAGGTCTGACTCTCCACCCACTCCAGTCAGTCTTTGAGGTACAACAACAATAGCTGAAAAACAAGTGCTGACTAGCATTATAGGAGTTTTTTCATCTGGGTGTCTCCTCTGTCATTGAAATCAGAGGTCCAGTTCTTATTCCTACCCTTATATCATCCTTATATATCATTACTCAAAAGGTCTATGATATGGGAATTCCTTTCATTAGCACAGATCCCATCTCCTTCCCCTCCACATAGAAAAGAAAGAGAAAAAGCCAAAGGTGATGAAAAAAAAAATGGTAGCTTTGGAGGAAGGCGACTACTATGTCGTATTGTTTGTCATAGAGTAGAGAAAAACAAAGTATAGTGTCAAAGAATAATTAAAAGATATCTTGTTGAATGTATTTTTTTTCTCCAAAGAAGATTACCCATAATTTTGAAGTATATTTTATTCTGGTGTAGGAGGTATTTCTTCTTTTTTTGATATAACACATTCCAGGCTTTTCCTTCATTTCTAATGGTCTATAACTAAACTTTTGTGATTCAAATTAGCCTTCCTCAATAAGCTTGTTGAACTGTTAAGGCAGACTTCTTCTTGGGTCCTTAAAAGGACATTTTCTTTGACATCAAAGTGCCAGAAATAGGTGAGTATGTCTCTCGGTGAATCCATGTTGGATTTCTCTTTGATAGGAGCCTTTGGATTCTATATATGAGAGTCAATCAACAAGCATTTAGTAAATGTTTACTATGTCATAAGCACTATGCTAAGAACTGGGGACAAGTAAAAAACAGGTTCCTACCCTCAAGGTACTTATATTCTAATGGAGGAAGACAACACATAAAAGGGGATCTGAAATGTAAGGATAAGGGTAAAGTGTAGGAAATGTGGTAGAGGGCCATGATGGTGAACACTGGAGTCCCTCCTACAATAAAGATTTTGAGAAAAACTTACCAATGGGAATAAGGGGATGGCAAGGGTAAAGGAAGAAGAAAGCTGGATTATGATGGTAAAGTCCAGAGAATGAAGGATGACTGGTCTGAGCCCTCCTCACAATGGAGGTGCAGGTAAGAATTTATCAATTGGAGAATGGGCCTGTTGAGGAGGAGTGAGATGATGGTGGTGAAATTCAAAATATGTGCACTTTTGTTTGCCAATACTTTCAGGCAATTTTCTTGTATCATTTCCTGACATATGAAATTAAAGCTCTTTGTTTCTTCCTGCTTTTTTTTTTCCTGTGAGATTGAGTCTTCTGTTGTTTTGTCAAGCATTCTCTTCAAGGCCAATTGCTTTGGTCTATAGATACATTTCAATAGTTCTTCCAATTTTGTTCATTTTTGGTAATGCTCTGTTATTTGTTGTCCCATTTTTGCATTTTTTGAATTGCACCTCCTAGTTTCTTTTCCAATGTGCAGTGCCTTATTAAACTTTATATTCTCTTCTCCAAATCATCAATTCTTGTTTGTAATTTTTAATTCTCCTTGAAGAGTTCTTCCTTATGTCTTCTTTTTTCCCACAAGTTTCTCAACCTTGTTACTCTGGAGGTTTATGCAATAGTTCCATTCTTATTTCAAGGGTTTTGTTTTTTATTAGGAACTCTATTTTTTAGGTGTACTCATTTATTTAAGTTTCTTTTTCTAGTTTTCCTTGTGAGAATTTCTTTTCTTTTCTTTCTTTCCTTTGTTATGGTTGTTGAAAAAGAAATTGAACAAGCCTTTGTTATGGTTGTTTTTTTACCTGAAATGATGAAGGCAAGCAAGAAGAATTGGGCTTATTTATGATTCCTTCATCTCATTAGAAATTTAATTAGTTCTTGAAAATTAAAAACTTTCTATTTTAGAGTTGACTGATTCAGTCATAATTTAGAGTATACCAAATGGACAAAGATCCTCCCAAATTCCATTGGTCAAGCAGGACAAGTTCAGCTCAGTTTCTACATAGTAGTAGTAGCAGCAGCTCCAGCAGCTTTTTTTTTTTTTTAAATTTCAGCACATTTATTGGCATAGTTATTTATATAATGACTTTTTACTTTCTTTGGCAAGAACATTATAACATATGGCACTGTTGTTAAAGAACTCAGCAATTTGATGAAGGTTCTCACTCTTAACATTTCATTCTTTGAAAGTAGTAGCATGGGACTGACCTATATGACCACACAGAAAAATAAACTGTCAATTCTGATTTACTTGTACTTTGGCTTGGTATATGGCATGAGACAAAATTCCTTATGAAGGGCACCGATAAGTGAAGAAGTCCTACAGATATTTCCTTTAAAATAAAAATGAAAAACAGACCAGATAAATGACTTTAGGAGAATAAAGCAAACTGAAGGGGCCCCTTAGCAGATGTTATTTGTCTATAGTCTGTGTCTACATAAGGCTACAGATTCAATGATTCAATATGAAATATTCCTAAGGATCAGTGCACCTCCCCACTTCTTTCCACAAAAGAAACCACCAAGTTGCAAACCGACTTCTGTTTCTTCTTCCTGTAACCTAGTAAGTCAGTGCATTAAGGTTATACAGCAATCCAATGTGAAAGTTTTATGTTTTACAATCTGAAGCTATATGAGCTGTTAGTTACAGCCATTAATCTTTTCTCCACTCAAATTATATTTATTTATTGAGAATTTTGCAGCCTGGGATCAATCTTATTGGATATTCATCTCATTGGCAAGAGAGTAACCAAAGGAAATCAGGGAGTGTTACTATAGTGGATCTTGGTATAATACAAACAGCACAGAGTAGAAGAGAAAAATGATCCTGCTAGAATTCACTTTTGAATAGATATTTTACATGTAGCTCTGTGTTTGTCTTGGGGAAAGCAACCAAGCAGTCTCCTTTTCTTTCTGGCAAATTGCTTCAATGTTATTAGTTATTTCTTCCTCTCAAAATGATGGCATAAATATAAATTCCTTTGATTTTTAAGGGATATGAGAGAAGTTTTCCCAAAGAAATATAAATTCAGATAAAATGCAGCTCTTTTTAATAATATTATTATTCTTTTGATCTTGTCTTTTTTTAAATGGACTTCAACTAGAACTGATCTCAAGACAAGTCGCCATCCTTCTATTATTTTTTAATATCCGATGCTCTACAAATTATTTCAAGGATAATAAATAGTTTCTTTTTTAATTAAATTTTATTTTTATTATCATGTAAAAATACTTCCATATTGGTCATTATTGTAAGAGCACACTCATACAAAACCAAAACCCGAAAATAAAACCATAAATACACTGATGTTAAGGCAGTATGCTTTCATCCATATCCATCCGAATCCAGCAGTTCTTCCTCTGGAAGGGGATAGCATTCCCTGTCATAGTTCTTTCAGGATTGTCCGAGATCATTGCAAATAATATTTTTTTTGTAGGTGAGTAAAAATGTTAGAATGTAGCATTATCCTCTGTAGACTCACTGAAAGCATCCTTGGTACCATTTCAATAGCAGACAAGACCCCAGCGTTCATATGTATCTTATCTTGTTCTCATATCATAAGTATCTTCAGATAGCTCTCTATATTTTGAAAGTTTTTATTCCATGTTGCTTGGAGATTATGAATATTTGGAATGGTAATGTACTATAATGTATTATTAATATTATTGAATCTGTGGGTTTCTCTGGAATAATAATAATAATGATGGCTGAAACTTTCAAAGTCACATGACACTGAATATACCTTACCTTGATTCTCACAGGGAAGCTATCATTATCATTTTACAGGTAAGGAAACGGAAGCTCCGAGATTAAGCAACTTACTCAAAATTGCATAGCTATTATAGTAAAATGCAGAACCAGAACTCAAACCTAAATCTCTAACTTTAACTCTCTTAACTTTGTCTACACCAGCAGTTGTCAACATTTTTTAAGTATGAGGACCCATTTCAAATGCCCCAAAATTTCTAGATAGGAAATGATATTTGTACTATTAGTGTCTAGTAATTAAGAAAACACATAAAGGCAGCTAGATGGCAGAGTGGATAGAGCACCAAAGCTTTGTTCTAATCTGGTCTCGGATACTTCCTAGCTGTGTGAGCCTAGAAAAGTCACTTCATCCCTTTTACCTAGCCCTTGCTCTTCTGTCTTAGAGTCGTTACTAAGATAGAAGGTAAGGGATAAAAAAAGAAAAGAAAAGAAAAGAAAACAAGTAATGACAAAGCAATTATAAGATTCAGTCCTTTTTAATGAATTTATGTTTTATCAATCACAGAAACTGCTACAGAAAAAAGTACCGGTTTAATATATTCTATTAGTATGTTTTAATATATTCTATTAATATATGTTAAAGACAAGATGACAATAAAGATAGCTAACAGTTACGCTAAGCTAAAACTTTTATTTTTTATTCATAACATTTATATTTAAGGTTTTTAGAGTGCTGTGCATATGTTACCTCATTGGATTGATTATCCCATTGGATCCTCCCCTGATCAACCTTGGGATGTAGATATTACTTTGTTGAAAATAGAATTCCAGGTGACGTTGGGCAAGTCACTTGATCCCCACTGACTTTACCCTTACCACTCTTCTGCCTTGGAACCAATATATAGTATTGATTCTAAGGCAGAAAGTAAGGGTTTAAAAAAAAATAGAATTCTAGGATCCCTTGCCAGAACTCTAGCCCTTTATTAGCCAAAGACTGGGAATCACACCACCACCTCATGAAATCTGTATCGTCATATGCTGATTGCAGGGAAAGGAACCAGACACAAACGGCATCCCTGTGGATACTAGCCACTCACTGTATGTCCCTGGCAAATAGATATCAAAGAGAGCAGGGACAATTTCTTCCCTCTGTGTTCTTCCAACCATATTTTCTTTTCCACAGTCTGACTTCCTCAGCAGTGGGCACTGAGTCATGTTCACACACTCCCTCATAGGGGTCCTCTTGGATTCAAAAGAATAAAAGAACTGGATTTGAGTTCCTGTAAGATTCTCTCTGATTTTAAGCCCTTTGGGCATGCAGTACAGATTTAAGTTCCTCACTGAATTAATTCCAGGGGGTGGTATGAGTGGCCAGAGGGAGGAAGTAAGAGGAATTCTTCAAAAGAATTAGAAAAGATGAAAATCTTGTAATCAATAATGCATGCAGTTTTCTCTCAGTAACTTAATCCGCTGGGGCTACAGGGCAATCAGGGTGAGCAGTTAAATTCATGACCATGGAGGGAGGGAGATCTTGGCCAAGGACACTGAGGCAAGTGCTGAATGATGATGAACACTACCCCAGGGAGCTTTTAATGTTCCCACAAGACTGATTGGGTGTGGGGTTGAAGGTCTCATCCTAGAGTGCTCCAAATATAAAGGAGAGTAAAGGGAGAAAATGAAAGAAAGCAAAGGGGAAAAACCAAGCAACATTAACTGCCCTCTTGGATTTCATCTTTCCTGAGTATTCCTAGTTCTGAAGCTTCCTCTGGGAGATGGCCAGCCTTTGACCATCTATGGTTTTCTAAAGATAGTAACTAATGATCATAATTCACCTTTTCCACAAGTTTTTGAACTTGGAATCAAGGAAGGTCTATATTCAAATCCTGCCTCAGGCAGTTACAAGGCTTTTGACTCTCCAGGAAGTCACTTAATCTCTGTCTGCCTCAGATTCTTCATTTGTAAAATGGGAATCATAATGGTGGTCATAAGGATAAAAAGAGATAATAGCTGTAAAACATTTTCCAAACCTTAAACAGATATATCATTCTAGCTATTGTTACTATAATCTTCCAGTCTCTTTGCATGAATTGCATGAATTGATTCTGTTGCAGTACAAGTCATTCTGTATTTTTTTTTTTTTAAATCCTTACCTGCCCCCTAGGAGTCAATATTGTGTATTGGCTCCAAGGCTGAAGAGTGGTAAGGGCTAGGCAATGGGGGTTAAGTGACTTGCCCAAGATCACATAGCCAGGATGTGTCTGAGGTCAGATTTGAACCTAGGACCTCTCATCTCTAGGCCTGGCTCTCAATCCACTGAACCACCCAGTTGCCCCCCATTCTGTAATTTTTAATGCAATTCCAACATGGTTGTATTGGAGCAAATGCTAGACTTGATTAGAAAACCTGGTAAAGATCTTGGTTAGCCATTTGCTGAGTATCAGAGAGTCACTTCATCTCTCTTTATCTCTGTAAAATCAGAGGATTAGACTAGATGAACTGACATTTTTTTTTTTAGCTCTAAGCGCTTACGAATTTATGTACTCCTAAGGGGACTCATTGTTGTCTTTGTTCAGTTGTTTAGGTCATGTTCCAATTTTTTGTGATACCATTTAGGGTTTTCTTGGCAAAGATACTGGAGGAGTTTTAATTTTACTTCTCCATATCATTTTATGGATGGGGAAACTGAGGTAAACAGAGTTAAGCCACAAGCCCAGGGTCTCAGAGCTAGGGAGTGTTTGAGGACAGTTTTGAACTCAGGAAGATGAGTCTTTCTGACTGATTTCAGGCCCAGTGCTCTATCCACTGCACCACCTAGCTACCTTAAAACAAAACTAAGTGAAAAACAACCCAGAATGTTTCTCATTTGCTTTCAGTGAGATTTAAGGTTTGTAAAGTGATATTTTTGATTTGGGGATGGTGTGGTCTCTTTTTCCAGTTGTTTTTGGATTATTTCTCTCAGTTTGTTTGTGCCTCTTTCATTATTCTAGTCTTGTAGTTATATGTGTGCATTACAGCAACCTTGAAAAATGCGGATACCTACTTTAAACTCTAGGAGATAGACCACCTGGGCAGCCAAATAAGCAATCTCACAAATAAGCAATTTCATGACAGGTTTCTGGAAAGGCTATTTATTCACAGGCATTTTTTAAGGAACTTTGTGAAAAACTGTAAGCAATGGACATTTTAAGGGCATAATCAAAACCAATTTAACTAAAATAATTTAAAACATTTATTTTCTTTTTAAAAGACAATTTAAAGTGATCTTCATTTCATTCCAATTTTGGCATTAAATATTTTTTTGACTTTAGAAAGAGAGCAACCTAACTTGTATTCTTATCTTGTGGATATTTTTATTTACACTTCCCCAGTTGAATGTAAGCTCTGAGGATAGGAACTGATTCATTTTCATAATCCTAGCCTAAACCCAGTACAGAGGCTGACACATAACTGGGATGAATAAATATTTATTGAAGGGCTAGCTAGGTAGCACAGTGGATAGCATGCCAGTCCTAGAGTTGAGAGGACCTGAGTTCAAATGTGAGAGATGTGAGGTCCTCAGTTCAAACCTGGCCTCAGATACTTTGTCGAAGTGGAATCTAGAGACCCCAAACTTGTAGTTTAGTGAGAGCTGATGAACCCCAAGTTTTAGAAATAGCTTGCAGGCTGGAGACCCCCAAAGCTGGTCCTTCCTTGTTCCAGTGAGGATCCACCTTGAAAGGGAATCTCAGGCTAGCAGTTGCAGACTGAATAATGGACCCCAGGGTAAATGCTAAATACCCTTTTTGTCTTAGGTAGTCTTGCCCTTTGTATCAGAGACCCTGTCCCTGGAAGACACGCCTGGGCAGGGACCATCCTTTAGTATCCATTGAGTAAGCAGCCCCTTCCCTTATACCCTAGCCTCTGGCTATGATTCCTTTCCCAAGGTTGATTGTAAATCCCATCCTTGCCAGTATAAAGTCAATCATCTCTCCCAGCCTCTGGATCTTCCTAAAGGGTATATAAGTTCCCCAATTTCCTTTGTTCCTTGGAGTCTTCATCTAGCACTGTGTCACTTGGTGGGGGGGAGGGCGAAGGGGGGGTGGTCTGGGAGCAGAGCGAAGCAGTGTTCAATTCTTGGATTCTGCACAAGGTGCAGCTCTGCAAAAGAGACCAAGTAGCCCTAATCCCCCTTTCCCTTGATTAAAGAGTGGTTTTATGACTTTCTGTGTTTTTTCTAAGTTAACAACTTCCTAGCTGTGTGCTTCTGGGCAGGTCACTTAACCCCAATTGCCTAGTCCTTACTCCTCTTCTGCCTTGGAATCAGTATTTGATATTTATTCTAAGACAGGAGGTAAGGGTTTAAAACAAAATAAAAATAAGCATCCTTTCTACACTATGAAGGTTAGGAGTAAGGTGTCTGTGTGAGCCAGAAAATCCATGTAAAATTTTTTGGCCTTTCATACCAGAGAAGAAGTCTGAATTTGTTCTTTTTCTTTTACGGAGTCTTTACAGTAAAAAAAAAATTGTGTATATTTGTCATATTAAAAGGTAAAATATATTATTATAGAATATTAGGTTATATTTTATGCATTTCTGAGTTTCTAAACATTTTCTATGTTTTCTGCTGGTCTGTTGTCTGCACCCTCCTCAAAACTCCCCCCAAATTTTTATTTAATTTCTTAGGTCAACCTGCATATATTGAAACCAAGATGGGGAAAATTGTGATGTGGAAGTGATATCTGTACTTGCTGAATTAGATTATGCTTTTTTTTTCTGCCACAAATCCTTCATAGACCATCTGTTTAAATAACAATTGTTCAGTCAAACATTTATTAAACATCACTTCTGTGCTAGGAAATATACTAGGTGCTGGGAATACAAAGACAAAAGTAAAAATTTTCCAAATATAAAGTGAAATAGTTCCTGCCCTCACAAAGGTTACTTTCCACT
Organism: Gracilinanus agilis; assembly: GCF_016433145.1. NCBI lineage: Eukaryota > Metazoa > Chordata > Mammalia > Didelphimorphia > Didelphidae > Gracilinanus > Gracilinanus agilis. Next base: position 331,184,642 of record NC_058133.1, read on the forward strand.
GCAGTCAGAAGAGGGATAGAAAAGGCAAGAAGAAATTGAAGATGATACAAAGATTCTCAAATGGTCTTCAATTGGAGGTGCAAATGTCTATCTTTCTATCTGTCTGTCTATCTAGACTCATACTTCAGCATTCTACCCACTGCTGAGTGGCTTAAAAACATTAAAAAAATTTTTGTTTCTCTCCTCCTTTTCTTTTTTCTTCCTTCCTTCCTTCCTTCCTTCTTTCCTTCCTTCCTTCCTTCCTTCCTTCCTTCCTAATTCTTTCTTTCTTTCTTTCTTTCTTTCTTTCTTTCTTTCTTTCTTTCTTTCTTTCTTTCTTTCTTTCTTTCTTTCTGAAGCCAGAGTTGTTCTCTGTACCAGTCTTAAGGTAATTGGTTTATATAAACAAATCACAACCAAATACTTGGTGCAGTAGATAGGATGAGGATAGTGTTATAGGAAATTAGTAGAATAGGATTTATAAGTAGTACAGAAGCAGACCCAGAAAAAACCTGGCAGGAGCTGAGGACATTTCAAACCTAGAATGGTGGGCAGGTGCAGTTCACAGAGACTGAAAAAAGCTGACAGTTTTTGCCTAGGAGAGTGAGAAATGGTGCTGGAGGATTGGGCTTCTGTTCAGCTAGTCTGTGGACTATTTCTGGGGATCTTGGACATTGGAGTTAACTATAAGTTCACTGTGAGACCTTCAATCAAGATACTAGGTTGAGTTGGGTGTTTTACTGAGCTGGAGGACAACTCAGTAACCCTATACTCCCCAGCCTTGATTTAGATTAATTTACTGAGTTCCTGAAGGTTTCCTGAGACCTAGTCATCGGGACATCTTGAGAAGTGCTCTGTGAGATTCCCCTTCTTCCCTTGCCCTAATAGCCCTGCCTAAGTTGCCTGCTTTCTAGTTAGTGCTAGTGAAGCCATTCCCTTTTTCCCAAACATTCTGATAGCTGGCCCATAGATCCAAATTGGCACTTGGTTATAGACTTTAAGATTTTAGCTAACCTTCTCTCTCCTTTCCCTGTCCATCTTAACGATTAAGCAAACTTTTATAAACTTCCTGGTAGTCTCCTTTCCAGCCATCAAGAACCCACTGTGTTTAAACTGTTTCCCTGACTGTATTGATTTCTAGTTACTGTTTGTTTCCCCAGCTAAGTTACATTGTTTACCTCTCCCTAAGCAGCTGTGTACTGGTGTTTCCTCTTTCATTCCCTACTTATTTCCCCATCCTCCTAAGTTACTGTTAGTTTATTGTTACCCATTCTTTTCAGTTGGTCATTTTATTTTTCAGTAGTAGAGTCAGAAAGTTAGGAAGACAAATTCCAGTTCTGCCTCAGACACTTACTATGTATCCTTCAGCAATTCACTTAATCTTAGTCTACTTCAGTTTCTTCCTCTATAAAATGAGGATAATAACATCCTACCTCACAAAATCACTTTGAGGACCAAATGAAATAATACTTGTAAAGCATTTTGCAAACTTTAAAGCACTATATAAATGTTAGCTTTGATGATAATCATGAATATGACCATGATGACAATAACAATGATGTTGACAATGATGATGGAGAAAAGACTTTTTCTTTTTTGTTCTATTTGTTCTATTTTGTTCTATTTGTTCTATCAGATCCTTTAAATGTCCAATGATCATCTTTTAGGGCTGACAGAGGATATGGATATAAGGCTGAACTCAGAAGCCAGATATAGTTATTAGATTTTTTTCCCCCTAATTCTTCAGTGAAGTCATTTCTAAGCTTTTGGTTACACTTTAGAATTCCTCTTAACAATAACTTAAAAAAAAAACATCTTTAGGCAGACTGCCTTCAAGTTGCTATTAATTTTAGTTAGGTTCCAGGAAGTTCAGTTCCTGGCAATAACAACTGCCCTTTAAATTTTACAAAGCTTGTTTCTAATAATAATCTTTTTAGGTAGTCTATCCAAAACTTATCTTCATGATATAGTTGAGGAAATTGGGTTTTTGAGAGACTAATTGTCTTTCTCACGGTCACATGCATATAGCCAGAACAAGACCTGGCTTCATCTGATTCAAAGCCAAGGTTCTTTCCTCTGCATGATATTGCTTCTCCTGACAATATCCCATATTACAAGAAATACTTTACAATTGTCTCAAGACAAGAGTCTTTCATTAATATTGCATTTTAAAGCCACCTCAACCATGCAGAATTCTGAATTTCTGCTTAGAAAATTACCAAGCATGAAAATGCCTTCCAAACTTCCTTATCTTTTCTATCCCCAAAGGAATGCAGAAACATATTTCAAAACCACTAGCAGACAAATAAAACTGAAGAAATATCAAGGTCATAAATGGAAATTTATTTTCACATCTTAAAGGAGTAGAAGCACTGTCTGCTTGGAAATATCATTGGAAGAGAGAGAATCAAAGAGCATTGGGAATCAGAGGACCTGGATTCAAATCTCAATATGCTGAAATCCTTTTGTGCTTTCCAAATCTTGGGAGCATTAATATACCTCTTTCTGTTTTGACTCATTTTTGCTACCAGCTTGGCTCATCTCCTTTTCTTGCTATTAAAAACCTCAATAATATATTTGATACCCCTGCTTATGTGCATTAATTTCCCATTGTCTCCTTAGGCACATAATATGTATTTTCTTTGCTCCTTGTGTTATTCCTAATTTAAATTCTTCTATTTTGTTGTTCTGTGATTCATAGCCATATAGCCTTCCTGGAACAACCCTGATGCCAAAGAGATGGGTTTTTTTGTGGCAAATATTTGAACTCAGGGAATGTATCCATAAACTTTATTAAGTACCTCTCAACAAACCTATCAATATCTATTAATAACTTATTAAAGCCTACCAACAAATTTGATTGAAGTATTTGTTCTAATGTAGGATCAGGGAAATCCCTCTACAATGACTTGAAGTGCTTTTAGTAGTTCTAAACTCCTTGCTTCCAAAAAAACTACTCATATTCTCATTTACTCAACTGAACATGGTAGGAAAAAAAAAACCCCAACCTAATTTAGATTTATTTTTATGAAGAATCAAGACAGACACTCCATTTTTCAAGAAAGGGAAGGAACATTATATTTGTGTTTTTTTCTGGGATGGTTATAAAGACTACAAGAACTCTTCCTTTAAAATAACAATTGCTATTTTCAAAGTTTAGTGAATGTCATGAGAAACTAAGATCAAGTAGGCTGATTTAAGATGCCCTTTCACCAGAGTACTCATGTAGGAGTGAACAGATTGCCCTGTGGCAGGAGGTTTAACATATAGATGAAAAGAAATCCTGACCAAGAGTTTGAAGAATGCTTTAGGCAAAGATAACAAAATGGGTGAGATCTTATTTCTCAAGTTCCTTGTGAATTTAGAGGCCTCAGTTTTCCTAACTATAAAATAAAAGGGGTTGGACTAGATAATCTTTCAGGATCCCTTCTATCTCTAAATTCTTTAAATATAAGATAACATTAGGTTTTTTTTTTGTTTTTTTTTTTGGCAAAGATACTAGAGTGGTTTGCCATCTCCTCCATCAGTTCATTTTACAGATGAGGAAACTGAGGCAAATAGCATTAAATAACTTGCCTAGGTCACACAGCTAGGAAATGTCTGAGACTGGAGTCTTCTTGACTTCAGGCATGGCACTCTATCCATTGTACTACCTAGGTGTCCATATCAATGCTAGCTATTATTATATCATACTTCCTATCATACACTTCATTTAGTGAGAAGATTTGTCGTAAAAGGGCCTTTGGCTTCTTTGGTGGAGCATTGAAATCATCTTGCCATCTACTGTATTTTTGAATCCAGTACATCCTGTTTTTAGGACTCCTCCCCTCTTCTGGCCAATTTCTCCCCAAATTTCAGTTTTAAAGGAAGAGTTTTGGAGGTATGATAGAGAGCTATTCTTGAAGCCAGAATGACTTGGGATCATGCCCTGACTCTGAAACTTATTGGTTGTGGGACTTTGGGAACCTGTCAGTTGTTTTAAGACTCTGTTGTGAATCTCCCTTGGTAGAGAAAATGAAATTTCAAGTCCCTCACTCTGTTCTTCAGTGCTTGGCACTGTTGCCTTTCCAGAATGAAGCTAATCTATACCTATTTGTTTCTATTAGAGGAGACTGTCATGAGCTTCCTAGTTCTGATAATCACAATATCAATAATGGTGGCAACTGTTTTCTCTGGCAGCAAGGGAGGAAAAAACAAAACCAAACACCCTCACGTCTACGTATGCCTCTCTGTATTAGAATGTAAGCTTAGTGAGGGCAGGGATGGTCTCACTTTTGTCTTTGCAATACAATGCCTGGCACATTTTGTTCCATCTTTTTCAGTCATGTCAGACACTTTGTGACTCTATTGGGGATTTTCTTGGCAAAGATATTGGAGTGGTTGGCCATTTCCTTCTCTGGCTCATTTTACAGATGAGGAAACTGAGGCAACAGGGTTAAATGATTTGTCCAGGGTCACAGAGCTAGGAAGTGTCTGAGGCCAGATTTGAACTTAGGGAGAGGACTTTTCTTTATTCTAGACCCAGCACTCTCTCTACTTTGCCACCTAGCTGATCCTGGCACATAGTAGACACTTAATAATGACTTTATTTGGCAGGCACTGTGCTAAATGCTGGGAAACAAAGAAAGACAAAAAACAGTCCTTTCCTCAAGGAGCTCCCCTTCCATGGGAAGAAACAACATGAGAATAACTATGTATAAAGAAGCTATATACCTGGAGGTAATCTCAGAGGGGAGGAATGATCAGGGTGAGGCTTTGGCAAGGGAAAAGCTTCCAGAAAAAGTGAAATTTGAGTTTAAAGGAGTTCAGACATCAAGACATAGTTGTGAGAGAGTAGAGCATGGCAGGAATAGTGAACAGTCAATAAAAATATCATCAGGAAGGGGCAGCGAGGTGACCAAGTAGATAGAGCACCCGGTTTGGAGTCAGGAGATCAGGGTTTCAGATATGATCTCAGACACTTCCTGGCTGTGGGACACTGGGCAAGTCACTGAATCCTGATTGTCTAGCCCCTACCACTCTTCTGCCTTGGAACTGATACTTAGTATTGATTCTACAACATAAAATAAGAATTTAAATATATATTCATATATTTTATATTTAAATGTTTATATATATATACACAAAATATTTAAAAGGGACATGCTGTGAAGGGCTTTAAGAATCAAACTGAAAATTTTATATTTTGATCTTGGAGATGAAAGAAATCACCGGAGTTTACTGTGTTGGGTCTGGGGGGAGAAACATGGTCACAACTGTGCTTACGAAGATCACTTTGGCAGCTTAGTGGAGGATGGACTGGAGTGGAGAGGGCTATTTCAATAGTCCAAATGTGAAGTGATGAAGTCTACACCAGGGAAGAAGCTTTGTGAATGGGAAGAAGGGGACACTTACAAGAGATGCCAAAATGTTAAAATAGTCATAGATTGGATATGTGGGGTGAGGGCAAATGAGGAATCAAGGATGGCATTAAAATTATAAGCCTGGAGAATATTAAGCACAGTAACTGCAATACTGTGGAATGATCAAACAGGATAGACTTTGCTACTAACAGTAATACAATGATCCAGGATAATTCTGAGAGACTTATGAAAAAAAAGCTCTCCACCTCCACAGAAAGAACTGTGGGAGTAGAAATGCAAATGGAAACATATGATTGATCACCTGTTTATTTGGGTATATGTTTTGGGATTTTGGTTTTATGGGATTGTTCACTTACAAGAATGAATAGAATGGAGATTAAAAAAAAATCATAAGCCTGGGCACAGTTAGGTCGATCAATGTCTAGAGACCCAGCCTTGTAAGTTTTGGGTTTAAATCTGGCCCCAGATTCATCCTAGGTGTGTGACCCTGGGCAAGTCAAGTAACCTCAACTGTCTAGCTTTCATTGCTCTTCAATCTTATGATAGATACTTGGTAACAGTTCTAAGATAAAAGGTAAGAGTTTAAAAAAAGTTATAAATCTGGGTACCTGAAACAATGGCAGTGCCTTTAACAGTAATAGAGAAATACAAAAGACAGGTAGAGAAGGGATAATGAGTTCTCTTTTGGATATAATATGCTTGAGATGTCTACAGGATGTCCAGTTTGAGATGTCCAAGAGGCAGTTAGTGACCTAAGGCTGGAGCTCAGCAGAGAGGCTAGAGTTGGATGCATAAATCTGGGGAAAAAAATTAAATCCACAGTATGTGATGTGATCATTAAGGAGGAAGAATAGAAGGAAAAGAAAGCCCAAGACTAACCCTTGCACTGATCCCTTCAGTAGAGGGCATGTTCTGGATAAAGATCCAGTAAAGAAGCCTAAGAAAGAGTAGTGAGATGAGTAGAAGAGTCAGGAGATGGTGGAAATCTAGAGAGAATAGATTATCAAGGAAAAGAGGATGATTGATAGTTTTTCAAGGCTGAAGAAAGGTCAAGAAAGATAAGGATAATAAGAGGCCATTAGATCTGATCTGGCATTCATGAGATCCTGGGGAACCTTGGTGAAGGCAATTCAGTTGAATGATGAGATTAGATGCCAGTTTGAGAGGGTTTAGGAAAGGGGCAGTGAATAGAGCAAGACTGGGTTTAGTTCTGCTCTTAGATATTTCCTTGCTGTGGGACTGACTCTAAGCAAGTCACTTAACCCTGATTTCCTTACCCTTACCACTCTTCTGACTTAGAATTGATATTTTAATATTGATTCTAAGATAGAAAACAAGGGTTAAAAAAAAATTGGAGAAAAGGAAGTGAAGACACAACACAGACGGGTCTTTTAAAGAGTATAGCTATGAAAGGAAGGTGAGATATTGGAAGTCAAAGGGATGGTCTACTCAGGTGAGGGGGTTTTTATGTGTGTGTGTTTTTGGTTTTTTATACTGGAGGAAGCATAGGCATTTTATGAGACAGCAGGGGAGCAACCAATACATTGGCCCATAGATTAGAGAAATTGGAGATAAGTAAGAAAATGGGGATAATGTATTGGAGAAGACATGAATTGGGTTCACTTTTCCATGGAGAGGGGTTTGCAAAAAGGAAGGCCAGCTCTTCATGGGAAACAAGGGTGAAGAAGATAGTGGAAGAAGATATCTGTGTAAAGTGAGATGAGCAAAAAGGGAGAAGAGAGAATCTTCTGAGAATGGCCTCAATTTTTCTAGTGAAATAGGAGGAAAGTTTTTCAACTGAGAGGGTAGGGGATGGGGAGCTGTAGGAGATTTGATGAGGGAATAAAAAGGTTTGGAAAAGCTGCTATGATGAGTGGGATAGTAGGAGAGTGAATTAATTAGGAAAGTTTAAAAGGATTGCCTTGTGATGAGGGCTCAGTTGAAATTATGCAAATTGGTAATGCATGGCTTTGTGATTTTTTTCCCCCAGCTCCTATAAGTAACACATGAATATGATTAAAGAAGGCAAGATGATGGGAGTAATCACAAGGCAGGGGTCTGGCAAAGCATCACCTATGATAGGCCAGGTAATGACTACTAAGCTCTCTTTCTCTTTATCTCTCTCTATTATCTCTTTTTCTATCTCTTTTCCTTTGGAATGGAAAAATTCTCTAGGTTTTTCAGAACTTAACTTGAAGACAGAAGTAGTTAAACTCCACATATTTTGGATATGAAAGTCCCTTTTCTGTCTCAAGTTTCTCCCCCTTCCATTATACCCTCCCCACAAATGCCAGTGACTTTTCTAAAACATAGTCACTACCTTGATACAGGTTATCAACATCTCCTGCTTAGATTTTTTAAAAAATTAAAACCCTTTTTCTTCTGTCATAGAATCCATACTAAGTATTGGTTCCAAGGCAAAAGGGGGTTAAGGGTTAGTGAATGGGGGTTAGGTGACTTGCCCAGGGTCACACAGCTAAGAGCCCATTTGAACCCTGGACCTACTGTCTTCAGGTCTGTCTTTTTATCAATGAGCCACCTAACTGTCCTTGTCAAATCTCCTGCAGCTACTCCTTTGCTCGTATTTCACTGGAAAAATTGAGGCCATTCTCAGAAGGTTCTCTTTTCTCCCTTTTTGCTCATCTCACATTACACAGATATCTTCTTCCACTATCTTCTTCACCCTTGTTTCCCATGAAGAGCTGGCCTTCCTTTTTGCAAACACCCTCTCCGTGGAAAAGTGAGTTCAGTTCATCGTCTTCTCCAATAGATTGCCTTGATTCTCTTACTTATCTCCAATTTCTCTAATCTATGGACCAATGTATTGGTTGCTTCCCTGCTGCCAGTTAAAATGCCCGTGTTTCCTCTAGTATGTAAGTTCTTTGAAAACAAGGACTGTAGTTTTCTTTGTATTCCTACCACTGAGCACAATGCCTGGAGCACAGAAAATACTTTATACATGCTTGTTGATTCCTAGCTGTGTGTCCCTGGACAAGTCACTTAATCCCAGTTGTCTAGCCCTTATAGCTCTTCTGCCTTAGAGCTGATACTTGGTATTGATTCTAAGATGGAAGGTAAGGATTATTTAAAAAAAAAAATCTATCTGTCCATCTGTCTTGTTTCTATAAGAAGGGGGTCCAACAGTAGAACACAAAATAAAAAATTTCTGCAAGATTAGCCAAGATTGGCACTTCACCATTTGTTTGATTTAGCCTGGTATTTATTAGAAGTGCATATATACAAAATAAATCATATCAAAGTTTGCTGTCTGCTAGAAAAGCATCTTGTTCATATTGCCCAGAGGTGAGTTAAAAAAAGAGCTTAAACTTTTGCAACCTTGAATTAAAAGGCCAGAGGATCCCTTTTTAGTAAGTTTTGGAATTTTGAATCTAATTAAGTTTGGCTCATAGTCCTGTTAAATCTTCCTCTGTGATATTTCTTTGGCCCTCTATCCTTTGCATTTGACAGCTATAATCTTAGACCATGACCTGATTATATCATGATCAGATTACTGCAATTACTTTCTTGTTGACTTCCCTGTCTCCAGGCTCTCCTCCATAGAGACACTTGTTATATAGGAATTCATTGCTGCAACATTTATAAATCAACTGGATAGAATAGATAGCTTCTGAAAGCACCTTCTCAACTCATGAATCTATGAACAATCAATACCTGATTATCCTTAGCAGCAGGGGTGAGGATAATTAAAAACAGCAGCATTTGCTATCCCCCTCTACTAGACTGGAGAGAAGAGGTCTAACTAATAGTATCTTACATTTAGGTTGCATTTCTGGAAGGTTTTAAATCTCTTCTTAGTCTCCTTTTGTTTACTTGTGCTGGAAAATACCTGACTTTCCTAGAGACACTGCCATTTCCTAGCCATTCTCTCCTGAATTGGCTGAACTTTCCTTGATGCCCCATCCCTCTTGGACGCATATATTGGTTCTGGATGGAGGGGGGAGGGTATTTCTTACCACTTCCATATCTCCCTTTGCAGCTAACCACTCTGTCATGGTTCATTCCTTTCAAATTTATCTCCCAATCAAATTCCTAGAGGTAGGTATCAATCCCTGCCTTCCCCTAGGATATTCTCCCTCGTTTCTCAAGGAGTTTAGTATTTGACTCAGGCTGCTTCTCAAACCTTTCTTCTGCTCTTATCCCATGGAATTTTAACTTATAGGTTGATGTCTCTCAAATGCCCATAATCTTTCAATTCCTCAATCTCAACTCCCAAGTTTTCTTCCATTCTACTTCAGTCACACACAGGAATGGTTTCACCCTTTGTCTCATCATTACCCATAAGCATTCTATTTTAACATTAAAAAATTCCTGGAACCCTTTTTTAGATAATGACTTTGTTCTTTCTTTTCCTTTACCTTGTCCTCTGAAACCTATTCATTGACTTCACAGGGACTTCCAGTCCTTCCTGCCTCTAGGACTTGCTCAAACTCTAGAACTTGCTCAAACTTTCACTCTTGCTTTAACTTCACTTTTATACCTTCACAGTTTTTCTCTATAGTCAAGCAATTCTTCTACTCCTCTGTAATTGATTTTTTTATCTCAGAGTTCTTAACCTGGGGTCCATAGCTCCTTGAGAAATCACACCTGTATTTCAATATTTCCTGTGGAATTGCATTTTATTTGATGCATTTAAAAAAACATAATTCTAAGAAGAGATCTGTAAGTTTTACCAGATTGCCATGACAGAAACAAGTTTAAGAAATTTTGTTATATTCCACTCTCTGCAGAGGATTTAAAAAATCTTCTCTTCTCTCTTTAAACCTCTCATACCCTTTTACTTCTCTCTCAGCTGAGGACGTTGCCTCATACTTCTGAGAAAAAAAAATTCTGGAAGTTCTCTTTTCCCTCTTTCCTATATCTCAAAACTCCTTGTTGTTAGCTCTTGTTCTTTCTTTCAGTGTATGATGAAAAGGCAACCTTTCTTCTTGACAAGGCCAACTCCTCTACATGAACTTGTTAATCCATCCCTTTCCTCTTTTGAAATTACTCTATTGTCTCTCTTTTTCTATCCTCTACCTACCTATTAGCTTTTCCTTCCTTCCTTCCTTTTCTTTCTTTCTTCCTTCCTTTTCTTTCTTTCTTCCTTCCTTTTCTTTCTTTCTTCCTTCCTTTTCTTTCTTTCTTTCTTCCTTCCTTCCTTCCTTCCTTCCTTCCTTCCTTCCTTCCTTCCTTCCTTCCTTCCTTCCT
>NC_058133.1:331195519-331213520 GCF_016433145.1 Gracilinanus agilis
TTTCTTTCTTTCTTTCTTTCTTTCTTTCTTTCTTTCTTTCCTTCCTTCCTTCCTTCCTTCCTTCCTTCCTTCCTTCCTTCCTTCCTTCCTTCCTTCCTTTTCTAAGACAGAAGGGCAAAGGTTAGGTAAACAGGGTTAAGTGACTTGTCCAGGCCCACATAACCAGGAAGTGTCTGAGGTCACATTTGAACCCAGGTGATTCTGACTCCATGCCTGGTGCTCTATCCACTATGCCATTTAGCCAACCCAGTTCACTTTCTAAAGCACAAAGAGAAACTGAAATGAATTTCTAGAAAGACAAGTGGTCTGAAGGTCCCACTCATTATTGCTAGCAATATTCAGAGAAAGCAGAATAACTGGCTTCCACTTTTATTCAGCTCCTCATCGGGGGACTTGTGAAGGCAGACAATAGAAGTCACTGTTCAGTTTTGTCTGACTCTTTTTTTTTAAACCCTTAACTTCTGTATATTGGCTCCTAGGTGGAAGAGTGGTAAGGGTCGGCAATGAGGGTCAAGTGACTTGCCCAGGGTCACACAGCTGGGAAGTGTCTGAGGCCGGATTTTAACCTAGGACCTCCTGTCTCTAGGCCTGACTCTCAATCCACTGAGCTACCCAGCTGCCCAGTTTTGTCTGACTCTTGACGACCCTGTGGACCACATTGTCCATGGACTTTTCTTGGCAAAGATATTGGAGTGGTTTGTCATTTCCATCTCTGGTGGATTAAGGCAAATGAACGTTAAGTGACTTGCCTACAGGGCTAGTAAATCTGAGGTGAGGTTTGAACTCAGGTTTCCCTGACTTCAGGCTCAGCATTTGGTCCACTGAGCCATTTAGCCACTGGAGAGTAGATAAAGGCAGCTAAATGGGGAATAGGTCCCTGCTCCCAAGTCAGCTTATTTACCAAATAGCTGGAGACTTTCTTGGCTGATTGCTTCCAGCCAGGTATGCACTGTCCCTTCCCCACATTATTGGATGCTCAGTGAGGCTCTTCCTTGTAGTCTAAAAAGCAGGTGGGTCCGCAGCTCTTCACTCACAATGGGAAAGTTCAGCACATAGACCTTGACTTTGTACTTAATTTTCTACTTCCTCTCTCTCATTCTCCCCATCAATAGAAAACAAATTCCTCAAGGACAAAGATGCTTTCATTTTTAATTTGTGTGTTCAGTGTCTAGCACAGGGCTTGGCACATCATAGATGTTTACTGAATTGAACTGAATGTGTTTCATGCAGTAATAGCTGGAAATGGAAGCAAAGAAGGCAGTTGGAATTGTTCTCTCTGGCCCTGACCCTCTGTCCACTGAGCTTCAAGTATATCCTGCTTGTTCTTGTAATAGGAAGAGGTGGCTTAGTTTTTGTGGTTCAGACTGTCCCTTCTTGGCAGTTGGGAGCAAAATGAACACTTTCAGAAGGATGGCTTCTAGGACTGGAGTCTGGGAGGATGCCTAGCCTTTAAGCTACTGGTACCTCAGTGATCATCAGGGTGAGGAGAATTCTGGGTAGAGGAAGGTTAAAAAAAAAAGTAATATTTTGCCTAATGAGCCTCTAGCTACCTAATGCCATAGCTCCTAACCAGGTTATCTATGGCGAAGGTTACCTGTGCTTCTGGTGAGGATTGGGAGTAAGATGGAGAGAGTAGGGAGAGGGGGAGCCGAGTGGATTAAGTAAAGAAAGAGCAACAGAAAGGTAAGACAAGACCAAGGCTTCTCATTTTTCTAGCATTCTGTTCATGAGGCTTCCCACATCAGTGAATTTTCTAGGCAGGGGAAGCTCACCCATTTGAGTAACAGCTCTTTGGAACTATTTTGCAGGGTTGAAAGTGTGCAGCACATTCCCCTGACTATAACAGAATCTTTTCTTGATTGTTGAATTGAGTTTATTCATATGAATATTCCCTGTTGGACTGTGCTGAGACATGCGGGTCCTGAGGTTATTAAGGGATGGAGAGCTTTGGGGATATAATTTTTAAGTTCTTGAATCTGTTGTGTTTTTTTTTAATACCTACCTTCTGGCTTAGAATCTATGCTACTTAGAATCTATACTACACACTAGGTAATTAGAGTTAAATGATTTGACCAGACAGCTTGGAAGAGTCTGAGACTAAATTTGAACTCAGAACCTCCTGTTTCCAGGTCTGGCTCTCTGTCCACCAAGCCCGAGTCTGTGTTTTTTTTTTTTTTTTTTATAGTTTCTCTGTCTCCTACTTTATTGTCAAGCTTGTGGCTATCAGGCTGCCAGATGTCAGTAGTATGCTTTCACTGTATCTATATACCTCTTCCTCCTTTCCTGGTTTGCTGCTTTTAGTTTGCAGTGGACTTGGAGGTCAGATCCCAATATTCCTAGAATGGTGTAAAGAGTCAAATAAAGTAAGTAAGAGTAAATAGGATCTGAATGACCTCTCATTTGAGTCAAATATGTGCATATGTATATATGTACACATATATATATATTTTTATATATGTATGTCTAGCTACCTATCCATCTATCCACCTACCTATCTATCCATTCTTCCATTCATCCATCATCTATCTATCTATCTATCTATCTATCCATCCATTCATCTATCTGTCTATCCATCTATCTATCTTTCCATCTGTTTGTCTATCCATCTCTCTCTTTCTCTCTCTTTTGGAAGACTAGAGGAATCTTTTGGGTGTATATGTCCAAGCTATGTTCTATGTTGAATAACTGACTTTTGATTAAATAAGATATTACTGTGATATGACCAACAACTATAGTTTAGGCTTTCTCTAGGGATATAAAGCAAATGTGGTTCCTTGGAAATTCTTATCTTTGCCTCTCCTGCCACCCTGACCTAATGTATTTTGCCTGTGATTTTTGTTCTATGATATTTGATATTTACATGAAAAGGAATTTTCTTATGCCTCTCTGATTTTCTTCCAATTGAAGGTTTGTTAGGGACAAGAGGAGGTGAAGATAGCAATTTGTAAAGAACAGTGAAAAACTGTGGGCTAAGTGACAGTGTGTGATATTAATACTGTGTATAGCACAGACTTTGGGGAATAGAATTCAGATAAGCCATCATGAAACTCAGGGAGGCAAATCTTGTGAATGTTGCATCTAATAATAATAATAATAATAATAGTAAAATTACTTTCATGTTGGACTTTTGCAAAACACTTTACATGCATTATCTCCTTTGATCTTTATAACAACCTTGTGAAAAAAGGGTTACAATTGTTATTATTCTGATTTTAGAAATGAAGCAACTAACCTCAAAGAAGTTAATGACTTGGCCAATGTCACACATCTTGGGTCAGAAGTGGCATTTAAACCTAGGTCATTCTGATACTAAGATTGCCTTTTATTATGTTTGAAAAGGAGAAAGGAAGAAAGAAAAAGGGAGAACAAAAATTCCAGAAGGGAATTAGAATTAAAAGATATTATTATTGGGGGCAGCTGGGTAGCTCAGTGGATTGAGAGTCAGGCCTAGAGACAGGAGGTCCTACGTTCAAATCCGGCCTCAGACACTTCTCAGCTGTGTGACCCTGGGCAAGTCACTTGACCCCCATTGACCACCCTTACCACTCCAATACACAGAAGTTAAGGGTTTAAAATTAAAAAAAAAAAGATATTATTATTATTTTTAAACCTTCTGTCTTAAAATCAGTACTGTGTGTTGATAACAAGGCAGAAGAGTGGTAAGGGCTAGACCAGCATTCGTGAATGTTTTTGAGATCATGTGCTGAAATTGCAACTTCAAGCCCTCTGCATTACCCCAGAGAGTTGATGGCAGGAGTGCTTGCTTTGGGTGGTTGGACAGAGGATTGGGGCAATGCAAAAAATATTCTTTGGTGCTGGGAAGAGGAGTAATGGAGCAGTTCTCCCATGCCACCCCAGCACATGTGCCAATACTTCACCATAGTTGGGCTACACAATGGGGATTAAGTGACTTGCCTAGGGTCACACAGCTAGAAAGTGTCTGGGCTATAGTTGAACCTATGACCTCTGTCTCTAGGCCTGGCTCTCAATCCACAGACCCTCTAGCTGCCCCTCAAAGATATTAACTTCCTTTTTTTCAAATTATTTTTTTTATTTAGAATATTTTTTCCATGGTTACATTATTCATGTTCTTTCTCTCTCCCCCAAACTCCCCCTCGACTCCCCTTAGCCTAAGTGCAGTTCCACTGGGTTTTACATGCATCATTGATCAAAACCTATTTCCATATTATTGATAGTTACACTAGGGCAATCATTTATAGAGTCTACACCCCCAATAGTATCCCCATCAATCCATGTGTTCAAGCAGTTATTTTTCTTCTGTGTTTCTACTCCCACAGTTCTTCCTCTGAATGTAGATATCATTCTTTCTCAGAAGTTCCTCAGAATTGTCCTGGATCATTGCATTGCTGCTTGTACAGAAGTCCATTATATTCTATTGTACCACAGTGTATCAGTCTCTGTGTATAATGTTCTCCTGGTTCTGCTCTTTTCACTCTGCATCAGTTCCTGGAGGTCATTCCAGTTCACATGGAATTCCTCCAGTTCATTATTCCTTTGAGCACAATAGTATTCCATCACCAACAGAAACCACAAGTTGTTCAGCTATTCCCCAATTGAAGGACATCCCCTCATTTTCCAAATTTTTGCCACCACAAAGAGTGCGGCTATAAACATTTTTGTACAAGTCTTTTTCCCTGTGATCTCTTTGAGGTATAATCCCAGCAGGGGTATGGCTGGATCAAAGGGCAGACAGTCTTTTATAGCCCTTTGGGCATAGTTCCAAATTTCCATCCAGAATGGTTGGGTCAATTCACAACTCCACCAGCAATGTATTAATGTCCCAGTTTTGCCACATCCCCTCCAGCATTCATTATTCTCCCCTTCTTTCATTTTATCCAATGTGCTAGGTGTGAGGTGATACCTCAGAGTTGTTTTGATTTGCATTTCTCTAATTATAAGAGATTTAGAACACTTTTTCATGTGTTTGTTGATAGTTTTGATTTCTTTATCTGAAAATTGCCTATTCATGTCCCTTGCCCATTTATCAGTTGGGGAATGGCTTGATTTTTTGTACAATTGATTTAGCTCCTTATATATTTGAGTAATTAGACCTTTATTCGGGTTTTTTATTATAAAATTTTTTTCCCAATTTGTTGCTTCCCTTCTAATTTTGGTTGTATTGGCTTTGTTTATACAAAGCCTTTTTAATTTAATGTAATCAAAATTATTTATTTTACATTTTGTAATTTTTTCTAACTCTTGCTTAGCTTTAAAATCTTTCCTTTCCCAAAGACCTGACAAATATACTATTCTGTGCTCACCCAATTTACTTATAGTTTTTTCCTTTATATTCAAGTCATTCATCCATTCTGAATTTATCTTGGTGTAAGGTGTGAGATATTGATCTAGACCCAATATCTCCCATACTGTTTTCCAATTTTCCCAGCAGTTTTTGTCAAATAGTGGGTTTTTGTCCCAAAAGCTGGGCTCTTTGGGTTTATCATACACTGTCTTGCTGAGGTCACTTACCCCAAGTCTATTCCACTGATCCTCCCTTCTATCTCTTAGCCAGTACCATATTGTTGTTTTTTTTTTTTAAACCCTTAACTTCTGTGTATTGGCTCCTTGGTGGAAGAGTGGTAAGGGTGGTCAATGGGGGTCAAATGACTTGCCCAGGGTCACACAGCTGAGAAGTGTCTGAGGCCGGATTTTAACCTAGGACCTCCTGTCTCTAGGCCTGACTCTCAATCCACTGAGCTACCCAGCTTCCCCCTACCATATTGTTTTGATGACCACTGCTTTATAGTACAGTTTAACATCTGGTACTGCTAGGTCACTTTCCTTCACTTTTTTTTCATTATTTCCCTTGATATTCTTGATCTTTTGTTCTTCCAAATGAACTTAAGATATTAACTTCTATATAGAGCAGAGATGTCAAACATTCCACCCCTTGCCACAACTGTACTTGAGTGCTAGCCAGACCCAGATCCAAATACAATTGGGAAATATTGAACAAAATAAATCAAAATACAGTAAAACACAGATAATGCTACATCTTGAAATGAAGACAATATAAGGCCCACTGGTGTCCTTATGTAAGTTTTTTTAATGGCTCTCTCCTCTCCCATTACCTCCTTTTGAGTCTGACACCACTGCTGTGGATTGTCTAGTTGAGGAGAAAATATGATTGCTTCCTAGATAGAAACTTCACAACTACTCAAAAGTAACTTCACAACTACTCAAAACTAAAAAAATAAACCCAATCTTTATCTTCCATCTTAGTATCAATTCTAAGACAGAAGATGTCAAGGGTTCTGACTTAAGGCCTGGGGCTCTATGCCCTGGGCTACCTAGCTGCCCCCAAAGTAAGCATTTATTAACAGCCTCTTGTGTGCAAGGACTTGTGCTAAGTGCTGGGGAGAGTAAGATACAAAAACCAACCCATTTTTGAAAATAGAGAAACATGAGGAAAGTGGGTAGGAGGAAAATAAGAACAATGATAATAGCAAGCATTTATAGAGTGCTTTAAGGTTTGCAAATTCTTTCACAAATTTCATCTGCTCTTTAAAACAACCTTAGGAGGGAAGTGTTATTCACAATCCCTATTTTACAGTTGGGGAAACTGAGGCAGAAAGCGATTAAGGGACTGTATTGGGGTCAGCCAACTAGAAGGTATTTGAGTTTGGATTTGAACTCAGTCTTTCTGTCTCTAAATACAGCATTCTATTAATTCTACCACATCTTAAGAAACAATGCTTAGGCGGCTAGGGGGCACAGTAGATAGAAAGCCAGACTTGGAATCAGGAGGACTGGTGTTCCAAACTGACCTCAGACACTTCCTAGTTGTGTGACCCTGGGTGAGTGACTAAACCATATTTGCCTAGCCCTTGTCTTCTCTTTTAGTTATTTCTAACATCAGAAGTAAGGGTTTTAAGAGAAAAAAAAAAGAAAATCAATACTAATCAAAATGGACATAAACTTCAGTGTTTTACAAAGTGATCTACCTACCTTTCTTCACTTAATCCTAACAACTTTATGAGGTAAAAGTTATCATTGATCTCGTTTTCCAGAGGAGATTAAACAACTTACCCAGGGTTCCCCTTCTAGTAAGTATCTGAATGAGAATTTTGACCCAAGTTTTCCTAACTTTAAGGCCAGATTTCTCCCTATTATGTGCAGCTAGAAAACATGTTGGACTTGGAGTCAGAATGACTTCTCTTCCCAAATTCAGATCTGGCCTAAGACATTTAATTCGCTGTGTGTCCCAGGCATGTTACTTAAACTTGTTTGCCTCAGTTTCCTCATCTGTAAAATGAGCTGGAGTAGAAATGGCAAACTGTTAAAATCATAGATGGGTTAAATAATAACTTAGAAGAGTTTAAAGATAAGAAAATTGTTATACTGTAAACTTAGACATTGTGTTCAATGGAAAACTTTTCTTGTTACAAAATAGTTTTACACCCTGTAAATATTGTTATATAAATTGCAACCCTCATCCCCCTACCAACCTCTCCAAAATCCATCTTAGAATAGGAATAGATAGATAATTAGTATAGTGATAAGACAAGCTAAGGATTTATTATTTTGGAGGGAGGGGGAACATAAGATAGGAATAGGAAATAGTGATGTATTAATTAAAAATTGGGATACTGTAAGGATGGGATTTGTGTAAGGGGGATGGGACAAAAGGAGCTAGAGAAGGAATGGCTGACAGTTGACAGCAAGACTTCAATCACTGAGTTAGCTAAGTGTTTGGACTCCATTTTGGGAGCGATCTCTTGGTCTTCTTCCCCTATTACCCAACCTTGCTGAGAGACCCCCTTTCAGTCAAAACTTACAATTACAGAAAAGGATAGAAACAGAAGGAGAAGGGACAAGGGGGAACAAGCTTAGGAGTTGGATCCATTAAGGTTCCCACCTAAGCTACGGACTCCATAGGAATAGCAAAGAGGGCACCTCAAATCCCTCTGCCCTTCACCACTTTCCCCATTGCCTATATTGATAATAATAATAAAATTCATTAGTCAGATAGCATTCCAGAGAGCCTGAGAGTATGATGTGGAAGGGAACCACAATTTGCTCTGGCTACCTCCATCTTGAAGCCAGACCACCCGCAGTGAAGTTGACTGACCTCGGGGGGGAGACTAATATGAACCCTGCCCTCATTCAGAATCAGATTGGGGTACCACATACCTCATCCTAAAGGGAAACCTCGCCTCCAACTCCTGTGGGGTGGCACGACCATCCAGGTCACCCAGTTTTGGGGTGATACCCCCTCAAATTCTCCCAGTGTTTATTCAATGGGAGGGGAGAGCTAGAAGAGAGACTCCCACCATCATAGACTCTCTCTATCTCCCCTCTATCATAACATTGGTTACTTGATTCTCTTTTATTATTACAAAACCAATCCAGTATCTTTGCCAAATAAACCTCAAACAGAGTCACAAAGAGTCAGACACTACTGAAAAGTGACTGAACAACAACTGAATCTATCTATTAAGAGAATTGTGAGATAGAAGAGGAGGAGGAAGAAAGACAAGGAGATTTGGGGTAAAGGAAAGCTTAGTGAAGGGCATGTGTCGGCCCAAGACATTTTGAGTAATCCATTCCTAGTGAGGACCCAGGACCAGCTTGCCTCAGTCAAAGACATTTCGGTGCCTTATGTATGAGTAAGTCTTCTCAAACAATTTCCAAGTTTGAAAATGCTGTGAGAGACTTCCCTGCTGAATTGCTTTTGGTGGTTTTTCCTTATGTGTTCATACACACAGATATAAAGGTGTCACCTAGGAAACTATAACCTTCTCAAGGGCAAAGACTGTGTTTTCACTTCCTTTTGAGTCTCTCCCTGGTGTTTTCCATAGAGTAGGCACCAAGTAAACTCTGTTGGCTGGCCCGACTAATGCTGGCTCCTGGTGCCTTGAGAGAGCTCATCTAACCTAACTGTGACTAAGCTCCGCCATCTGTAAATTGGGGGTGTTAGTCCTGGCCTCCCTCACTGGGTGTGTGCTGGGTCTAATTAAGTGGGGTTAGTGTTGTGTATTGAAGATGCAGAGTGAGGCATTAAATAGTGCATTTGTGCAATTGTTGGCACAACTTGTTGAGACATTTTTCATGCTCTACCCCAACATCCAAATCAAAGAGCTACTTTCTATCATTGCATACTCAATCCAAATTGGTGACAGTTGCGTAATGTGGTAAATTGGGATATCTCCCAAACCAGTCTAGACTCCTGCTTCCCTTTCCCACGATTAGGAGATGTGGGCCATGCAAAGATCTTGGCTGATTCAGCCTTCTGAGGGAGGGTTCAGCCCAGCTAGACAATCGGCTCTCTTTCCTCACATGTAGCAACTCGCAAAAATGGGGTCGCATCCAGGAGGGAGGCAAGGCCCCACATGAAGCTTGGAGTTGGAGAAGGATGATGTGCATTGAGAAATGCTAAACTTGGGGCCTGTTGGAGAAAGAAAAAGGCAGGAAACAGATACATATGTCTTTAATATACTGTGGACAAATCCTGTTGAAAGTAAGCAAAGATGGTAGAAGCTGGGCAGATTGTTCCAGGTGCTTGAGTTTGAGGTGGGCAGCAACAAGGTCCTGGGATTGGTTTGTTTGTTGAATTCTTTCCCTTGGCTTGGAATCTTACTGTCTGCCACCCTGCTTTAGTCAATGCTGGTAGCATTTCTGTGGTTCAGGGAGGCACTGATGCTAACCCAGAGAGAGGTTAATCAATGCAAGGCAGGGAGATGATGTCTCACCTTGGCTGCTGGGTTTGATTGGCTTCTCTACAGCTTTCTGCTAGGCTGGCTTAACAAGATGCTGATTACTATATGAGTTTACAAAGCGACCTGGGAAGCGATTTCGGGAAGAGACAGGGGAGGCTAGCTTTGTGACAGTGGAGGATCTTAGAATTGAAATACCTTGGTTCTTTAGAAGATAGGAATAATTGTCTAGCCCCCTAGATTCATGCTAGCTTTCTTAGCATGCTCTTGTCCCCATAGTCCTGCCCTGAACATTAAATGTGTATTTCAACTGATTTTCTCAAACACTAAACAATTAGAAATATTTTGTTAACTATTTGTGGTGATTCAAATGACTGTCATTGATATTCTATGGAGAAAAAGTTCTATTTGCATCTTTTTTGACTTAGAGTCCTTTTGTTTGACTTGATTTGTTGGGGGGTGGGAAGGATAACTTTGATTTTTCTAAACTCTTGCCTTTCATCTTAGCTTAACCACTCCCCATCCTTTATTCTATGTAACTTAGATTTCTTTTTACATAGTAATAACATTTGACTAGTAATTTGTCCCAGATTTTTCAGCATCTTCTAATGTGTGGTGGGAGACTTCAAATTCTATACTTGTTTTCACTGAATGCCAATGAGGAACAAATTGAACATCATGACATTGTTTATTTTATTTTCTCAATGAAGGGAATGACATCCATTTATCACCTCCTATGCTATTGCATTTTTCAGTCTCTTTAGCTAGAAATGAAAATGTAAGAGTATTATTTATGTTTGTAACAAATTAGAAGATTTTGGTCTTTCGATGTTTACTTTGCTCCTTGTTTGTTCTATTTTCCAATTAATATTCATTCCTTTTCAGCCCTCTTGGATATCTAACCAAAGCTAAATTTGGATAAGTTGTTCCACAAGGCTTAATTTTTTTTTTATCATTAGGTGTGAGAAAGCTTTTCAAAGTTAAAAGAAGAAAAAACCCCACATGATTAAGAATAAAAATGATGGGGAGCTAAGAGTAGTGAGATTAACTGCAGTATGAGAATGCTTGTTTCTAGCTTATTATTGGGCTGTTTGAATCATGGGTGACTGTCAGTCTCACTCTGCCCTAATCCTAGCTTTATTTCTTGTCACAGAGCCCAGGTTATATTATGGAAAATTAGACTGCAACTTGAGTTTTTTTTCCATTCCATAGAACTGACTTTTTTCTTAGCTTTAATCTTCATTCCCCTTGGCTCAGCCTGTTCAGACTAATTCTCTTAGAGCTGATGCTGGGGAAAAGCATGGAAGGTGGAACAGAAACCTCCTGTTGAGTTGGGGGATTGGAATTGAGCCAGAATCCTGCCCCCATTCCCATCTCTATTCAGATTCTACTTCCTTTTCTTGGTTGGGTGGTCAATGAGCTCATCTCTTATAGTCTTATTGCTTTCGATATGCTCTCATCTATGAAGAGTCTAAATCCCAGAGCTGGAAATCTCTTGGGAGCTATGTAATCTAGCTGATGTTTGAACAAGACCCCTTCTTCACTAATGGTGTCAAATTCAAATAGAAACTGGACTACTAATCTTTATATATGGGAATATCCCTGAAGACACATATTGACTTAGTTTTAAAATGTAATATATCTATCTTTTATTGTATTTTCTATTTATTTTGTTAAGTATTTCAAAATTACATTTTAATTTGGTTCAGGGGCACTCAGGTATGTTGTGAATCAGTTATCACCTCTGCTCTATTTAACATCTCTACCCAATTAAAAGACATCCAACCTTTGCTTAAACACTTCTAGTGAAGAGGAGGAAACCATTATCTCTTAAGGCAGTCCATTCAACTGCTAGAAAGCTCCTAAGAGTAAGACAATTTTCTATATATCAAACCTAAATCTGTCTCTCTCAAATGTCTACCCATTGCTATTCTCTGGGGCCAAGTAGAAGTCTAATCCTTTTTTCTATACTTTAGCCTTTCAGATAACGTATTTTCTCTCTTCCATGCTAAATCTTCCAGTACCCTAAAACAATCTTTAAGACCCTTCACCATCCTAGGTGCTCTCTTTGGGACATGTTCTAGCCTATTGGTGTCCTTTCGAAATGTAGAACCCCAATCTGAACACAGTCATCTTCTGTGTAATCAGAGCATAGTACTGTGGAACTGACACCTCTCTGGTCCTATATGCTATAATTCTCTTTAAGCAGACAAATTTTCCTTTATCTTTTGAGATGTTCTATCATACTGTTGACTCATATGGAGTTTGTGATCCACTAAATCCCCTCCATGTGCAGACTTTTTTTTTTCTTTTCACCATCTTATATTTGTAAAGTTGAATTTTTGAACCCAAATGGAAAGATTTCACATGTATCCCCATTCAATTTCATCTTATTTGACTTGGCCTATGCTTTTGTTTGAACTTTATTTAATTATTCTTTCACAGAATTCCTACTCTAATGTCTCACTATGGCATCAAGGTGGCACTGGATTCTTGGAGGCTATGTATATTCAAAAGAGGGAGACGTCCAGATTGATGGTGTCATTTGCAGATGAGTGTGTAGTCTAGCTAACTTCATTGGTTTCCTACCAGGTTAGCTGCAGGGCAGTGAATATTTTGGCCACAGAATCTCAAAGCCTACTTCCTCCTTTAAAAAGGAATGTTTCCATATCAATAAAGTAACAGACTCTTGAAGTATCATATAAGTATTGGATATTCCATTCTTCAAAGACAATGCTATCTTTCAATCAAATAATTATTGAATACTCACTAGTAGGAAGGTATATTCTTCTTGGTAAGGCTTTTTTTGGTGGGGCATAAAGTAGGACAATCTTATATTGTCTGTTGCCCCACTTGAGTGTATCAGGGATTAAAAAAGCTTTAGAATCTCTTTCTTTGTTCCAGGGCAGCTAGGTATTACAGTGGATAAAATCCTGGACCTTAAGAGTCAGGGAGGCTCATCCTCTTGAGTTCAAATAAATCACTTAACTCTGTTTGCCTCAGTTTCCTCATCTATAAAATGACCCGGAGAAGGAAATAGCAAATCTCTCCAATATCTAATCCAGGAGCTAAGAAATCTTCAAATGAGGTCACATAAGAGTTGGGACAAGACTGGAAACAACTCAACAACAAAAAAACAGGACTAGCCTATATTGCCCCATCGGAGTGTTTCAGAGGCTTTAGAATCTTTCTGATTTATTCCAAGTTTTATTTTTCATTAATTTCAAGAGTAGGTTAATTCCTTTCTGCAAGAGCCATTGTATCCTCCTCCCTTCAATATTTCAACTTTTCTTCCCACCCTATTCTCTCCAGGTTGATTTGCTTCCCAAATCCTTAACCACACCACAGCAGACATCTAATAGCTTTTTTTCTGAAAAACCAACTACATTTCAATCAACATTAAATAGTACCTTTCTCTAGCCTATGATTGAGTATTGCAAACAATTTCATATTACTGAAACTGTTTCAAAATGCAAGTCAGGCTTGCAGATCTCTGCAGACTTGAAGTTTACCGACACATTTACAATGGCTTTTGATCTGTTTGATTTGCACCTATAAACACACGAAGTTCTGTTGCCAAACCCCAATCTTGTAGCAAAATTAAAACACATTGAAACCACTCTATGATGTTAGTTTCAGAGTACATTCTAGTAGGAGATGGCTTTATCAGAGAGACCTAACAAAGGGCTCAGTTGACACTTAAATGACTAAATTCCTGGTGATGAAAAGCATGTATTTTGCTAAATTCTTTTCTGTTGTGAATATTCATTCAATAATTCAAAAATCATTTATTAAATTCTTGCTGTGTTCAGGACATTGTGCTAGGTACTAGGAGAGATTGTTGCTGTTGTTGAATCCTTTCAGTTGTGGCTGACTCTCTGTGACCTATTTGGGGTTTTCTTGGCAAAGATACCAGAGTGTTTGCTATTTCCTTCTCCATCTCATTTTACAGATGAGGAAACTGTGGCAAAAGGATGAAGAGACTTGCTCACAATCACACAACTAGTAAGTGTCTGAGGATGCCAAGTTTTATATAAGGCATATTTCTTGCCTCTGGATTTATAGACTAGTTCCTAAACAAATGTAATTATAATGTTCTCCCTCTTCATCTTGACTTTTAGAATCTCCATCTCCATTCAGACTTCTGTTACTGCATATATGAGTCTTTTCCTGATCCCTTACACACTTTTTCTTTATCTCTCTATATACATGCATCCTCCCAGTAGAATATAAGTTCCTCAAGATCAAGGACTAGTCTCATTTTTGCCTTTGTATTGTCAGCCTTTGTTTTACTGTGCAGTGCTGGCCCATAGAGGGTGTTCATAAATGCTTGTGGACAACTAGGTGGCTCAGTGGATAGAGCACTGGAATCAGGAAGATCTTCCTGAGTTCAAATATGGCCTCAGACCTTGGGCAAGTCACTTACCTTTGTTTGCCTCAGTTTCCTTATTTGTAAAATGAGCCTGAAAAGGAAATGGCAAACCACTCTAGTATCTTTGCCAAGAAAACCCCAAATGGAGTCACAGACAATCAAATATCACTGAAAATGACTCATAATAACAAATAAATGTTTAGTGAAGTGTATTACTGTTGAATTGAATAAGTATTTTTGAGACATAGAACAAAGTGTTATGCATGGTCTGAGGAGGAAGATTACCTGTAAAGAGATTCAGAGGAAGCTCAAAGGAAGATGTGTTAGTTGAAGTGGGCTTTAAAGGACTGTTAAAAAATTTTAAAGTGAAGAGGGGCAAAGAGACCATTCTAGGAGTAGGGAAAAACATGAGCCAATGTGAAGAGATGGAAAGCACAGGGTGGGTGTTTGGAGGAAAGAAAATAGTTTTGTTTTGGCTGGACCTAAGGGTACATAGAAGAAAGTGATACAACTATGATGATGCTGGAAAGGTAGGTTGGCTTGCCAAAGCTGTGGATTGACTTGAATGCCAGGAAAATAAATTTGAACAGTAGGCAATAGGAAACTAATGAGCATTTTGAGAAGAGGAATGGAAAAGACTAGAAGAGGAATGGAAAGACTGGACTTGTGTATAAGGAACACTGATCAGGCATGGTAGGAAAATGTTTTGAGAATGGAAGCCAGAAGCATTAGGAGGCTATTATTATAGTTAAATGGACAATAACAAGGGTCTGTACCAAGATGGTACCAGTAGGAATAAAGAGAAATAAAGGATTCAACTGATGTTGCCAAGGAATTGATAGGTATTGGTGACAGTTTGGATTTGAGGAATGACAGAGAGGAGTCATAAATGGCATCAAGGTTTGGAATATGAGAGATGGGTGAAGGATGAGATCACTGACTGAAATAGTGAAATCAGAAAGAGGAAAAAGACTGAAGGGGAAAGATAATGGTTCGTTTGGACATGTTGAGCTTGAGATGAGTGACCTGGGATATTGGCAAACATCATGTCAAGTTCTGCCAAGGTGAGCAGGGTGATTAAGCCTCCTACTGTTGCTTGGTATCGAGGCACTGGGCTCCCCTGAGTAATACCTAACACACACACACACGCACACACACACACACACACACACACACACACACACACACGTTTATGTTGCCAGTTTGTGCAGTGAAGTCTAGGAGGATACCCTAGTAAAGGTGAGGCGTGTTTGCCTGGGCCCCCCTGAGTTGTGCCAATTCAGTTATTCAGGAGGAATATCTCCCCAGGTTCACATGCCAGTGAATGGCACAATATCCACAGGAAGGGGCAGCACAATCTGACTGACCCATCACTCTTCTTTTCAATGTTATTTTGAAGTTATCTCCTCTGCTCTTGATTATAAATCTCCTCTTTGGGCTTTATAGCAGTATGAAAAGATGACAATAATGGTAACAATAGTGACGTGAATAGTACTTTAAGGCTTGCAAAATGCTTTATATGCCTTATTTGATTACAACAGCCCTGTGAAAAAGGTACTATTATCAGCCCCCATTTTGTGGATAGGGAAGCCAAGGTTGGGAGCTAAGGTGACCTATTCAGGGTCACACAGGTGGTGTCTGAGATAAGATTTAAATCTAGCTTTTCTTGACTTAGAAGCCATCATTTATCCTCTACTCTACCTACCAGAGAGTTGATGGTGATAGCTCTGCCTTCCACTTCTTAATCCTTGATTTGGACTTCTTGATCTTTTAAGATCAAGCAATAGCAAATTGTAGGGGAAAGTTTGCTCAAAGTTTGTGATACTTATCTAATACTATATTTCTAGCACAGATCTGCATGGCATGACCCTTTTAGAACTGTCTGTCTTATATCTGATGGAACTATCTCAGCAAATATGTCTAGTAAATAGAAACTCTACAGATATATTTCATTTAAAAATGAATGCTTAAAAAAAATGGAGCAGAAAAGGAAACAGAAGTTTCCTTTTGCAGTTGCATCGGCCATGGAAGTTTTCTTAAATTGAAAGGTAGAATAGAATGTTTATACAAACAAATGTTTATAATAATCTTAAGGGTGATTTATTGAACATGGGTGTTCGTTTATGGTTACAGGAGAACTATTCAAACCTTTCATTACTTAGGGCCCACCCAACAGTTATCTTTTGAGTTTTGATAAAATATCTTGACATCCTGAGACATCTAGGTGGAAGAGGAAACCTTGGTGTTCTACTGTTAGATGTTCCTGAAAAGTCAAATCAATCAAAAAGTAAAGAAATGAAGACTCCATTTCCTTTCACCTTATATTCATTAAATTGCTCTTTTTCACTATGCAAACTGTGGTCCCTTGGCCCTACCCTATACTCATCATGAAATAGAGAAGATCCAGGGTCTTGAAGGCCCAAGCTTCTGACTTCACCTGTTGGCTTAGTCAGCTTGGATCCTCTGGTTAGCCATTTCAACAAGACTCATGTGTATTCTGGGATTCTTTGGCTTCACTTTCCTCTAATCTCGATTTTGATTTTTCTGGTTCTTACCAATTGCTTTTTCCTAGTATTTTTACTGAATCTGGGAACATTTCTGGAGAAAATAATGAAACTCTGTTCTGGAAAGAGCTGTGTTTGGAGGTAGAGTATAAATTCTGGTTTTACTGCTAAATATCTGTGTGACTAGACAAATCATTTCTGCTCTCTGGACCCTAATTGCCTTTGTTTACAAAATGAAGGGGTAGGACTAAGATCAATCAGTAAACATTTATTAAGAGTTTACATGTCAGATTTAGCATACAAAGACGAAAGTGAAACAATTCCTGTCCCGAAACAGCTAATATTCTATTGAAGGGAGACAGCATAGACACATATATGTATACAAAATATATTCTAAATCAACACAAGGCAATTTATATATGACTATATACACACCTCCTCCGCCCCCTTTGTTTTTGACACCCTTGAATGTTTTAATTCAAGTGGTGATATTATTGGATAAAAAGGTATAGACAGTTTAGTGACATTTTCCAGAATAATTCCAAA
Source organism: Gracilinanus agilis (assembly GCF_016433145.1). Classification (NCBI taxonomy): domain Eukaryota; kingdom Metazoa; phylum Chordata; class Mammalia; order Didelphimorphia; family Didelphidae; genus Gracilinanus; species Gracilinanus agilis. Next base: position 331,212,619 of record NC_058133.1, read on the forward strand.
TAATTTTCCAGGATAGTTGGACCAAATCACAGTTCTACCAGAAGTGTATTAGTGTTATTGTCTTCTCACATCCCTTCCAACATTTACTATTTTTCCCTTACATCATCTTGTCATCATGATGGATGTAAAGTCCTTCAGTGGCTTAATCTAGAAGGCTGAGGCTATCTGGCATAGGCTGCTTTTTAAAGAAATCTTGGTTCAGGGCTTGTCCTGGTCCATGAGGCAAACTAAGGAATAGAAAGGTAAGAGGATTTCCTTAGCACTACAAAGCAACAAACATTTAGAACTGCTTTAATAAACAGTAGTAAACAACTTCCATATAAGGGTAAAAGTATGTTGATTGGTACAGTAATCATATGGAGATGAGATTAGTGCCATCCCCATATCACAGGGAGATGGGATTAGTGGGCATGTGCAAGGGTATTTTTGGGACACCATTTCCTGTTGGTTGGCTGCCCACATACCCAAAATCTAAGCAAGTGTTTTTAAGATGATGCTAGTAAGGCCAACTCTGCACAAATAGCTTACTTTGCAGATCTCCCTCCACTTTCCATTCTCCTCCTCAAATGGTCTGTAACCATATTCATTTCATTATTTTTTTGTATTTTTCACTACTTTCTTTCTCTTCTACTTCAGTATTAAAGTTTTTTCTTCCTTTCTAAGAGTATTTTTTCAAATAGCCTGTTTCACATGTTTTCCTACCTTTTAAAGGACTTTTCTCTCTTGCATTTTTTATTCCCCTTTCCACTAGTTCTATTACTTGTGCCTATGCAGATCTTTGTCTTTAAAAAAAAACTTTCCCTTAACTCTGCTTATCTCTTGAGTCAACATTCTTTTTTCCTTCCTTCCTTCCTTCCTTCCTTCCTTCCTTCCTTCCTTCCTTCCTTCCTTCCTTCCTTCCT
>NC_058133.1:331218396-331237589 GCF_016433145.1 Gracilinanus agilis
CTTCCTTCCTTCCTTCCTTCCTTCCTTCCTTCCTTCCTTCCTTCCTTCCTTCCTTCCTTCCTTCCTTCCTTCCTTCCTTCAGAAATAACAGGAGTAGAAAAACAAAGGCAATAATAAAACTTAAAAAAAAAGGAATATATAGTAAAAAACTTGTTTTCTCCCCTTCCAGGTTCATGGACCCTCTTAAATCTAACCATGGAACCCTTATGGGGGTCTGTGTACCCATCTAGTTAAGAACCTCTGGTAGAGGTAAATGTCCTTGACCTGTTATCAATAATTTTGCTCCAGGCTAAACTATGTCACTTTAGGGGATCTCTGAGTTCTCTGAGCTTCAGTTTCATTACTTCTAAAATGGGACAAATACAAGAGGAATTCATAGAGGAAGATGTTTATAATAATATTTGTACAACTTGCTTATTGTGAGAATTAAATCAAATAATATGCATAATGATGCTTTGCAAACCTAAAAAGATTATGCAACTATAAGCTATTATTATTATATAAGGATCTAGGTGACAAATTTAACTGTCATGCCAGATAGTCTCTCTAGACTGGGTCTCATTCTTAAAGTAAAGGTTATTCTTACTCCAACAGTAGAAAGTGAAAGCGAAAGAGGTGAGAGAACAGATTTCAGATTATCTTGAATAATGAATTGTCAAGAAAAAGAAAGCAATAGGTTTTCAAGGAAGAAAAATTATTTAAAAAAATAAAGGAATACAGATAGAAGAGAAATGACCTGTGTCAGGAGGTTCTTGAATAGACGAATATCACAGAGAAGGAAAAGGAAAGAAGGACCATTGTGCATGTGCAACTAAAAAGCAAATTTGAGAGGCAGTTAGATGGAGAGTGCTAGGCTTGAAGTTTGGAGGACCTGGATTCAAATGTGGCCTCAGGTGTGACCCTGGGCAAATCACTTAATCCTGTTCCCCAATTGTCTTAGACTTGCTACTAAGAGAGAAAGTAAGGATTAAAAAAAAAAAAAGAGGGGAATTTGAGCCTTTTGTTGAAGTAGAGATTTGGATGTTTTGAGGAGGAAGTAGCTCCTTGTCCTCCAAAAAATAATAAGGAAGATCCAAATATTTTGTCAGGAAAAAAAATCATTTAGCAAGGAGGAGAGGAAGAAAAGAAGAGTTGATGACTCCCTTCTCAGGAGTAGTAAGGTAGTAAGTAATTAGTTGTTTTATCTGTGGGCATGCATCCAACATGTAACAGAGAACCTTCTGAGAATTATTAAAATGGATAAGTACTCCCCACTTCTGATATTTCACTTGGGCACAAATGATACTTCCAGAAGAAATCTAGAAGGCATCAGCAAAGATTTTGAAGACTGGATCAAGAAACTTTAGACCATAAGGTCACAGGTGGTATTTTCATCATTTGCTACTCTTTGAAAGCAAGGAATGCAGGAAAGAAAAATGATTTAGAAAGCTTATAGTTGGCTAAGAAGATAGTGTCTAAGAATGGAATTTGTATTTCTAAATTACAGCTTAAAATATAGGAAAGACAGGCTCTGGACTAGGGATTGAGTGTGTTTAACAAGGGATTTAAGTATATATTCACTTACTATCTTGCAAATCTAATCAAAAGGCCCTAAGCTAAAAGGATGGGAGGCTGGATGAGGAGGAGGAAAACTGCCTCAGCTAGATACTCACTGCTTTGGTGAACCTTTTCGGAGTTTGGATGCTCAGAGGGCAAATTCAAACTATCTAGGAGCCCCCACTTTACTGAAGAGAGCTGAGGGAGGAAATGCTTGCTTTGGACAGTTGAACAGAGGGGTGAGGCATGCAAAAAATGTCCTCAGGTGTTGAAGAGAGGGGGGGCACCCATGCCATGTCTTTACCAAAGCTGCAAGTAGAGTATCAAAATAGCAACAGAGATACCCCAAAGTTCCCAGAACAAAAAACTCAGGAAAGGAGCAAGGCATAAAACCTATGACTTCATGTCTCTATACGCAAATGCCCAAGATTTAGATAAATAGTAAGATAAAATAGATAGGGACTGGGAGGACTAGTAGCTAGAGAACCAGATCTGGAGATGTGAGATCCTAGGTTGACATCTGGCCCCAGACACTTTCTTTGGGCAAGTCACTTGATCCCAATTACCTAGACCTTATCTCTCAGCCTAGGATATATTCTAAGACAGAAGGTAAGGTTAAAAAAAATGAAGTAGTTATCAAGGTGTAAAATACTTTGCTGCTTACCACCCATAACACTACCAAGTGTAGCCTGAATCAAATAAAAATGTAATTGGGAAGTATTTAATAAAATAGAGCATAAATAATGTTAATGTGTGGTTTTCTAAGTTAATATGTGCCCTGCAGGGATCCTTATGTACATTTTAGTGGTCCCATTTCTATTTGAGTTTGATATCACTGAGTAGAGAGGCTAATGCAAGGAGGCAAATTCAGTTTTATAGATAACACTGAATCAAGATGAAATCCTTGACTAGAATAGGACTAAAATATGTTTGGATATGCCCTATCCTCTTTTATTCCAGTCTCTGAAAGTAAAGTAGCCTTTCTCCTTATCAGAGACAATCCTCCTCCACGTGCTTTTGGTCTCATTCCTTCCTGATTTCTTCAGCAGATTGCCCCCTTAAACATACCTTCCTTCCTTTAATTTCTCCCTATTATAAATAGGTTTGTTCCTTGTTGCTTACAGCCGTATCTGTTGCCTTCATCCTTAAAAGCCCTTAACCAGAACTGATCGTACCCTCAAGCTATCATTTTATATTTTTCCTCCCCTTTTCATTCAAACTTAGAAAAAAATTCTCTCTATATATTATCTCTATTCTCACTCTTCAGACCTTTACAGTCTGATTTCCAGCCTCACCAATCAACTGCAGCCGAGGTCTTTAAGAAAATAATGGTCTCATAATCATTAAATCTGATGTCCTTTTCTCTACCCATTTTCTTGACTTCTGTGTAGCATTTGACACTATTGACAATTCTTAAATCCTTTCTGTTCTCTGGATTTTTATGGTACTGTTCTTTCCAAGATCTCCTTTTATTCTTCTACTTTTCCTTCTCAATCTTTCCTTTGCTGGTTCTACCTGTGGGTGTTCATCTAGGCTCTGTCCTGGACCCTCTCTTATTCTACTTGGGGACTTCATCTGCTAATCCTGTCTAGGGTGAGATCCTTGGGTCCTTGGAGGTTTATTGTTGAGTCTAGGACAAACCTAAAAAAAAAATAACTCAAAAACTCAACAGATGAGGAACTGAGACAAACATGATTAAGAGACTTGCTTAAATCACACAGCTAGATGGCATGCTGCAGTGGAAAGAACACTGGATTTGGAATCTTAAGACCACAGTTCATCATATGCTGACTTTGTTTCTTACTCATTATATTATCAATCATTTAGCCTTTCTCAGCCTTATTTTGGGTTATTATAAAGAGAATGCTTCATCAACCTTAAAGGACCATGGAAAAGGGAGCTTATTAGTAGTAGTCTGACTTTTTTTACTCTCTGAGTTGCCTTGAGCAAAGGAATCACCGATTCTTTGGACCTCAGTTTCCTCATTTGTAAAATATTAGATAGAGGGACTCTGTGTGTGTGTGAAAGAAGATCCTCTAAGACCATCTAGCCTAGAGCTCCAGTCCTTTCTAGCCTAGTGCCTCATACTTGATAGGTATTCAGATAGGCATTGATAAAATAATGTTGCTGTTAAATTCCATTGTAGGTGTTCATGAGTACTTTAGATCTTTCTAATCTGAGATGGAGGCTGAGCTTGATTTTCTAATTTCCAGCCAAGATATTTACAAGATTATATATTTGGGCCATCTCAGGTGGCCTAAGACTTCTTTAGGAGATGCAAATCATGCAATGGTATCTCCTAGAAGCCCTAAATGCTATGAGGTCAGAAATATATCCCATAGTAGTCCGGAAGTGGTTGCCACAGGTTTTATGGTTTTTTTCCTCTGGGGACTGGCTGAAAGGTATAAATCAGAAAGCCATGAAAGAAGCAGCCAGAGGGAGGCTGGCTTCATGGGAAACTGCTCTCTTTGTCCATTCAGTATTATGACAATTTTATATATTAACAATAGTGAGGAATGCATCTGGGTCTATGGAAGAACTTTGGAGACTCCACCTACATCTTACTCAAAGAAAAGGAAACACTTAAGCTAGATTGAGTCCTGTTTGCAATTTAGGAATTTAAAAGGAAGGATATTAATGTAGGTGCCTTCCCCATTCCTACTAGAGACAGCTAGGTGGCACAATGGATAGAGTTCTGGATATAGAGTCAGAAAGACCTGAGTTCAAATTTGATCTCAGATGCTTACTAGTTGTGTGGCTCTGGATAAGTCATTTAATTTCTGTTTGCCCAGTTTTCTCAATTGTAGAATGGGAATAATAATAGTACGTAACTGCTAAGGTGGTTGTGAATCTTAAATGAGGATATTTGTAAAGTAGAACTGTGTAGGTTCTCATTCCAACCCAAAACGATTCATTTGTCCTACGGAGGTATGAGTATGACTCCATCACTGTGTATTCCTTTCTTGCCTTTGACGTCCAAGGGTCCCAGATGTAGTCATTAGGGTGTTCCTTGGCCCTTCTGGGCTTAGTACGCAGCTTTCAGTGAATCAGGAGGGCTTTGTCCCTTAACTATGATGTTTTCCATAAGTAGGAACAAAGATTGGAGGAGAGGCTGTGCTTTATATTCTGTGCCCTTCCCATATCCCACCAAGATTCTTTTGGCCTCCTCGCTTTCTGAGAGAACAGATAATGGAACCCTTTGGCTGACACTTGGTCTACAGTAGTCAAACTGGCTGATCTCTTGTGAGATTCATGGTGCAATTTTTGGGAGAGTGGAATGGACAGGTAAGGATCCAGGAAGTTATTGGCACTTGTGGTTCTGGGCTGATTCCTATTTCCTTCTGTGGTTTCTCTTTGTATAGGACCCTTCTACTAACTTTTGGGAGAGATAAGACTAGAGAACTCTCTTCTAGTATGTGAATATCTACAATGCAGTACAGGGATTAGATTTGTTTGTTTTGGCCCCAGAGGGCAAGAGTAAGAGAAATATGGGTGAGTAGGTGGGCTTTGGAGGAAGAGAGGGAAGGGAGAATTACAAAGAGGATATAATGAAAAACTTCCTAATAAATAGCCTTGGGGTCATGTGCTCCCCATCATTGGGAATCTTAAAGCAATGGCCAAATACAACTTTTCAGATATATGATAAGAAGAATTTTTTTTTTTAAACCAGGAACTAGTTGGCTTCCAAAGTCCTTCCTTACTCAAAGATTTGTCTGTTTTCCACATCTGTATTCAGTTCATTCATTCATTTGTTTATTCATTGTTTAATTCAAGAAATATTTTCCAACACCTGCTATGTGCCAGGTACTCTGCTAAATGAGGTGCAGAGGTAACAGAAACAACAATAAAAAGAGTCTCTGCCCTTAGACCCTGTGCTGTTCCTGGGCCAAGAAACAGAGCACCACAGAGAGAGAGGGATCTGAGCCGCTGATCTGGGTCAAAGCTCAGTCTCCCATCCTCTGGAGTGAATGCTGGTCAAGGACACTCCACATGACAGTTTAGCCTGACTCTTAGATATTGTCAACACAGGACCAATAAACTCTTAGTTTCTTGGCAGTCAAAAAATACAGCTTAAACTCACTTGTGTCTCTGATCCCTGTCACTGGCGCCTCCCTCCCTCACACCCAAACACACATGAAAGGAATTGACAGAGCCTGATTCCTGGCCCTTTGGGGAGATTCAAGCTGATTCTTGGCTCTTCTGTTTACAGTATGTTATTGTCTGTATTTAGCATTAAAAAAAAAAAAGAGAGACTGACTCATTTCTACAAGGAAAGAGAGATTTCACCAAGAAAATGCCAGACTTTTGGGATTCAGGGTTGAACCATAACTCCAGTATTTAAAGGCATTGCTTTTACCCTGCAGCTTGATTTCTTCTTGTTCTTCCTTTCTGGTTAGGTTAAATGCCATAGATCTTCAGCATTTTTGGTTCAGGGATTCTGAGTCCTTGCATTTGTCTCTCTGGCAATGCTGCAAAGCACAAGAAGAAAAAAAAAATTAAAAATCACAGCTGTGGAGAGAATTTGAAGGCAAAAACCCTGCAGTCATATATTAACAGTCAGCTTCAAATCCTACTCTTAACTTTAGGGCATCCTTGTCTCCAAAAGGACACATTCCCAATTAGGAAAAAGTTGATTATTGATCTTTCAGCAGGTCTATGGCCTCCTCTTCTGGTATGAAAGACACTGGAGCTCTTGGAAAGAATTTTAGAACCAACAAAACTGGCCTATCAGTTTGGTCTAGCAAAGCTGAAATGCCTATCCAGTTATTGTTTTCACTGGATCCTTCCTACAACACTGATTTACCCAGAGTGTGTCCCTAATAAAAATTTTTGTTCTTATATTTGCATGATATTCTTTTTTTAAAAAACTCTTTTTGTCTAAGTAAAACTCTAAGACAGAAGGGCAAAGGCTTTAATTAAATGAAATTAATTAAATGACTTACCCAGGGTCACATGGCTAGGAAGTGTCAGGAGACAGATCTGAACCCAGATCTTCCTGACTCCAGACTCTATGCACTGTACCACCTAGCTACTCCCATTATGCTCTTTTATTTTATTTATTTTACTTTTTGAATTTTCCAAATACACATAGAAACAATTTTTGACTATTGTTTTCTGACATTTTACCATTTTACAATTCCCTCCACCCCACACCCACAACAGTGGTAAAAAGTCTGATATGGGCTATAGGAGTGCTTTCATGAAATACCTATTTCCATATTGCCATGATATTCTTTTAAATAGTCATTGTTATTTCCCAGTAACTCCTATCCCAACAATGATAGACATTTCCATTGTAACAGATACAGACAGGCAACCTCAGTGAACATATTGGCCATGTCTGAAAAGATTTGCTTCATTCTGAATCTATCATCCACCACCTCTAACCTGAGAGGTGGGAGGTCTGTTTCACTATGAAATCCTCTGAAGTCTTGATTAGATATTGAATTTGATTAGAATTAAGTGTTCCTTTACACTATTGTGGTCATTGCAAAAACTGATCTCCTTGTTCTGCTTACCTTTCTCTGCATAAATTCCTAGGAGTCTTCTAAAGCTTCTTGGAGTCCTTCATATTCACCATTTTTTGTGATATAATGATACAACATTACATCTATACATCCCAATGATTTCCTGATCGATGGCCACCGTTTGTTGCTACCTGTAAGTACTGATTTAAGGTTATCTTCCATCTACTCTAAAGCTATCCTCTATGTACCTTTTTATTTACCTGGTGTCTTCCCCAGTAGAATTCGAACTCTTTGAAGGCAAGAACTGATTTTAACTTCTTTTGTTACTTCAGGGCTTAGAAAAATGTCTGGCACATAGGAAGCCCTTTATATAGTAAATGTTTATTGACTATATATATGATCTAGGGGCCTTGGGCATCTTTAATGCAGCCAGGCACAGTCCAACAGATCAAATGGTCTCCCATTCCTTCTTGTTAGGGAGACCTTCTCTTGGTGATATTCTTTCAGTCGTGATTTCAGAGTCAAAGGGTATGTTTAATTTAATGTTTAATTTTAAATTATAAGTAAGATAATGCTATACTTTTTCAGGATGGTTTGGTCCATTCACATTTCTATCAAGAGTGTATCAAGGGGCAGCTAGACAACTAGATGAAGTAAGAGCCAGACCTAGTGATGGGAGGTCCTGGATTTAAATGTGGCCTCAGAAACAGATGTGTGACCTTGGGCAAGTCACTTAATCCCCATTGTATAGCCCTTACTATTCTTCTTCCTTAGAATCAATACATGGTAACGTAAAGGTAAAGTTAAAAAAATGTGTATTAGAATTCCCATCTCCTCTGAACCTCTACAGCACTTACCATTTTTATATTTTGTAACTTTTGCCAATGTGATGAGTATGACTTGAAATCTCTAAAGTTGTGTTGATTTGCATTTTTCATCCCTCAATAAATATTTGATGAATGAATAAATGAATTAATTTCAACTGTAGATAAAGTTAACTGGACTTAACTCAGATGTGGAGCTCTCTTCAGGTCTCACTTTGGTTCCAGGGGAGAAGATAGACTGGGAAATATTTTTATTTTTCAATTTTGGGGGAAAAAACCCTCAACTCCTTATCCATCAAGGGCTCTAATCTTGTGCTGAATTTCTGAACTATGGACTCCTAAGAGGACACTTTCCCTGTCTATAAAATTTAACCAAGGATCTGATCTTCACTACCCACTTTAGTGAAAGAGACACTAATCACACACATGGTCTCTTTACATGAATTATTCTCACTTAGAGCTTTGTGAGTCCAATAGACCCTGAGGGCTTAGGAAAGATTTGAAAAATCTTATTAGGCATCACAGTAAACCAGACTTTCTTTCTAATAAACCTCAGTTGACCTAAGAGGGACTTGGGATCCAGGAACAGTCTTTAAAGTGAAACAGCATTTTTTCTTCTCTTGATTTGACAGAAGAAATGGAAATTTTTATGACACCAGAGTATTTATGTGTTGTTGTTGTTTATGATGATGATGATAATAATGAATCAACCTCTGGATTTTGGACCCAGGAAGTCAAGGCAGACTCTATTTAGCCTCTATCTGAACCTAAAGTTGGTGGGATACATTCCAGGGACAAACCTGGGATCCGAGTCATATCTGATATTAATTCATATCTCTATAGCACTTTAAAGTTTACAAAATGGTTTTCTTATAACAACTCTGCTAGGGAGTTAGTTCCCTAAACCAATGGAATCAGAGGTCTAATCCCCTCAAAAGATGATCAGGAAAAGAAGAGAGACAAAGAGTTCAGTCCCATAGGATGTAGAAATGGAGACTCTGGACATTGTGCTTTTGATCTCAGTGGAACTACCCTAAAGCAATTATCTCCTCTGGAGGGTGTTCCCCAGTCTCATGAATTTCTAGTCCTATTCTCATTGCTTTATCATGTCCAGCCCCAGGACATCATCACTAACAGATCTAGAAAGGTGGGATAAAGGACCCTTTGTTTGCCTCTGGCTCTCAGAGCAGTTCACACAGCTCTAGGGGATACCTTTGAAGCCCACTGGAAGATACTGAGAAGATTGAATAAATAGTATTTAAAGACACATTTGGTCTGTAGAATTTTTTATTAAAAGGAACTTAGCTCTTTTTTTTTTCAAGCAATGGAGACAATTTCCCAGGCATTTCACAGAAAAGAACTTTTCCTGTACCTGCTTCTCAGTCTGAGTTAGTATTTTACTAATATTTGCCTTCTTTCTTCCTTAATAATAATAATGATGATGATGATGATGTTGATGATAACAGGTTGTATTTATATAGTACTTTAAGGTTTATAAAACACTTTACATATATTATATCATTTAATCTGAAGCTGAATTAGATTAAGCAGTTTGCTTAGGCTCACACAATCAGTGAGTATCTGAGGGAGGATTTGAATTTGGGTTTTCCTCAGTCCAAGTTCAGTACTCTTTACACTATGTCACCTAGCTGCATAAATGAGTTAATACATGTAATGTGCTTTGCAAATCTTAAGGCACCACATCAAATGTTTTATTGCTGTTGTTTGGTTATTTTTTTTTCCATTTGTGATCACATTTGGGGTTTTCTTGGTGAGATATTTGAGTGGCTTGCTATTTCCTTCTCCAACTCATTTTACAGATGAAGAAACAGAGGCAAGCAAGGTTAAGTGACTTGCCCAGGGTCACACAGCTAGTATCTGAGGCCAGATTTGAATTCAGGAAGATGAGTCTTCTTGACTCCGGACCTGGTACTCTATCCACTGTACCCACAGCTGTTTAGACTGTTGTGAGGAGGATTACTTAGTTATTATTTAGGAGACCTAACAGGAAGGGTTTGAGAATTCCAAATGGAATGGGGAAGCAGGAAGTGTGGCTCTCTCTCTGGGACAGACTCCATGGTGCTTGGGACAAGCTATAACTGACCCTGGGAGACCTCAGAGGAAGTGGAGTTATACCCTGATTCCCTGGGATCTTGGAGAGTGGTGAAGGTTGAAAAGGCAGAAGACATCAATCCTGCAAGTCAACTCTGAGTAGGGAAGTGGCCTGTGATCTGGTGGACAGTTTGCAGACATCTCTCCCTACCTGGTTACTTTGGATCATCGGCTGTGGAGGAGTTGGTTCCTGGATTCCTGAAAACACCTTTGGAACAGTTGTGAGACCCCAAATTCAAACCCTCTTCCTCAGGTCTTTAGCCAAGCTGTCAAAACCTGGCAGAAGCCAGGTTGGCTAAGGAACTTAACCCTTTTGATTCCAGTCCTGGGTAGTTAGTCATAGCTTCACCTAACCCCCTTTCCTATCCCCTCATATTATAATTAAACTGTTTCCCTGTGAGTTTTCTAGTACTTTAAAGTCCTCATTGTGTGAATTTAATACTCTGAAATTATTCCAGGCTGGGTGGGGCAGGGTGACAGTCAGGCTTTACTGCCATTTCTGTCAATGGTCATTCCCCTTATAGTTAAACCTGGTTCCCTGGCTTGTAAAATCTTACCCATTGTCCCTTCCTGTCTTCTATCCACCCCACTGAGCCCACAAATAATATTTAAGTTAACTCCCTTGATTTTCCCCGTAATAACACTAAATATTAGTTATTATTATTATTTCAGAAATAGAAATCAGAATCTAACAATAGGCAGCTTAGTCATGTTTTTTCTTAGAAACTCAGGGTTCTCATCTGCAAAATGAAGTTTCGAATTAAATCTTCAGAACTGGAGGAAAGAGCACTGGCCTGAGAATCAGAAATCCTGACTTCACTGCTAAACCGACAATTTGATCTTGAATAAAAAATTTGATTTCTGTGGGTTGGGTCTCAGTTTCCTTATCTGTAAAATAAAATTGAAGATATCTTCTAGTTCAGATATTCTGTGATTTTATAATCTCTCAGGCCCCTTCTGGTTCTAAAATTCTATCTTTCTCAGTGAAATGCTTTTTGTTTAGCATCAAGAATATTCTAGGGATGCTATGCTCATAATATATACTTATTGGTAATAACAATTCTAGAGCAACAATAAGATATTTATTCTAATGTACTTATCCCACCTTTAAAGTTGTAAGAGAAATGTAGCTGTTCCTTTGCAAGTGCGGCAGTTTCCACTGAAAGCAAAAAGCACCCTTAAATTTTTCTGACAAATTTTGAATATTTTTTGTGGTGATTAATTTTGGGGATCTGAAATACTCTTTTAAGTATGGGTAGGATTTCAATAAGTAGAGAAAGATGAAAAGGGGGTGAATGTACATAGAAGGTGATTTCAAAATAGAGAATGATGAAAACTGAGATAGGAATGTATGTGACATTTTCAAGGGAGAGGGAACAGTCCATTTTGGGGGACTACTAGGTGAATGAGCTAGGATGAAGAGTTGGAATCCAGTTATGGATGACCTTGAATGACCAACTATGAAATTTGGGTTTTATTGGTCATGGTAAGCAATAGTAAGCAAGGAAAGCTGATGGGGTCAGAGCTTTGCATTGGGAAATTGAAAATTAAAATGCACATCAAGTTTAAAAAGATGGAAAAATTGAATGTTGAAGTGTCTGTGGGAAGGCACATATTCTTTGCTAGTGGAGCTGTGAAACTAATCATTTTGGAAAACAGGTTTGAATTGTGCAAGAGAAGTTTCTAAATTTTTCATACCCATTGACCCAGAGATCCTAGTTCTGGGATTGTACACCAAGGAAGATGATGACATCAAGAAAAGACTTATATGTACCAAAATATTCTTGGCAACACCATTTCTGGTAGCCAAAATCTGGAACAAATAGTATATTTTGTGAGTGGGGAATGGTTAAATAAAGTCTGGTAGATGAATATAATGGAATATTGTTAATGCATAAGGATGGTAGTGAGGAATTCAGAGAAACACAAAAAGTCTAGCATGAAGTGATGCAAAATAAAGGAAATAGAACTTGAATGGCATACTAAATAGGAAGGGAATAAACATTTATATCTTGTTCTGTGTTAAATGCTTTTTTACATTTACAATAATATGCATATGAAGACAAAGGCAGCTAGGTGGCACAGTGGATAGAATGCCAGGCATGAAGTAAGGAAGACTTATCTTCCGGAGTTCATATACTGCCTCAGACACTTATTAGCTGTGTGATCATGGGCAAGTCCCCTAACCCTATTTGCTTTTGTTTCCTCATCTGTAAAATGAGCTGGAGAAAGAAGTGGCAAACCACTCTGATGTCTTTGCCAAGAAAAACCCAAATGGGGCCATGGAGAATCAGACACAACTGAAATAACTGAACAACAAAATATAAAGACCACAAAATTCAGGTCAAGAACAGTGACCAGCAATGGAAACCAAATGAAAAAAGTTAAAGCACACATCTTTCTTTTCTCTTAATGCTTGGTAAGTCACAATTGAGGAAAATTATCCATTTTTATGTGTTGCAATCTCTCTCTTTGTTTCTCTGTCTGTCTCTCTGTTTCTCTCTGTCTCTGTCTGTCTCTGTGTCTCTGTCTCTGTCTCTGTCTTTCTCTCCCACTTCCTCTCCTTCTCCCTCTCCCTCTCTCCCTTTCTCTTAAGTTCCATCTTAGAATCAACACTATGTATTAGTTCCTAGGCAGAAGAGTGGTAATGGTTAATCAGTGGATGTTAAGTGACTTGTCCAAGGTCACAAGGCTAGAAAGTGTCTAGGGCCAGATTTGACAACTTTTAGGTGGCTTTACTTAACTTATTTTTAGGCAATTTATTTCTTTAGAGGGTTGTTACTAAGTTGGAATACATCTGCATGATCAAAATGTTATCAATAAGATAAATAAAAGATGCTCCTGAATATAGCTCAAAGTGGGTGCTACTCTAGTCTCTGGTTAGATAAATAGCAGATGACACCAAAAAGAAAAACAAGAAGTTATAGTAACTTTAAATTCTCAGATTTTAATACACATCACTGGGCACACAAGGGCAAACACTATTAAACCTTGTCACCAGCAATCTTCCTGTGAGATCCAAGATGAAATCTGTCTTTGCTGTCTATTCTGGTTTCACAGAGACCCCTAGTTGCTGCTTTGCTGAATTGATGAAAGTGGGTGGGTCTATGTGTATATTATAACATCAGAGACTTTTAAAACTAAGAGGGAATGATAAGGATCACCTAGTCTAACCTCTCCATTTTTGCTATATTTTTACACAATGCAACATTATGAGAAATGATTTTTTATTATAGTAAATCTTTGCTTCTGCATAACTAATTTTTATTGCACACAGCTAGGGTTTCAATCCCAATTATGAAATGCAGTTTTCATGAGGATCAAGAAAATGCTTTTTGGTTTTCTGTGAAGTTTATTGTTTTAATGGACAACTTGTGATAATCATTATTGACAATAATTTGCAATTTGTTGCAAATTTAGTGACTAATCTAAGATAGTAGGCCTGTCAAGCTTCTTGCATAATGATGTGATCCAATTAAACATATTAAATGTCTGCCTTGTGTGAAGCACTATACTGAGAATTCCAAAATAAAATAAGGCAGGATACTTGCCTACAGAAAGTCTTGTAGCAGAAGTAGTTTTACTTCTTTGTTCATTATTTTGTAAAGTAGATAATTTTCTTTATTTGCAAAATGGGAATATGTGGGTACAATTAATATTTTAAGGGAGGAGTAACTTCTTGAAAAACTGGACATCACATATTTATTTATTTGGGGATTTAATGTTAGCTAAAGAATTTCTGGATTTTAAATCTTCATCTTTCCTCACTGTCTTTGGTCAGCTAGAGAGGCATCGTTAGGATAAAATAAAATGCCGTCATAGAGGTGAAAGTGTTTCAAAAAATTAAAGACGCTATGTAAACAGAAGGTATTATTATTACTGTATTGGTACATTCCTAGATGATAGTGTTATAGGGAATTAGATTAGCAAAGTGAAGGCGATTGACAGGCAGAGAATAAAAGATTCCAGAACTTTGGGTGGCTGCAAAGTGCCAGTTATTCCCTGGACTTTCCCTTGGATGGGGATAGCTGTTTTCTTCTGTATATCCTGCTTTGGAGAAATCAACTACCATCAAGAGATCTTTGGCTGGAGTTTGGTTGAGTGATAGAAGAGACACAAAATGGTGGACACTAGTGTCAATATTCTTACTCCCTCTCCAAATTGGATTTTATTGACTTTAACCATCTGGATTCCTGTGGACCCTCTTTGAGGACAACATACATGAGACCCCAATCTATTCAGCTGGACCTGTTCACCTTCCAGTTTCCTTTATTTTACTATCTCAATAGGAAATCTGGTTAGGTTTTAGTTAGGCAGTTGAGGGATTTTTAGTGTGATCAGAGTAGTGTCACCCTGTTGGACCTTGGGGGGAAAAGAATCCAAGTTGTGCTTAATTTAGATATTCCCACTCCCTTCACTACCTGTTCCAGTTTGTTAATAAATTTTGCTATGTTACCTAATAGTCTCTCCTTGAAAATCCATACCCAGATCTGGGTATGGTGATTTGGCACATCACCAAAAGTTAAGAGTCCAGTTTGATTCCCCAGCTAGATAACTTAGTGATACATCATTTACCCATTCTACCAACACCCCCTATATTTATTTTTTTCAAAAGGCATCACATCTTGTTCCTATTGATTTTGATCTCCTTGGTCAGGTCACTATCCTTGAAAAGCTTTGTTCCATGTAACTTTGGAAATTATGAGCATTTGGGAACTCTTATCTCTAGCTCTGGCTCTCAATCTACTGAGACACTGAGCTGCTCCCCCATTCTGTAGTTTCTTAGAGCAACGGTAAAGTCTTTAGTTGCCACCTTAAACCCATCTGATTCCAATGACAAGTTTGCATGATTCATCCATTTGTTGATGCTTATTTGTCAACATATTTTTGGCTGGACTCATGTTATGTCACCCGTGGAGGGCCTTTTGGTTCCACTCTTGGATCTTTATTATTTCATAGTTTCCATCTGGATTTAACCCAGTTTGGCGTATATTCAATAAATCTGATACTGAGTACCTATTATCAACCTTCTTCTTATTCTGTGAAGTGATGCCTGTATTATTATTTCAACCTATTCATTACAGACCATAAGAATGTCTATCAATCTTTTTCCTCCATTTCAGTGTGGACATGTTTAGGTCTAGCTGCCATGGGATGATGGCAGGGGTGACAGGAGATGCAAATGTAATAATGAATGAAAGCCCTCTGAAAACCTTAAAGGGCTATAACATGCTACAACATCCTATACTCCCTCTTACCCCTTCAGTCTGATGATAACGTCATTCTCAGCCTTCTAATGCACTCTGACTGGGCTCAAGCAATGTTTGCAGAGAAAAACAGTCTATGATGGTAAATGTTTAATGCTTTCTCAGGTTTGGATGATCAATAAAACAAACCAGTTGATTGCTGATATCTGAGAGGTAAATGCTCACACTGAAAACTGAACAATTGGGCTCACCAGCATATCCCAGAGCGATATGGAGTGATGAGCCCTATTAAAAAAATTTTTTTGGAAACCCTTAGCTTCTGTTTTAGAATCAATACTGTGTATTGGTTCCAAGGCAGAAGAGCAGTAAAGGCTGGACAAAGTGGGTTAAGTGACTTGCCCAGGGTCACTCAATTAGGAAGTGTGTGAGATCAAATTTGAACCCAGGATCTCATGTGTCTAAACCTGACTCTCAATCCACTGAGTTACCTTGCTGCCCCAATAGACCTTATTTTAAAAAAAAAATAGCGTTTTAAATATTAAAAATTATTTTAAAAATAACAAGTTTTGTTATTGTTGCTGCTGCTGTTACTTCTTCCTCGAGCCTTTTGTCTGTACCCACTCTAAACAGAAGTATAAGATTAATGCTTCTGTCTAATTTATCTCAACTTGTGTCTTGGGGGGAAACTGCTTTAAAACAAAACTGTCATTCAAACAGTTACTAATAGAAAGAAACAGCAGACTTTGTAGAATGTTCTATTAAAGTTCAAGTCCTGTAGCATGAGGACTATCAATAAAGGAGCCGTGTGTTGTTTTACAGGGCTAACATTATACAATCCTGATAGAGTCAAAACAATTTACAGTTTGAAGTATGTGTTGTGTAGACCTGTTAGGACTTAGTCCTTATCAGAAAGGAAACTGGACTCAGCTGTGTGACCTTGGGCAAATCCCTCCCCTTCCCTTTTCTCTAAAATGATTTGTCTGGACTAGATGTTCACTGAGTCCTTTTCAGTTCTAATGTTCTGTGAGTTTATGGTTTTGTAATATTGCTACCTGGGTAGGGCTTTAGTCAGTCAACAAATATTATCGAATGCCTATGATGAGCTTGAATTTTGTGAATATAGTTCTTCCTATGCTATTTGAGAGAGCTAATGACCAAAGACAGAATGATTAGCAAATTAGTGAATTTGGGTCTTTTATTGCTTCAAGTAGGATTTTTCAGTCTGTTCATTAAAAATCATTTGCATCTCTAAGTAAATGAACTATTCAGATCCCCACAAATGGAATTAAACTTTGTATGTCTGTAGGAAGACTATGACCTTTATCTCCTCATTAAGTTTAATCTATGATATTAACATTTTTCATATCACTTTCTTAAGTCTAGACAGTCATGGAAAAAATGATTTTTAACATTTGCTGAGATGTAAAGTTGAAAATTAAGCAATCAAGCTGGTTCCAGCATCCAGGAATGATGGTGATTAGGGGAAGAGAAGTCTCTGAGGGTCAGTTAGCTATCCAATAATATCATCCAATAATAATGATTTATTAAGAACCTACTATGTGCCAGGAACTAATTTTATGCTGGAGAGTTAGCATCAAAAGCCTGAGAAATCTAGATACTGGCCCTTCCTATTATGTGACTGTGCTATGGAACTATGAGGAATTGGGATAGACCAGAAGAGGCAGAGAGAAACAGATAGATAGAGATGGAGTTAGAGAGGCAGAGATAGAGACATACACATATACACATAAACAGGGAGTAGGAAAAAGAGAGACAGAGATAGAGACAAAGAGAGACAGGGAGAGAGACAGAAAGAAGAGAGAGAGAAAGTGAGATCAGAGAAAGAGAGATACAGAAAAAGAGAAAGGGAGAGTGAGGAAGGGAGAGAAGAGAAAGAAAAAGTAAGAGAGAGAGCTTAGCACAGTGCCTGATACATAGGAAGTAGTAAATATTGATGATATTGATTGATTGATAGAGACAGATAGATGCAGAAAGAAAGAGAAACTTAGAAATGAAGAGGAAGGGAGATGAGAAGAGAAGACAAAAGAATACAAGAGGTAAACAGTTCAAATTAGACTTATATATATTTGTGAATGGAGAGTTAAAATCAGTATACAGTGTTCCAAGTTTCTTGGATGGAAGGCACAACCCTAGAGACTGAAACCAATCCTCAGAGCATATCCAGGTTCTTTGTGTCAGGAAGGTCTCTGAAAGAAGGGTTACATTTGGGGGGATGGGATGGAGCTGAAAGTATTTGTCTTTTGAATTTGTGGTAGTTGAACCTTTGAAATATTCCTTGGCAGCCCTAAGGCTGACCATGGGTCTAGTTGGCATTGCCCTACAGTGTATTATCATCCAAAGATGAGCTATAGAAGTGGTTTCTCAGAGGACTGATACCTTGGGATGAATGCAGACTGCACAGCGCCTTGATGGTTTGGGGAATACATCTGAGATGCTACAAGAGTGACAGCTGTCAAACATAAGAAAGCATAGACAGCTTCTTAGGAGTCTCAGGAGGCCAGCCTGTCATGTGTTGTATACATTAAAAATGGAAAACTGTCTGTTCCAGTTCATTAAAGCTTGAGGGCACTGGATAATCACTTCAGGGCAGGGGTCACCTTGGGCACTTTGCTCCAGTTAAGTTGCACAGACTGGGTTATTACCCTATTCAGGGCGAAACCTGACTTTCAAGTGTGCAGCTCCATCATGGTATCTGCTTACATCCGTGCAGGTTTCAGAAACCACTGAATGAGGTCTTGTTTGCAGTCCTAACAATCAGAACATCACAAAAAAAAATCATGCCAATGGAAGGAGCAAAAATGGTATATTTTCCAAGGTTTCATGAGCAGGGATCCAACTTCCTGGGCAGTCTTTGGGGACCCACAGAGTGACAGTTCTTTCCCAAACTTAAGCTAAATAGTAAGGTTAGCTGAAGCATTCATGCCATTCAGTGGAGGCATTGAATGATTTTGTGTGGCTTTTTCAGAACCAAGCCCCATGCATTCATAAGCTTTGCATCTTAGGAAAATTAAATGTAATGTAATACGTAAATGTGTGGGTCTCGCCCAGCTCTCTGTAAGTGGTAAGCATGGTTCTGAAAGATTCATTAGCCGGGCCGAGAGGCTTGATTGTGCTTTTTCAAAATAGAACTGATTAGCTCACATTCATCTCAAGTAATGGCTACAGAGGAGGGGGAATCATGACTCAGATGTCTTGCATGGCACTTAGAAGTTCTTAGCAAAGTAAGAGAAAGGAGCCTGCCAAGTTAATAATAATGGATGTTGGTAGAAAGAGCCTTGCATCCAGGTATTTTAAAGGGATTTACTTCCCCAAAACATAGAGCTTGCATTCAGCTCTTTTCATCACTGGAATGAAATGTAGGGAACATATGAATTAGCATAAGACTAGAACACTCTGTTGGGCATTTTAGTTGCATTAATTTACTAACTGAATTCAGAAGATGCTAATCTTTCTAAATAACCATAAGATTTTTATAATGAGGTGGAACTTCATCTCAACCAGCTTCCTACAAGTAATACTAATGGTTCATAATTCTGGAGCTGAAAGGTACTTCAGAGGCCATTTAATCCAGCACTCTCATCTTACAGATGAGGAAACAGACCTAGAGAGGTTACCCAACTTGTTCAAGGTCATACAAGGAGGAAGCATCAGAGGGAGGGTATGTAACCCATTTCTCTGATTGCAGAATTGGTGCTTTTCCCACTGTTTGAAGCTCCCCTTCAGTACCAGGCCTTTTTATAAGACCCTTAACAGATAGCAATCTAGGTTCTTCTTGAAAGCTGCCAATGACAGGGAGCTTACTCTTTCACAACAAAGCCCTTTCCACTTCAGGGCATCTAGAAAGGAGCAGGTTCTTGATATTTTTTTCTTGCTCAGAAAAAATAAATAGGCAGTAAAGCCAGGGGAGTTGGTAAAAGTCATCTATCAGATAACTGCAAATGAGTTAGGTGTTCACCTTTTCTTTTCTTTTCTCTCTTTCTCTTCTCTTCTCTTCTTCCTTCCTTCCTTCCTTCCTTCCTTCCTTC
>NC_058133.1:331237903-331250930 GCF_016433145.1 Gracilinanus agilis
CATAACAAGCAACATTCATTCATTTTTATTTATTTATTTATTTAAAAAACAAAACAAAATAAAACAAACCACCTTACCTTCCGTCTTAGAGTCAATACTGTGTATTGGCTCCAAGGAAGAAGAGTGGTAAGGGAAGGCAATGGGGGTCAAGTAACTTGCCCAGGTCACACAGCTAGGAAGTGTCTGAGGCCAGATTTGCTCACCATTTCTAAGAGAAGATAAGGTGAAATTATTCTTTGTAATTTTTTGCAATGTTCATAGGTTTGATACATAATAAAAATAGAAAAGATTTTTAAATCTCAGTGATAAGATAAGGGAGAAGAAGGAATGGTCACTAGTGGCAAGGTGACCATTCCCTACTACTGGTCAAAATCAGCCTACCCGGAGGGGAAAGAGAACCTTTGCTGTGTACTTCATTTGTTTTAATGGGTGACTAGCACCGTAGGGGCTTAGCTTCCTACTTTTGTTTCCTCTAACTTGAGAATGTTCTGGGAACAAGCTGTCTCTGAGTACACAGGGAACACATCAGGGTTTGTCTTCTAAAATCAGTGACATCTGATAACCTCATCCTGTCTTACAACATTATATATTAGCAACTGGACAAAGAATGAAGAATTTTGTTTTCTGTGAAACAGCAGAGTAATTCAAGGGAGTCAGGGCACTCCTTCCTATAGAACTTTGGCAAAGAAAGTAAAGCTAACTTGAGAAGAGACTCTAAAGACCAGTAATAGTGATTGAAGGATGAGGTTTATGGTTCACTAACTTTTTTAGTTTGAGAACTATTTGAACTGGGCAAGCATCTCCTAAACCATCTAACCACACGTATTTTAGACTCTGAACCATAAAGTGCTAAAACTGTGAATTATTGTTAATATGGTAATTCCTTTCTCTCCCAAAGAGGGAGAAAAACTCTAAGGGGAAAATTCAACCCTTACCAGAATGAAAGGTTTTTTTAAAATTAAAAAAAAACAAAAACTTTTAAACCAGGCTGATGTGTTAACTGTTCTAATACATGTGAGGCAAAAAAGAACCATATTTTAAAAAATGACCTATATTCACTGAATTATTAAATAGCAGAATCCATTTACTAGAGTGGGAAGAATGCAGGGCAAAAGTTGCAATTTCTATGCCCTCACTTAAATATTGCTAAATTTCTCCTTGGGACTTGCAAAAACTTCAAGTCAATTTGAATAGCCTTGGCACTAGTTTCCAAGACTACAATAAAAATCAAAAGGAATTAACTTACTATAGCCTTGCTAAGCATCTTAGAGGACTTTCCATGGAGGAGAATGAGGTTTTGGTAAATAAAATATTTTGCCTATACATGGATATGGCATTGCTTTGGGCCTATCATATTTATTAGCTTAATAATGTGTTGACCATGGCAATCTCCCAAAAGAACTTCTTTTAAAAAAGTCTTGACAGCAGATTAAAGTTGCAGTAGATAGCAGCAGGAGCCATGTGGAGAAAAAGAGAATGACAAATTTAGAGCCAAAGGGGAACAACATCTGTTAAGGGAAAGTGAAGATATAGTAGGGACATTTGGTTGCTGGTTAGAAGGAGTCATGCAAAGTATTTTATCTATAATGGAACTCAGAGCATATGAGTTGATTAGGATATGTTCCTTCTTCCATTAGAATGGGAGTCTATATGGATTCTACCACTAAACAATGTTTGGTGGTATGGAATAATTCTATGGGTTGGTTTTCCCTTGTTACTTTTCTCCGTAATTCTGTCCTAATTAAATGTTTTGCTATTTGATTTATGGCTCTTGACTAGCTCTTTGGCAGAGAAAGAATTGAATGGGAGGAGGTCTCGAGCCATATCTGTGTAATTGTGATTGCCCCAAACACTTTCCATTAACTCTGAGGAAGCAAGAGCTTCTATAGACAGGTGCTTGATATATTTATGGGATTTACAAAGAATATTTTTGAGTGTTTTGCATTAAACTAAGTCTACTTGATCTTGATTTATGATAATAGCTAGCCCTTTTATAGCTTCATATGGTGTAGATATTTTGAGGGATTGAGGCTAAATCTGAAAATATTTTTCTTTTCCCATTTCAGGTACTAACAAGGACTAGGTAGGGGATAAAAATTGTATAGCAAAGCCTTCATTTAAGACAGAAAAGCAAAGTAATAATTTTTTATCTCTAAGATTAGAGGGTTGTTCTATTCTAGATAACCTCTATTAGTTCTTTCTAACTCTAAATCTATGATCCTATGAAAGAGGAAATCAGGAAATAGAATCATTCTATGTCCTTCATAAATGAAAGGGTACATTCTTTTTTTTTTTTTTAAATCCTTACCTTCTGTCTTAGAATTGACACTAAGTATTGGTTCTAAGACAGAAGAATGGTAAGGGCTGGGCAATTGGGGTTAAGGGACTTGCCTAAGGTCATATAGCTAGGAAGTATCTGAGGCCAGATATGAACACACCATATCCAGGCCTGGCTCTCTTATCTACTGATCCCTGACAGGGTACATTATTATACAAACTCCCAAATTGCTAGAAGAAAAATACTCCCAGACAACTCTTATTTCTTGTCTTCCATCCCAGCTGGAATACTTTTCATGGTTGTGGTTCCTGACAACCAGCTCCCTGTTGCTCCACTCCAATTTGACAGCTGCCATTCTTTTATTTTTTTCCAAAAACCTTTACCTTCTATCTTAGGATAAATATTGTTTATTGGTTCCAAGGCAGGAGGAGAGTAAGAGCTAGGCAATAGGGGTTAAGTGACACAGCTAGAAAGTGTCTGAGGCCAGATTTAAGCCCAGGACTTCTCATTTCTGGGTCTGGCTCTCAATCCTCTGAGCCATGTCATTGCCCTTTTTTCATTCCTTTTTGCCTTCAAACCTGCTATTTACTGTTTCTGTGCAGAGCTGCTAGTTGTTAGTGGGTCGACTTGCGTTTATTAAGCACTTATTATGTCCCAAGCACTGTGTTAAGTGCTAGGAATCCAGAGATAGGTCTAAAAACATTTCCTGCTCTCTAGGAGCTCACTGTCTACAAATGAGATATGTATAGGATAAATTTGAGATAACATCAGAAGGAGGAAAGGATGAGGCTATTCTCAGTAGGTGGGACTTTAGCTGAGTTCTGAAGGAATCCAGAGAAGCTAGGTGGCAGAGATGAGAAGGGGAGAGGATTCCATAAATGGAGGACAGTTAGGAGAAGGAATATCAGTGAGGAGTCAATGTTACTGGATCATAAAATATATACAGTGGAGTAAAAAGTAAAATTGTTTGCAAAAGTAGGAAGGAACCAGATTATGAAGAGAGTTAAGAGCCAAACAGGGAATTTTATATTTAATTCTGGAGGTAATTGGGAGCTGCTGGAGCTTATCCAATAAGGAAGATATATTTTCTTACCTATGTTTTAGGAAGGTCCCTGAATGGAAGCTGGACTGGAGCAGAAGAGATTTGCGGCAGGAGGACCAAAGAGCAAATTTTTGCAGAAGTCCAAACATTAGGTGATGAGAGTTTGCCCCTAGAGTCAGAGGTCAGAAGGGGAGATATAGGAGAGATGTCATAAAGGAAGAAAAAAATAAGATTTTTAAACTTGTTGGGCAGGGGAGTGAGGCAAGAGACAATGAAGAGTTGAGGATGACACCTCAGTTACAAGCTTAGATGACTGGGAGGATGATAATATCCTCAACAGTAATAGGGAAATTAAAGATAAGCTTGGGGAAAGAGATAATGAGTTTAGTTTTGGATATGTTGAGTTTATTAGTGCTATTATCTGTTGCTGAGGCTTATTTCTCAAAGGGTATGTTGTTCTTTTGTGAGATTCCCCCTGTTTAGAGTTTTTGTTGTTGTCCTTGTTCAGTCATTTCAGTTGTGTCTGACTCTTTGTGACTCCATTTGGAGTTTTCTTCACAAAGATATTGGAGTTGTTTGTCATTTCTACTCTAATATAAACATATGTGTATGTTGTTGTTCAGTCATTTTGGTTGTGTCTGACTATTTGGCCTCATTTGAGGTTTTATTGGCAAAGATATTGGAGTGGTCTGCATTTTCTTCTCTGGCTCATTTTACAGATGAGGAAACTGAGATAAACAGGGGTAAGTGACTCAACTAAGTCCATGTAGCAAGAAAGTGTCTGAGGCCAGATCTGAACTCAGGAAGATGAGTATTTCTAACTTCAAACTGGACACTGAGCTACCTACCTGCTTATAGTGGCACATTTTCAGTTTATCAGTCAGGACAATAGTCAAGCACACTCCCCCACCTCCATCCCCAAACCCTTATTTTTTGTCTTAGTATCAAGAAAGGCAAAGCAAGGCAATTGGGGTTAAGTGAATTGCTCAGAGTCATGCTGTTAGCAAGTGTCTGAGACTAGATTTGAACCTTGGTCTTTCTGCCTCCAGGCCTGACACTCTATCCACTGTGCTACCTAGTTGCCCTGTACCAAGTAGTTTCTGACAGAGAGGTTAATGATTAAATGATTTATGGATACATTTACATTTTGAATTTGACATTAGTTTATCCCAATCATTCTTTTATTCACCAAATCTTTTGACTTTCAGACTCAAATAATTTGAACTCAGAGAATTAGAAATTATGAAATAATTTAAGCTAAGTCTATTTGCTCTTGCCTTATAATAGTAGTCAGCATTAATACTGTGTAGATATTTTGAGGGATTGAGGGTAAAGTCTGAAGATAGTTTAAATTATACACAATTAAAAATGTTCAGTGGTCAAAGGATGTGAATAAGTAATTTTTAGATGAAGAAATCAGTCATCAATAATCATATGAAAAAATGTTCTCAATTATTCTTTATTGGAGTAATGCAAATTAAAATAATGCTGAGGTACATCTTTATACCTATCAGATCGACCAATATGACAATGTTAAATGTTGGAGGAGACATGGCAGAATTGGACACTAATGTATTGCTGGTGGAGTTGTGAACTGATCCAACCACTCTGGAGGACAATTTGGAACCATGCCCAAAGGGCTATAAAACTGCATACATTTGATCTGGTAATGCCAATACTGGGTCTCTATCCCAAAGAGATAATAAAAAAAGAGGAAAAGACCTACTTATACAAAAATATTTATAGCTGCTCTTTTTGTGGTGGGAAAGAACTGGAAATTGAGGCAATGTTCATCCATTGGGAAATGGCTGAACAAATTGTGGTACATGTTATTGATGGAATACTATTGTGCTATCAGAAATGATAAACAAGATGATTTCAGAAAAATCTGGAAAGATCTGTGGGAACTGATGCAGAGTGAAATAAGCAGAACTGGGAGAGCATTGTACATGGTAACAGCAATATTATATGATGATTATCTGTGAAAACCTGACTGCATCTGTGAAAAATTGGCTGCTCTCAGCAATGCATTGATCTGGGACAATCCTAAAAGACTTATGACAGGACATGCTATCCACCTCCAGAGAAAGAACTGCTGGGGACATCTTTTGCATTGGTGTATTTATGGTTTTATTTTGGGGTTTTGGTTATGTATGAGTTTGCTCTTACAACAATGACCAGTATGGAAGATGTTAAAAATAAAGTTAAAAAATATTCAAACCATCTAAAACAGTGAGAAAAGTAGTAACTCATTCTTTGCTCAGGTGGGGACATAAGCATGAAAAGAAAGGCTCTTCTAAGTGTTCTTGGAAAGTGCAGTCATTTAAACTTGGGCAGGCTATAAAATAGAGGGGAACGTGGTATAATGGACAGAGAAATAACTGGCCTTGGAGCCAGGAAAACTTGGGTTGAAGTCTCATGTTTGACACATACTGGTTGTTTCACCCTGGCCAAATAACTTAAAAGCTTTAGACTATCCTAAGACTATAAATTCTAGAAAAGGTACTAATTTGTGGTAAGAGTTTCCTTATATTAGAGTTTACTTTGTCATTGAAATGATAGGACAAATCTGTATCCAGAATGCTAGAAATATCTGTCCTTTCTTGGGTCTCCTGTTCTCAGTTTTGGTTACTCTGATCAGGAACCTTTGGTTTTCAAATTTATATGTACCTTTGATTTAGAAGAATGAAATTATTCTTATCTATTCCTTGTCTTCTCAAAAGTATTAACTTTCTTCTATTAGGACTGAGTTTTCATCTAAGGCCCCTACTTTAATTGGGTCTAGGGTAAATTGGGAAAAAAAAACACACACACATTGCTAGAAATGAACTAAAATACACTCTCTGGTATATAATTATGGTACTGAACAACTCTCCTCACTTTTTAGATATCTCTTTTTTATCCCTTCCCTTTCCTCAAAACTTGGCTTCCCTCTCTTCTTCAGAAAAGACTCTTGGAAGATAACATACTTCTAAAACCAATCCTAATTCTCCCTAAATTATGAATAACACCATTTTAGTACTGGACTTTTCTATTCACTCTCATCCCAGATTGGAACCCGGCTGAGATGACTTCTTGGTTCTTTGTTTTCAACAAATTGAATTCAACTCAACCAAATATTTATTGCTATTACTCTGTCAAATAGAGAGTTCAGAATTGGGATTGGTAAACTGGGGTATCAGGATTCCTCAGTTGTTGAAGATGTAGTTATCTAGAAGAGAATGAGAACCTGAGGGTTAAGGTAAACATGTTGGTGTCTAACATTATGTGATGGGGGGAAACAAGAGGTCTGAAGGCCAAAAGGGCAAGGCAGAGATGAATAAGGGAAGTCAAGTTTTAGTAGTTAAGTAGTCATTAGGTCAAGAAAAGAATGAAAAAGAAAAGGCTATCAGGTAGATTGGTGGTTTCTTGACTGATTTGGATTCATGGACTCCTTTGGCAGTCTGTTGAAGCCTAAGAGCCCCTTCTAAGAACAATGCTTTTATTAAAATTTTTTTAAAAATTAAAATAATTTATTTATTTTATTTGCTCTCTCTTCCTCTGTTTTATCTCTTCTCCAATCCATCCTCCATGACGCTGCCAAAGTTCCATTCTGGGTTCTAGAATGGACTTGTCTATCCTATCAAGTCTCTTATAATGGAAACATGGAAGAACCATGTTTTTTAAATGCATGAGATAAAGTACAAAAGATTATAGAGGAAACCAATTATATTGAAATACAATTGTTAAAATATTTGTAAAAAGTTCAGAGTTCCTGGGTTCAGAACTCCAGATGTTGGGCAAGAGAATGGTTCCAGAGATGGGAACACAGGAATAGAGTTGG
Source organism: Gracilinanus agilis (assembly GCF_016433145.1). Classification (NCBI taxonomy): domain Eukaryota; kingdom Metazoa; phylum Chordata; class Mammalia; order Didelphimorphia; family Didelphidae; genus Gracilinanus; species Gracilinanus agilis. The sequence goes on from NC_058133.1 coordinate 331,245,047, forward strand.
GACGAAGTTTAGCTGCCAGAGAAATACTTTATGAACTTTCTAGCTTGCCTGATCTCAGGATGGTGGTGGACTGGGGCTTGCCTGTAGATGAGGAGAGTGGCAGAGGAAGGAGAAAAACAGAGGCTTGAGGTTAGGATCTGATGATACGAATGTAAGAATTAGAGCAAGTCTAGAAAAATCTGTTCTTGAGCTCAGTGCTTATTATTGCCTTGTTAGTCAGTCACGACATTCTCTGGAGACCTGTAGTGACCACAGTTCATTCAGCTAAATCAATTCCCATATATACTCTCTGACTTCACATTAGGGATAGTGTCTTTCAGCTCTGCAAACAGGAGAAAGAAGAAATTAAGTTTGTGACTTTTTACTGACAGGCTACCAATGAAGGCAGAAGCAGCAGCAATGAGTGTTTTTAGGACATACTCAGCTTTTATCAGTTTAGGCCAGCTGGTCCCTAGAGGGCCTTGGGTGCCAGGGACTTGCTGACCTTACTCAACTTAGAAAGGCAGGAAGTAAAAGATTGAGACTCTCCCAAGAAGTTATTTCAGCAATTGATTCTAAATTTGTTAAACTGGATTAGGAAAAAAATAATGATTCTGACGTGGATGGTAAAATCATTATGGGAGGCCATCAGAGAGCTCCATGACTCACTGCTTAATGATTTCCAGCAGGATTATGGGGGATTTAAAAGTAAGCTTGAAGGTATTGAGAACAGTTGCGTGCCAAGAATATTAGAGTGGTTTGGGCCTTGGAATCCGTGAGTACTGAATTGCTAATTTTGAAAAATATTCTAAGAAGTAGATTTTTGAGACTCTGGAATTCTACTATTTTCCTAAAATTATTTGTTTAGTCTCAGTAAGACGTTTGACATGAAAAAAGTAAAAGCCATCATGGGTCAAAATATTATCCAGACAGTACCCAAGATCTCTTTGAACAACTTCTCTCAAATGAGTTCAGGAAGGTAAGAAAGACATGTGATTCTGTGTACTCTGGGCTTGGCTTATGCAACAATTCCACAACGGAATGATTCCTTTTCATCCCTAAACTTGGTTATTTATACCAGCCCACTTAGGATTTGGAAAGAGTTAGGATGATGGAAGAAAAGGAGAGAGAGTGAAAGAATGGGGTCCAATGGACTCTGGATTAGAGATAATAAAATTTAAATTGCTAAAAGCAGCACTGATGCTTACTGTTCTCTTTCTTCTCCTCCCCTCCCTCTTTTCCAGCTACCCTGGAATCAGTGGTAACTTACCTCAGCCATTTGAAGTTTTTTCTTTTTGGTTCCCTTGGTTCCTATCTTCCAGTTTGGTAGTGTTGAATGGGCATGAAAAAAGGACCACTGATACAAGGTCTGTTTTCTTTTTTTAAAAAATATTTTATTTTCTCCAATTACTTGTTAAAACAATTAAAAAATTTAAAAATATTCTTTAACTTTTTTTTGAGTTCCAAATTCCCTCCCCAAGATGGTAAGTAATCTGTTATAGATTCTGCATGTATAATCATGTAAAACATTTTTCCATTTAGTCATTTTGTAGGAGAGACCTCAAACAAATAAAACAAAATAAAAAAATGAAGGAAGTGAAATATAGTATATTTTGTTCTGCATTCAGTTCTTTCTTTGGAAATGGATGGCATTTTTCATCAGAAGTCCTTGAGGATTGTCCTGTAACACCTTATTGCTAAGAATAGTTAAGTCCTTCACAATTGCTCCTCATATAGTATTTTCATTATTGTGTATGATGTTCTTCTGGTTCTGCTCACTTCATTTTCCATCAGTTCATTTAAATCTTTGCAGTTTTTTTCTGAAATCATCCTGCTCATCATTTCTTTCTTTCTTTCTTTCTTTTTTTTTTAACCCTTATCTTCTGTCTTGGAGTCAATACTGTGTATTGGCTCCAAGGCAGAAGAGTGGTAAGGGTAGGCAATGGGGGTCAAGTGACTTGCCCAGGGTCACACAGCTGGGAAGTGTCTGAGGCCAGACTTGAACCTAGGACCTCCCATCTCTAGGCCTGACTTCAATCCACTGAGCTACCTAGCTGCCCACCCTGCTCATCATTTCTTATAGCACAACAGTATTCTATTACAAGCATATACCACAACTTGTGCAGCTTATTCCCTAATCGATAGATATCCCCTCAATTTCCAGTTCTTTGTTACCACAAAAAGCACTTCTTTAACTATTTTTGCACAAACAGGTCCTTTCTCCTTTTTCTTTGATCTCTTTGGGATAGAGGAGAAGTATTGTTCGATCAAAAGGTATGCATAGTTTTAAATCCCTTTGAACATAATTCCAAATTGCTCTCCAGAATGGTTAGATCAGATAACAACTCCCCCAAGAGGGCATTAGTGTCCCAATTTCTCCACATTCCCATTGACATTTATCATTTTCCTTTTCTGCCATATTGACCAACCTGATAGTGGTTGTTGGTATCTCAGAAATGTTTTAATTTGCTTTTCTCCAGTGATTTAGAGCATTTTTTCTTGTAGATAGCCTTGATTTTTTCATCAGAAAACTGCCTGTTGATATATGTACTTTGGCCATTGATCAGTTAGGGAATCACCTATATCCTTATAAATTGGATTCAATTCTCTATATATTCAAGAAATGAGGCTTTTATCAGAGATATTTGCTATAATTTTTTCCCCTAAGCTTTCTGCTTTCTTTCTAATCTTGTTCCTCTTCTTTTCTAGAAGATTTCTTTAGGTGACAGAAGAGGCCAATTCACCAACAAACCAGGAAGTAATATTTACTTCTTTTCTAGAATCCTAGGCATAGGTCTAAATGTTTCTTCAGTTCAACCCATCAGCCTTTTATTAGGTGCCTATTAGGTGTCAAGGTGCTGAGGGCGCACAGGAATACAATATTACAGATCCAGAGTAAGAGGGGGACTTAAGTTAATCAAAGATCTTACATTCCAGTGGACTGAGGGAATCAAACAGGTACACAGATGAACATTCTAAGTAATATGAAGTGGGGCAGCCAGGTGGCTCAGTGGATTGAGAGCCAGGCTGAGAGATCAGAGGTCTTGGGTTCACTTCCTAGCTGTGTGACCCTGGGAAAGTCACTTAACCCCTAATGCCTAGCCCTTACTGCTCTTCTACCTTGGAACCAATACACAATATTGGTTTTAAGATGGAAGGCAAGGGTTTAAAAAAGAGGGAGAGAGAGAGAGAGAGAGAGAAGAGAGAGAGACTATAGAGAGAAAAGAGAAGAGAAGATAGATTTACTCAACAGATTTCAGTTTCTTTTCAATTTTTCAGTGCAAGCATCATTTATCTATGTAACACATTATCATTGGTTTGATATACTTATTGGAATTTTAAATCCTTTTAAGGGAATTCAAGATTTTTTCCTGAATAACTGACCATTTAATTTTTTTATTATTTCCTTCTACCCCAAATCTTTTTTCCTTCCCTGTAGAATCCTGGAAATGTACAATCGAAAAAGCCCCAAAATTCATTTTAAGATCTTCCTGGTACCCTTTTGGTTACCAGTGGCTTTTATGGATGATAGCAGTGGTATGGAGTATTTTCCTTTTACACCCTACTATTCTAAAGACTCCTCCCAGGGGAAGGTCTCCCTGTTCCTTCTTGAAATGCTTGTAACTGGTTGTTAGAGAAAATAGGGCTTCTGTAGAGTCTTTCATCCAAAGGCCTCTCAGCACTAACAACACTCTTGGCATTCATAGAATTGCTCTCACATTTTCAAAGCACTTGGCCATCATTAATGAGTTAAGTCACACAAGTTCTCTGCAGGTTAGATCATTCTTTGCCCCACTTTCCAAACACAGAGAAGTTTGTTAAGAAAGGGTAAAGGCAACATGATTCATTAGGGAAAGAGCTGATACGTGTCAGAAAAAGCATTTAGATCTTTGGTCATGACAACTGAAAACAGCAATCTTCTTATATTTTATTTTACTTTTTTGATTGAAGCCTTCAGTTTCATGGGCATAGGAGGCTCTTCATGTGCAAACTCACTCCCCCGATGTGGATTCACAGCCTGTCTATAACTTATTTAGTTTTAGAGAGCTGTCTAAGGCCACATTACTAGTCTGCATCACTTGAAACCAGGTCTTCCTGACTCCAAAGCCAGCCCTTTAGTCACAATGCCATATTGTTTGTGTTTCCATACAGTGAGCAAAAGACTTCAGTCTGACCGTATCACAAGGTACTCTAGATTTTTGTTAAACGATTGTAAGAATAATATGAGTCACCTTGTGGCACTAGTCCTAGCAGCACACTCCTCTGCCTAGTTTCATATAATTACATTATCACCTTGGAGCAATTGGGGACCAACATGACTAGTGCCAGGGAGTCAGTTAGATCTCTGCTCCCAGATATCTCAGGTCCATTCTTGTATCCACTTCCACAATTCCTGTGACTTCCTTGCAGTTGTTCTGTTCTAGAACAGAACTAGAACTAGAACAGAAAACTGTTCACTTTCTCCTCATCCCTTGCTTAGGACCTACTTTGAATGTCACTCTCTCCTCCCTGCTGGTCTCCATTCTAGGGACTTCCAAACTTCAAACTGGGGTTTAATTTCTGACAAAGACTTTTTCTAGGAGTCACAACTTCTCAGCTCCAATACTTTCTTCTGTAAAAGAGGGGCAATAATATTTTTACCATCGACCTCATAGAATTGTGAGGAATTGACTTTGAAAAGTTCAAAGCTTTTTATAAACAAGGTATTCAGAAGCATTTTTATGAAGGCTTTTTTTTTGCCTTGATTATTTATAGCCCTTGAATTTCATAAGATTCACAAAGGAGTCAGGGTCTAACAAGCTTTCTTTATGTGGCAATAGCTCTGATCAAGGCAGAAAGCTCTATTTAAATCAACAATTAGCCTTAGGAATAGGATATAAGATATGTAGCCAAACCCTCCCTCTTCTCTCTCAAAAATACCCCTTAAAGCTACTTCCAGGTTCAAAGCACATTTTAGTTCCACATCTATGCAATTTCACAGCTTATGAGACCCCCTGGATGTTTTTCTTTTACTAAATCAAATCAGGGGATGAATTAATTTTAATCAGAAACCTTTTAATTAAAATCACAGAAAAATTAAAATACCAAGGGAGAGCCTCCATATACATAGGTGCAGGCTTTCTCAGAGTACCATGCCACCAAGAGGGGAGGGAACATCCATGAGCAGGTAATGCATAAGGGAAAGGAAACGTAGGTGACTAGGGCAAATCGTATCCCTTTGGGGTGCATGCCAGATGGAATCCTGCCTTTGAAGCTGCCATTTGCTACTTCCTCATGTCATCTGTTGGTCTAGTGATGTTATTTGCTGGGCCATTTTCTCTATTGTGCTCCCATCTGCTGGTTCTCTATGGGATTGTAGACACAATATGGATTCTTCTATAGAGAAATGGTAACAGCATTTAGTTCTTAGCCTAAGAGTTATTTTAGCTATTTTGTGAGTCAGATATGTCGCCAGACACCGTCTTCTAGTATGTCTGTCCTCTAAACTCTGTTTTCTCTGTAACAACTTTAGACCCACCTGCTTTTGGGTTGAGGTTAAAAAAATTCCTTTTAATTCTCATTATGCCTTTGGTGAATGATGCTGCTTCTATGGAAATCACCCCAGAACTTCACTTAGCAAGACTAGGAAGTCTGAGTGGATTAGGCAAACTTTGTTCTGCATTCCTGCTGGCACAGAAATCACTGCCCAAGCTACAAATAGAAACATAATTCAGGAACTTCTTAATTGATTTTTCCTCACTATGGATGAGAACTGGCATTTAGGGTTTAGTTATATGCAGATTTTCTGATGCTTCTTTTGTACTCTTCTGGCTCAAATAAAAGGGTTCAAATATATATATATGTATATATATACACACATAAATGTTATATCTAAATATTATATATATATATATATATATATATA
>NC_058133.1:331255817-331266568 GCF_016433145.1 Gracilinanus agilis
CCTCTCTCCTCCCTCTCCCTCCCTCCCTCTATCTCTCTCCCTCCCTCTCCCTCTCTGTTTCTCTCTCTGTCTCTTCCTCTCTCTCTCTCCCCCTCTCTCTCTTTTCCCCTCTCCCTCTCCCCATTCTCTCTTTTTCTCTGTCTCTCTCTCTCTGTGTCTCTGCCTCTCTATATCTCTTTGTCTTTGTCTCTGTCTCTCTCTCTCTGCCTCTCTCCTCTCTCTGTCCCTTACTGTTTCTCGCTGTCTCTTTCTTTCTCTCTCTCTTTGTCTCTCTCCCTCTCCCTTTCTCCCCATTCCTCTCTCCCTCCCCCTCCTCTCTACCCCCTCCCCCAACCACTCTGTCTGTCTGTCTATTTCTTTCTCATCAGAAAAAGAGAAATAGATTCAGACCTGAACCTAAGCTTTTGTTTTTCTCTGTGGTGGCATAAGACTGGAACAATTGATCAAAAAATTGGAACAACAGAGAGAAATTTTGGGTGAGGGAAAAGGCAACTATAGGGGCAATAATATCTTTTCAACTAATAAGTCTTGAGTCCAAGTCAAAATGTAGGGTCTTTTTAAAGCAGTGTATCATAACCATTTTTGTGTCAAGAATCCTTTTGTCAGTCTGGTGAAGTTTATTGTTCCCCTTTGCAGAAAATCCTTTTTAAATAAAGGGAGTATTAAATTTCAGCTAGAAGTTAGTGAAAGGAAAGATTCTTTCTTCTTTTCACACAGCACCTCCCCTCCCCTTCCCTGTCCCACTCCCACCCCCCTTGCCCCTTGTTCAAGTTCACAGACCCTCTGAAACCTTTACATGGATGTTTTGGGAGTCTGCAGGCCATAGTTTAAGAAAAAAAAATTTTTTTAAAAAGAGAATCTCAGCTATGAGAGCAAGTTTCTGGGACAAAGGTGAGAGATTGTTTGAAAACCAGAGGCTGTTGTTCCCAACAGGGGCCAGCCAACTCTACAGATTTTCCTGTCTGAGAAACTGGGCAACGTCGTTTTCACTTCAAAGCCAGATTTTTTTTCTTAAGTGGTATGTGAGGGTCTAGATCCCACAAGGTTTTCGTGAATCTGTTAACCTTGAGTGCTTGAGTACAATATTCTCCAGTCATTCTATCACTATTGAAACATTGCCTTTGGTATCAAATATTTTTTTTTAAGTTAGAAAAGTCATAAACATACATTTATTCAGGAAATACAATTATTAAAGAGTAGTTGATGTTTCAAATGATTTTCCCACATTATAAAATATTCACAACATGTATTCTTTTTAGATCCACACTAAGTCATGCTCATATTCTATTTAGTTAAGTCATCATCATTTGGTATCAAATATTAAATCATCTGCCATTAAAGCCTTTAATAACTTGGCTTTTAGGTCCTACTTTTCTAGTCTTCTTATACTTCCTTCCTCACATGGTGAAATCCAGGGACACTGGTCTTCTTGATATTCCTCATACAAGATATTCCATGTCCTGACTCTAGGAATTTTCAATTTCCCAATTCATGCTAGGGAAGATGTGTGGTTGCTTTTTAAGCTAAATTTTATGAAGACTCCTAAGATTAGTAAATGTAGTTACGTGACAACTGGTACAAAAAAGTTCCTTATTATTGAATTTTTATTGATTCTTAGAGGACTTATAAACTCATGGCAAATATTTGTTGACTGATTGTTATGTGATATTAATTGTTTTTCATGATCATGATACCTTCTACCACATGGTAGTTCTTTAAATGGTGAAGCTAGGTGATTCAGTGGATAGAGTGCCAGTCCTAGAGTAAGGAATATTCAAATCTGGTGTTAGACATTTATTTATTGCCTAACCCTGGGCAAGTCTCTTAACCCTGTTTGCTTCAGTTTCCTTATCTATAAAATGAGAAAAGGAAATGGCAAACCACTCCAGTATCTTTGCTAAAAAAAACCCCAAATGAAGTTACAAAGAGTCAAACACAACCAAAACAACTGCCATAATAGTGAAAGTGCCTAAGGTGAATGAGCAGCCCTATAAAAGGCTCAACAAGCCCTTACACTAGAGGTGCTAGTCTTCTCTGAATACCTCATACACCCTAAGGATAACTATACAAGAGTGGAAAGGTTATGGATACAGGCATAGTTCGTTCAGTGATCTTTGGCCCATGGCTTTTTCTTAATACACTTCCCTCTTCTTCAACCATTATTACAGCATTGTATATTGTAGGGAATACTGAAATAATACAAAGCAGTCCTATAATCAGAAAAACTCAATTTTATAGGAAGCTATCACTGGTTTTCCCAATTTCTTTGAAGAAACGAGAGCTTGTTTACAAGAGGGAATCAATATTGGAGATCATCTACTTAGAACTGGAAGAGAAGTTAAAGATCATTGAGTCTCATCTCCCTCATTTTATGGATGAGGAAATTTAGACCCAGAAAGGTTAATTGATTTGCTCATAGCCACATAGGTGGGATTCAAACATAGAACTTCCTGACCCCAAAGTCATCACTCTCTACTCTGCCATATAGTCTTTTTATTTGGATATTTGATATTTGAAAAGAAAAAATAGTGGTCTATTTGACCAAAGGAGTAGAAAAAAAACAGAGATCTTTAGCATCTAATCATCACGGTGTCCTTGAACTTGTTGCACCCACCTAGTGGACTACAAGTATATTAGGACTAATGGTCGGTACTAGCAACAATTTATGAAGACTACGACGTGAACAAAACACTTAAGTAACTTCCACAACCAATGCCTATAGTCAATCAATTCCTTACTGGTATTGGCAAAAAAGTCTATTTACAAAGCTAATCTGGTCTAAAGCTAATCAATGGTTGATTGTCAAAGATGCTGTTGTAAATTCTCCCCAAAACAAACCATGGCTCATAGAAGAGGAAGTATGAGCTGAGCAGCTTCAGTGTGGCATCACTGGAATTTCCCAGTGAATATCCTGTTTGATATATGATTATGATCATGAGGTCAACAGAGGAAAAATTGCAGGGAGAGACTTCTGGGAAGCCCTGCATTATTTGGATATGCTAGATCATAGGACTTAAAACTAGAAGGGACTTTGGAGGCCATCCCAGTATTAAATAGTTTATGTTTGAATAAAAAAAAAAAGGAAATACAAAATCAGATTTTCTATACCACCTCCTCCTTCAACCTCATTTTCTTTAACTATAAAATAAGAATGATATTAGCATCTACCAGCCAGGACTACTATGAGGGTCAAATGAGATAATATTTGTAAAGCATTTAGCACAATGCCTGGCACACAGTAGATACTTGGGGTTTTCTTGGCAAAGATACTGGAACAGTTTGCCATTTCCTTCTCCAGCTCATTTTTCAGCTGAAGAAACTGAGTCAAACAGGGTTAAATGACTTACCCAGATTCACACAGTTAGTGTCTGAGGTCAGATTTAAACTCAGGAAAAGGAGTTTTCCTAATGCCAGTCCTGGCATTCTATCTACTGTGCCATCTAGCTGCCTGTTTATCAGGCTAGAAATTGACAAATTTTACAGCTTCTGCTACTTTGAGTAATCTCTTCCTTGCCTACATTGATTAAAAGATTATTTGGGTTTATATTCTAAGCTAATTGAGAGACAAAGTCCAAGACATCTGTACTCCCTAGCACCTTGAAACTCAAATGGAAAAAATTGCTTTATTTGAAAATGATGGTGATTATTTGGTACATGTTATCAACACTATCTGTATTCCTCATTACATTGCCCAGATACAGTAATGAAAATTTGGCTATAAAACAAATTCCTGTACAGTGAATCCTATTTGTGCTGGAAAATAATTTTGGCTCTTAGACTTAATACAATCCCACAGAAGAACACAGCAGGCTTTTTAAAAAGCACATATTAAAAGAGAAAGCAATTGGATTATGATAAAAATATTCCTAGTACTCTTCAAAACTAAACAGTGAAATGAAAATACAGAAATGGAAAATAACAGAAACTTTGGCAATCCCTCTGTGAGTTAGTGCATCAGGGGTGAGTTGACAGCTTTTTTTTTTGTGTGTGTAAGAGTCATCATTTATCTATTTGTTTATTTAATTTAATTTAAAAAAACCTTTTATTTAATTGATTAATTAAGGAAATTTTTTTCCATGGTTACATGATTCATGTTCTTTCCCTCTCCTCCTCCCCACTTCCTATAGCCAATGTGCAATTCCACTGGGTTTTACATGTGTCATTGATCAAGACCTATTTCCATATTATTGATATTTGCACTAGAGTGATAGGTCCCCAGTCATATCCCCATCAACCCATGTGATCAAGCAATTGTTTTTCTTCTGTGTTTTCCCTCTCACAGTTCTTCCTCTGAATGTGGCTAGTTTTCTTTCTCATAAGTCCCTCAGCCTTGCTCTGGATCCTTACATTGCTGCTAGTAGAGAATTCGATTTTACCAGTGTATCAGTATCTGTGTATAATGTTCTCCTGGTTCTGCTCCTTTCACTTTGCATCAATTCCTGGAGGTCTTTCCAGTTCACATGGAATTCCTCCAGTTCATTATTCTTTTGAACACAATAGTATTCCATCACCAACTGACACCATAATTTGTTCAGCCATTCCCCAATTGAAGGGCATCCCTGCATTTTCCAATTTTTTGCCACCACAAAGGACGCGGCTATAAATATTTTTATACATGTCTTTTTCCTCGTGACCTTTTTGGGATATAAACCCAGCAGTGGTATGGCTGGATCAAAAGGCAGATAGTTTTTTAAAGCCCTTTGAGCATAGTTCCAAATTGCCATCCAGAATGGTTGGATCAATTCACAACTCCACCAGCAATGCATTAATGTCCCAATTTTGCCACATCCCCTCCATCATTCCTTACTCTCCCCTTCTCTCATTTTAGCCAATCTGCTAGGTGTGAGGTGGTACCTCAGAGTTGTTTTGATTTACATTTCTCTAATTATAAGAGATTTAGAACACTTTCTCATGTGCTTATTGATACTTTTGATGTCTTTATCTGAAAATTGCCTATTCATATCCCTTGCCATTTATCGATTGGGGAATGACTTGCTTTTTTTGTACAATTGATTTAGTTCCTTATATGTTTGAGTAATTAGACCTTTGTCAGAGGTTTTTGTTATAAAGATTTTTTTACCCAATTTGTTGCTTTCCTTTGACAAAAGTTTTAAATCCAACTTAAACGGCACTCATATTTCTAATTTTAGATCCAAGGCAATTGTTGGAATTTCTGTTGTGCTTCAATGATCACTTAAACTTAATGACCCCCAACCATTATCTATGATGGGGATAAACTAAAAGCCTTCCCAATAATATCAGGGATGAAGAAAGGTTGCCCATTATCACTATTATTATTCAACTTTGTACTAGAAATGCTATCTATAGCAAAAAGAAAAGAAAAAGAAATGAAAGTAATTAGAATGGAAAATAAGGAGATAAAACTATTGCTCTTTGTAGATGATTATAAAGTTATGCTTGGAGAATCCTAGAGAACCAACCAAAAACCTTCTTGAAGTAATTATCATCTTTAGCAAAGTTGTAGGATATAAAACAAACCCATATAAATCATCAACATATTTATACATTTCCAACAAAGTCCAGCAGCAAGAAAAAGATAAATTCCATTAAAAATAACAGTAGACAGTACAAAATACTTGGGAGCCTATCTAGCAAGACAAACCCAGGAACTATATGAATGCAATTACAAAACACTTTTCATACAAATAAAGTCAGATCTAAACAACTAGAATAAATATTAATTTCTCATGGGTAGGCCAAACCAATATAGTAAAAATGAAAATTACCTAATTATTCAGTGCTATACCAATCAAACTACTAAAAATAATTTTTTTAGAGCTAGAAAAAAATACAACAAAATTTATCTATAAAAATATAAAGTCAAGAATATCAAAGGAATCAATGTAAGAAAATGTTAAGGAAAGTACCCTAGTAGTACCAGATTTTGAACTGTATTACAAGGCAGTAATAATCAAAAGAATAAGGTATTGGCTAAGAAATAGATGGATTAGGTACATAATATAATGCAGTAAGTCACCATAGTAACCTAGTGCTCAATAAACCCAAAGGTCCATGTTTTTTGGAATAAGAATTTGATATTTTGACAAAAACTGCTAGGAAAACTGGAAAGGAGTTTTGCATAAACTAAGTATCGACTAATATCTCACACTGTATACCAAAATAAGGTCAAAATGGGTAAGTGATTTAGATAAAAAGGGTGATAGCATAACCAAATTAGGTGAACTTGGAACAGTTTGCCTGTCAGATCTATGGATAAGGGAAGAATTTATGACCAAACAAGAAACAGAAGAGATAAGATGGATAATTTCAAATACATGAAATTAAAAAGATTTTATACAAACAGAACAAATGCAGCCAAGATGAAAAGAAAAGCAGAAAACTGGGACATTTTTTATACTAAGTTTCTCTGATAAAGGCCTCATTTCTCAAATATATAGAGAATTGAGTCAAATTTATAAAAATGCAAATCATTCCTGATGGGCAAATTGTTAAAGGATATGAACAGGAAAATTTCAGATAAAATCAAAGCTATATATAGTCATGTGAAAAAGTGTTCTAAAACATTATTGATTAGAAAAATGCAAACTAAAATAATTCTGAGGGACCACCTCATACCTATTACATTGGCTAATATGACAGAAAATGAAAATGATAAATATTGGCAGGGATGTGAGAAAATTGGGATATGAATGCACTGTTACAGGTGATGTGAATTGATCCAAACATTCTGGAGAATAGGACTTTAAAACTTTATAGTTAAAAAAAAGCATAACCTTTAACCCAGTAATAATACCACTATTAGATCTGTATCCCAAAGAGATTTTTTTAAAAAGTAAAGGGCTCTCTACGTACAAAAATATTCATATTAGCTCTTTTTGTGGTAGTAAAGAATTGGAAATTGAGGGGATGCCCATTAATTGGGGAGTGGCTGAAAAAGTGTGGCATATGCTTGTGATGGAATACTATTGTGCTATAAGAAATGATGAACAGGTGCTGACGGAAAATTTGGAAAGACTTACATTAACTGATTCAAAGTGAAGTAAGCAGATCCAGGAGAACACTGTGCATAGTAACATCATTATTTTACAATGATCAACTGTGAATGATTTAGCTATTTTGATCAATACAATGATCTAAGACAATTCCAAAGTACTAGTAATGAAAAATGCTGTCTACTTCCAGAGAGAGAACTGTTGGAATCTCAACAAAGACTGAAGCATACTTTAAAAATTTTTAAATTTTCTTTTACAATATGATTAATAAGGAAATATGTTTTGCATAACTGCACATATATAATCTATATAGAATTCCTTGCTTCCTCAATGAGGAGAGAATTTGGAACTCATAATTAAAAAAATGAATGTTAAAATTATTTTTACATGTCATTAGAAAAAAATAAAATATCTTTAAAAATGTAATGACCCCACAATATAATGGAGCCAAATCTTGTCCTGCTATTTCAATAAAGTATTTACACACACACACACACACACACACACACACACACTCCTTTTATTATTTTCTTTTTATAATTGGAAGGTTTAGAGATCATCTAGTCTAGTCCAAGTTTATCCTTCAACAAATGAATACTTGCATATTAAAGTCAGAGGATTTGGGGAGAGGGACAGCTAGGTGGCTCAGTGGATTAAAGGCCAGACTAAAAATGAGAGGTCCCAGGTTCATATCTGACCTCAGACACTTCATAGCTGTGTGATCCTGGGAAAGCCACTTAACCTCCATTGCCTAGCTCTTGTTGCTCTTTTTGCCCTGGAACCAATACACAGTACTGATTCTAAGATGGAAGGGAAGGGTTTAAAAATAGGCAACATATTATTCTGGGCATGGTGGGATCACTGGAGTCCAGGAGATCTGAACTGCCATGAACCAAAGATAATCAGTTTCACAATAAATTGAACACTGCAATTGTTCAATAAATTGAACAGTGCCAATAGGGTGCATGTCAGCCCTGCAAAGCCTTCCTGCAGAGTCTCTGACAGTTGAGGAAGGGTTTAGAATCTTGAGGAGTGGCAGTTGACCCGGGAAGACTCGTGGAGAGTAGAAGGGTCAATCTGAGCTCCATTTTTGGATTGAAAACCTGACCTATATTCTGCAGCTTTTCTCTTAAAATTTGTTAGTTTAACTATTTCCTTTGAATCTCCGTAACCTCCCTTGTTCCTATCATCATTTCCCTTCCTAAATCTCTTGGGGTTTTTGAAAAGAGGGTGAACCTTGGGTTTAGTTTTCAAACTTGGCAGACATAGTTTCCCTGTAGTCAAATAGGGCTTACCCTTGTTACAAATTATCTCTTTAATTATTGTATCCAACTTTCCTAACCCTATAGGCTACAAAACCTCGGGGCTGATTTAGGCAGGTTCCTATTTCAGTCTCACACTCCTGTCTCCCTCCCCCACCTGAAGCTTTCTCTAGGTGGCTGTTAGAGTTACCTTGTATCCCTCCATTCCTTCCAATCAATCCTAAACTTCAATAAACCCTGATTTGTCACGTAATCAAAGCCTTTGGGTACTTCATTAATTGATTAATAAGAGAGGGAGAAAAGAGTAAGGAAATAACATTCTCTTTGGGTCCTGAGGGATTGAAGGTGTCCATTTTGGAGGAAGTGTAATCTCAATACTTCCTCTGAGCTATTCCTTTGTGAACCTGAGAAACTGACTAACAGCCCTCTAGTCAGTTTCAAGCCATTCTTGGCTGGCCCTAACCTTTGTCTGTGGAAGTGCCCTTCCTACCTGAAGGGCTCAGTCGGATCCCTTTAGTGTCTCTGTCTTCAAACCTGTGTCCCAGTCTGTGTCTCCCAGGCAGTAGCTGTTTGCCCAAAGTATCTCATCCTATCCTTTACAACTCCTTATATCTCTGTGTTTATATTCCCTAAACCCAGCCATTCCCTTACCTCTCCTACTATCTCAATCTAGTACCTTCACCATTGTACCTTCCTTATCCACTTTACTGCCTTAGGGATCCACAAAATCCTTATCCCCTATTCACTCTACCTTTAGTCCCTTGCCTGCCTTATCCACTATTACAACCCTACCTCTGGCTTAATTTCCTTATTACCTCCAGCCCTTGGTCTCATATCACCCTATTGCCCTATTCCCTTATAACATCTACACCTTATTCCCTTATTACATAGTACGGAAGAGAAGAGTGCAGGATATTACCTGATTGCCCAAGGAGAGGGGAGCCTGCCCAGATTAGAAATGAAGGAGTTCAAAACTTCCCAGCTGATCAATAAAGAGAAGGGGCAATGAGTGATTGTTGAACTTCCAAGCCTGGGTGATAAAAGGAGTCTAGTTTCAAAAACCAACAAATAAAAACAAAGAAATAAAATGAAACCTGGAGTCTGGATAGACCTGAGGTCCAAGTTTGTTCTCTGGCATATACTGGCTGGATGATGCTGGGAAAGTCATTTTAACCTCTTAAGTAGTGCCCTTGCAGTCCTTTAACATTTGAAATAACAGAGAAGTTTTGAACTTGTGCTAGTAGAGGCACTTTCCTCATTTGGGACTTCCCCTATACTAATGGGGTCCTAGTTCCTATCTTTTTTTAAGTGTAACCCCTGGCTTCAATCGGAGGAACTGGATTTAGAATAAGCTCAATTTGGTGGTTGGGAGGAGGAAGCTTCTTTTTGGTTCATTTTTAGAAAAATCTCTTCCCTCAGGGTTTATTCTGAGCACATCAGAATTTGACTGGCCACAGGTCAAGGTCCCTATGGAAAAGGTAAAATGCCCTTTGCAAACAGAAAAAAACTCAGACTAACAAATTATTGCTTCACTTTTTAGAACAACAAAGAATTCTCACCCAAACTCATCAGCAGTCAAGATGATTCTGTTTCTTTTTCCAGGGTGCCCCTGTCTCTACCAAGGAGATGCTTTTCTAAATTCGTAGCACTATCCTAAGGTCTCTGAGGCACAACTGCAAAAGGTAAAGCATTCATCACTGCAGAAGAGTCAAACTATCTTCCAGCGGGTTTCACCTTCCTCAGGCACCCAATACAGTTTTTTTTATTGCCTTGGGAAGGAGGCACCCTCCCTCAGCCCCTTAAGAGAAAGCATTCTCCATGGTTAGCTCTTCCTCTAGTAAGCCCTTCTTCACCCTGGGACAATAAAATTACCTGAGTTATTGTATTTCTTTGGGGTTCAGTCCCCAAATGGGGAAAAGCAATTGGGACCCACTAGAAAATCATCCCTTTTCCTCCTTGACCAGTCCCCACATACTTCACAGTAGCACCAATGACATGCTCTTCTCTCTTCTTCCTTCTTTTTAACTTCCCAGGCCTGCCTTTTATTTATAATTTTAAAACTTTTAATGGAATATTTTTGTTCTTATAATATGTTCCTTTTCAAACATAGCCCTCCCTCTTTTCCCAGAGTTGTTCCCTATAACAAAGAATAAAAAAGAGAGAAAAGAAAAAAAAAATCAAAGGCAGTTTAACACAACTGAACCACAACTGAACAACACAATTCCTAACCCTTGTTCAATCACATTCAACTTTTGTGACAGCATTTGGGGTTTTCTTGGCAGGGATACTGGAGTGGTTTGCCATTTCCTCCTCCATTTCATTTACAGATGAGGGAATTGAGGCAAATATGGTTAAATGATTTACCCAGGGTCACACAGTGTCTGAGGTCAGATTTGAACTCTACCCACTTTGCACTTAGCTGCTCTGCTTTCTCATCTCTATAAAAGGGATGAGTATGTATTTTCTCCTCTGTCTTTTAGGGCCAAGCTTGAGGGTTATAATTAGAGTATGAGCA
>NC_058133.1:331299381-331313957 GCF_016433145.1 Gracilinanus agilis
AAGGTTGTTGTGACGATCAAAATGATATATTTGTCAAGTGTTTAGCACAATGCCTGGTATACAGTAGATGCTTAATGAATTCTTCTTCTTTTTCCTTGTTATAGATGAGCCAAACAATAATAGAAAATTTCATGGCAGATGTAGTGTTGGCAAGGGGGGCCTAGTTCAATTCCTACTTGAACAGAAAAGGAAATGGACTGGTCATAAGCGAGAGTGAGGTATAACAGAGAGATATTTGTGTCCAAGAAATAGCAATATATTTAGATGAAAGTGTGCTGAGTAGAATACTGATAATCAAATATGGAGGATTACAGAAAAGACATACACAACAGTCTGTGATAGTAGGGGTGGTTTGTGATCTGTAGGAGGGAAGAGAATAGCTGAGATAATAAAATCATGGATTCAGTAAAATATTGAAGAAGCAAATGAGTACATACATGTTAAGGGTTGCAGATAGAATTAAATCAGAAAAGGAATGGAGCTAATCTACAGTGGCTGTGTAGCATTGGGCCGTTTTTTTTTTTTTTCATTTTAATTTCTTTGTACAATGAAGGGACTGGGCAAGATGTTCCCTGAAAATCTGATTCTAAGCAGAAGTTGGGATAATTCAGGAAGCATTCTGTTTCCCCCCAAAATGTGCACAAATTCAGATAACTATACCATAAAAGTTACATTCTTTCCATCACCTCCTGCCAGAGGCTTCTAGCAGGTGGTACATTAGTAGAAATATTTACATAGAGATGATAAAAAGGCATTTTATTTTCCTCCTAATCCATGTTACACCTTAATTGCCTTATGGAAAAATTCTTTTTACTTTTCCCTCTCATGGAAATATAACTCATGGCTGCTGGTAAATATTATTACAATGTTCTGGCTCAGCATGAGAATGTTTTATTGCTGAGTTAAGGTTTGACTAAAGATTTCAGCAAAGTTTGGGCATGTTTATCTAAAATGTGCAGAAACTCTTCAGACCAGAACCCCTAAAAGGAGAACTACTTGCCTGTGGTCTTTTTAGTCATCTCAATATTTTCTGCTTTCTTGTCTGCCTTCTTCACTTCCTCTTCCTCCTCCTCATTTTCTTCCTCCTATTTTAACTTTTCTCCTTTCTCCTCTTCCTCCCTCCCTTTCTCTCTTCTTTCAATGGACCCACATGGAGGTCATATTCACTTTGTTTGGCCCCTTTTTGGCCCCTCTTTATGATGTCCAGGCCTTTCATATTCTTTCTTGTCCTCCTTCCCTACTAAGAGCAGTCCTCAAAAAATTGACATTGTCATTTAAGAAGGCAAACTCCAAATCTGTGTATTGTTACCCTGACCAATGCTAGTTCACATTCATACTATTAACAAACCTCTAGGCAATATCATAAAACCTCATTCAGACAGTATAAATTGGATGATGTAGCTTTTTGTCCCCTTAAAATATTATTTCACTTAATACTGCTTTTGTTGTATTGTATACCTCTAATTTAGTATGAATCTAGGAGCATTCTATTTGAAGTCTTCCCTCTAATTGTATAGTTAATTAATAAAATTATACTTTATGTTAATATAAAATATATCTATATATTAATTTCATTTAATTATGTAATTATAAGTATAAAATAACATAAAAATAATCTTATTTTTCCTCAAAGGTATTTTATTCTTCTAATAACATGTAATAACAATTTTTAACGTTATCCAAAATTATAAGATTCAAATTGTCTCCCTTCCTCTCTACCCCCTCCCCTTTCTGGAAATGGTAAGCAATTTGATCTGGGTTATACATATATGAGGATACAAAATGTACTTCCATATTGGTCATTGTAATAAGAGAATACTCATTTAAACCAATATCCCTAAATAAAACTATAAATAAACTAATATGAAAAATGGTATGATTTGATCTGCACTTGATTCCAACAGTTCTTTCTCTGGAGTTAGAGGGCATTCTTTGTCATAATAAGTCCTTCAAATTTGTCCTGGTTTGTTATATTACTGAGGGTATCTTTGTCTTTCACAGTTGTTCATTGTACAATATTGCTGTTACTGTGAACAATGTTTCTCAGTTTTTCTTATTTTACTCTGCATCATTTCCTGTATATATTTCCAGCCTTTTCTGAAATAATCCTTCACATCATTTCTTATATGGTATTTTTATACTATATATATTAATATAAATTATATATACTAATATATAATATATACTAACATAATATATTCCAATACTATTTCTCAATAGTTTTTAATCATCAACATATAGCATGATTTGTTCAGCCATTCCCCATTTGATGGATATCCCCACAGTTTCCAGTTCTTTGCCACCACAAAAAGAGCAGCAATAAATATTTTTGTATAAGTAGGTCTTTCCCTGTTTTTAATAATCTCTTAGGTATATATATAGACCCAGTAGTGGTATTATCGTATCAAAAGTATGCACGGTTTTATAGCCTTTTGGGCATAGTACCAAATTGCCCTCCAGAATGGTTGGATCAGTTCACAACTCCACCAACAATGCATTAGTGTCTCAATTTTGCCACATCTCCAACATTTATCACTTTCCTTTACTGTCATGACTCTATCTTCTTAAAGGGATGTAGGTATTAATGAGTAAGTAGCTGAGGTATTTTTTAGGGAGTCAGAATGTTTTCTCTATGCCTGTAATCATACCCTGGAGTCAGATTACTATTCTGCTTATGCTAAAGCCTGGATCTCCTTATATTCAGCCACATCTTTTTGAAAACTAATTCTTTTTCTACTCCCTCCCTCCCCCCACTGAGCTCTGTGGAAATGAACAACTGGCCATTGTCCTATTTGTAGCAACTCTTCATACGTACAAAACAATTTTAAAGCCACTATTTTTCTCCTCCGGCTAACAACTCTGATGCCTTTAATTCTTTCTCCTAGATAACATTTTGCTGTGTTCTTGCTCTGGTTCATCTTTTATAAATTGTTAGAGACCCCAAAGAATCATATACCTTTAATCAGTGCCTGGACAAGGAAAGCAAAACTAATTCTTAGATCTTATATGGCAACACTTATCACTATATCTCAACATCGTGTAGCTCCAGGATTAGATTGTTCTTACATCAAAAAGTGCACAGAATCTTTAAATGTTCATATTAGCATAATGAAAAAGCAATACATGGTTTATTCACATTCAGCTTGTGACCCACCATGACTCTATTTCTTCTATAATTGACCTATATTTTCTAAGCTTTGTTTTTTATCCCAAATATTTGAGACTTCAGTTTTCTCTTTTGAATTTCATTCTGTCCCCCCCTCCAAAAAAAAAACCCCTTAGTTTCTGTCTTGGAAATGACACTAAGTTTTGGTTCCAAGGCAGAAGAGTGGTAAGGGCTAGACAACTGGGGTTAAGTGAAGTGTCTTGGGTCACATAGCTGGAAAGTGTCTGAGGCCAGATTTGAACATAGGTCCTCCCAATTCCAGAATTGATGGAGCCACCTAATTGTCCCCCTTTATTCTGCTTTGATGGTCCATTTCTCCAGTTGCCATGGTGGCTTTGAACTTTATTCCTAACTTCTGAATACCCACCCTTAGGTTGGCATCTTTTGCAACCTTAACAATTGTGGTCTTCATTATATAATTAATTTTAATGGTAAACTTTAAGACCATAGAACTGATTCCTTTGGGATATTACTCCAAGTCACTTCCTTGGGTTAGCTCTATTTCTCCTTCTTCAACTACTGGCAGTTTGAGATTTGAACAATTGGGCCTCCTAAGTGTTCCCATTCCTGATGTTTCTGGCCATACCTCTACCCATTTGACTGTTTGGATTGCTTAAGTAGGTTTCCTGTGGAGATGTCTGCTATATACATAAACCTTCCTTCGTTGGGCAGGAACAAAGAGAGGCAGTGTGTTGTAGTAATAGGGCATATGTCCTGGTATTCGAAGGACCTGGAATCAAATGCCACCTTAGACACTTACTACTTGTATGGCCATGGGCAAATCTCTTAATCTCTCTTTACTTCCTTTACCTTATCTACAAAATGGGGGCATTGGGAACATTAGATTCAATGGCTTCAAGGGCTTTTCCTAGTTCTAAATCTATGATCCTATGATTTTTCAATCCTGTGAAACTATGAAGAGTGAATGGAGGTGAATGGAGCTTGGAGTTTAAAGTGAATGAATGAAGCCACTTTGGAAAGATTTCCAGAGTCCCTATGTAGATTATAATTTATTTGACTGTTGTTTTTAAATTTAATTTAAAAAAATGAACAAAATATTATTTTATCTCTCTCCCACTCTCCCCACTGAAAAAAAGAAAGCATTTGTCCCAAATATCCATAATCGAACAAAACAAATTCCTGCATTGGCTAGGTCCAAAAATATATTTCCTTCTGCACCTTGAGTTTATCACTTCTCTGTTGCCTTCTTAAATTATTAATGAGAATGCCTTGTAGAATTCTCCATTGAAATTCTCCTCTGAGTAGAACATTATGTCATAGAGTTGAATATAATTATGGAATATAATTTCTGGCAGGTCCTAATGTAATAAAAAGACTTTAAATATAGACCCAGTGCTGGACTGTTACTCAAGGACTGACCTACTAAGTTTGCAGAGTCTTGCCTCTATGATAGCCAAAGAGAGAAGGTTTCTCTGGCTGTAGAGACTTGAAGAAGGGTTGTTATCTGAATCAGTAGAAGAGGAAAGCAATCAATGACATCTTGAGTCTTTGACTTGCTTAAAGTATCTTGTGGGATAGAATCCACATTCTTACTAAAAATTAGATCTATCAGTATCTCCTTATTGTGAAAGCAATATCTTAAGGCCACTCCAGGAAAGTTAGATTAGGTTTTTTTTTTCTCCCCTCCTCAAAAGGAATTGGAACTGGCCTCCAGATTTATTTGGCTCAGGGGACTAAGGCTTGGGATATTAATATTGCTTCTTACTTAGTTGCTTGAGTATTAAAACATCCAGGATGCAAACAACTGGTGCTCTTCCCTCAGACTTCAGATCACAGACCATCAGCATGACTAAGAGTGGCACAGGAAAGCTGTGCTTACCCAAATCCGCTCTATCCCCAAGGAACATCCTTTCCTAGCTCTGTCTTTTCCCTGCTACATCCAAGTAATCCACTTTTGTTAACTCTCAGATGGACTATGGGTCTCATTTTGTTCCAAATATGAAATTGATGAATCCAATTTTCATGGTTAGACCTGGATTAACTTGGCTGACCTTAACCTGTAATACTCCTTGTCTCTAAGGTCCATCACTCTAACTGAAAAATATTTAATCACTGAATTATTTCAGCAGTATCAGTGCTTTATGAAATGGCATTGTTTGTATTTTCTAAAACAGGGATTCCTAACCTTGGGTCCACCAACCCCTTAGTGGGGTATGAATAGATTTCAGGGGAACTGTGAACTTGGATGAGAAAAATATAGCATTTTTTTTTGCTAACCTCTAACTGATTTTCACATTTCCTTCATTTCAAAGTTGTTAGGTAGCCTGGAATTCAGAAAGAACTAAATTCACATTTGGCCTCAGACGCATAGAAGCTATGTGACCTTGGACAAGTCACTATCTCTTTTTGCCTCATTTCCCTCAATTTTATATGAGAACAGTAGTAGCACCTATTCCCCTCCCCCCCAAGTTATTTTGAGAATAAAATGAGATCATATTTATAAAATCCTTAGTCCATATATCCTGGCACATATTAGGTACCACATAAATGCTAGCTATCATCATCACCATCATCATCATTACTGTTAATAGTAATAATTATTCTTGCCATTTTAAAATGTGATTCTGGAAAAGGGTCCAGCCATACTGCCAAAAAGGTTATGTACCATATTCTAGACCCTCTTTTAGATGTTCTTCAAATTGACTGTTTGATCATTTATTTTAGCAGCTTCCTGAGAACTGAAGTTCAGCAAACTCATTTATTCTCTCTAAAGATACTTCCTTTTACTAGAAAGCCAAGGTAACATCCTTGGTCCCACTGGAGCAGGCACTGAACATTATGTTTTTATTTTTATTTATTATTATATACTGTTTATTAATTATTTTATTATTTGGTGAATGCTTATCATCCAGGGACTTTCTTCTAGGTGGGCCTTGCCTTCCTTCCCAGATTTCTTTGGAGTCTAAGCAAATTTTGGTGGCACCACAAGCAGGTTAAATAAAAATAATGAAGGAAGGGGGACTGGTCTCTTGGAAAGAGTGAAGGATTGTCATGCCCCTGGACAACCCATGCCCCTAAACAACAACTGGTTTATGTTTCAGCCTTCTTACATCACCAAAGCCATTCTAATAGTTAACTGTTCAGACAAGTTTTAGTTCATTTGGTAGTGACACACTAGAATCACAATAAGCTTTGAAAATGACATGCCTGTGCCTGTCGAGATGCCTTTCCATTTCAAAATGTTATTTTCCCCTTTGCTTTGTTGGATGTATATCCCTTCTTAAGGATCCTGTTCTTGAGATCTTTTTCTGACATGCAAGTTTAGACTTTTCCCAGAATTTCAGCATCTGATTTTATTTCACACTTCCCTGCTTTATCTTCTCAAGGGAAAACAACATACTAACCACAACAATCCAATTTCCTCCTCTCTGGTAGCTCTTTGGATGCCTGGGGTTGTGAAAAGGCACTTCATTTTGATTTGATGAGTTATTGGATATTAACTAAGGAGCATCTGATTACTAAGTATGTCCTCTTCTTAGAGCATGAGGAGGGCCATTGGGGTTTGGTGATTGATTCACCTTTTGGCTTTCCTACAGAGATGGTCATTAGGAGATGCTTGGCTGTGAGGCCCGGGATGCCCACTCAGTTTGCTTGGAACAGGAACAAGACCATTTCATTCCACTCAGGGCCTAAAACAATTACAGGAAGAACTTGCTCCCTGCTAAACAGTCTAGTTTGAGGGAACAACCTTATTAATTGTTGTGCCCTGGAATTCCCAGCTTGGCCCCAATTCTCTTGATCTGTTTTGGACTCTTACTGGGGATAGCATGCACACAATTAGAGCTGTAGTCATCCAATTACGTTTGTAGGCTTTTGTAATCTTCCCAGATTTCGAGTCTGCTGATTGAGGTTCTTTCTGTTAGCTGGGTCAGCTGTATACGCCTCAGAAGTATGGGTAAACTAGGTATTTTAGCAGTATTTTTTTTCACCATCTTCTTAGAGTTCTGAGACTTTGGGGTAAATAACTCCAAAACAATAATCAGTTTTCATGAACTGAATAAATGCAGCAATTTAGATTTTTTATGACCTACTGTAAATCTTTTTTCTGCACTGTGCTTTAAAAAATGTTTTCAGCTTTTCTTTCTTCTGATAGCTCCTAAATACCTGGAGATGATTGATTTGAGATGATTGCCTATAGCTCTCCAGCTTATACATCTGGAATGTGACATCTTCAATCACACATTTTCATTTTGGAAGAAAAGAAATAATTTTCACATTTTAAAATAATTTATCATAAGCCAAGACAGTGAGCTGCTTTGGTTCCATTGATCATGCCACGGAAGCCAATGGCAACTCTCCGTTGGAAATCTCATTTTGCCTTTTTTTTGGGAAGCTGATTATTAATAATCAGATGGAGAAAAGATGTGCTATTTTTCCTAAGAATAGAGTATCTGTTACTGAAGCATAGAGGTACCCAACACATAATGAAAAGGTCACATATAATACTTTGGGACTTCATGTGACATCCTTGGAGCAGCCATGAATTCGCTAAAACATCAACCAAAGTTTTCTATGTGCCAGTCGTTGAGGATGTAAAGACAATAACAAAACAGTACTTGCCCTCCAAGGGCTTATATTCTATTGACATATCAACACAGTTCAGTTATAATCACTTTAGAAATTAAAATATTATTGATGTCTTGTTTTTATGTGTTTTCCAAATTCCTATCTTCTCTCTCCTTATGCAGTAAGCCATTCCTTGTGACAAGGAATAAAAAATGGGAGGAAAAAAGCAATTCAGCAAAATGAACTAACCCATTAACTAAGCCCGATTCAATATACAAATATTCCACACCTACTTGGCAAAAGCTTATTAAATGCATACTTTGTGCATGCATTGTGCTAACTGCTGCCAATGTAAGGATGAAAAACAATTTAGTCCCTACCTTCTAAGAGTTTGAAAAAGAATAGGTAGGTAAGACACCAGTAACTAGTAATAGAAATTAGAATGAAATAAGCGTGTTTTGAAAGTCAAACAGAAAGGAATGAGAGGCTGAGGAGGGAGAAATATTTCTAACTGGAGAGATCAGAGGAGATTTCATGGAGAAAGATGCAACCAAGTTGGCTCTTGAAGGAAGAGAAAAGATTTCAGCCGGCAAAAGTGTTGAGACAATCCATTCCAGGAACAGAGAACACTGTGCAAATGTTAGAAAGGGCAAGATAAGATTGGAAAATAGCGAAGAGTTCAGTTGAGTTAGGACAAAGTGTGTGAAAGGGAGTAGCTTGAAATAATGTAGGAAAGATAGTTTGAGGCCAGATGGAGGAGACTTTGAATGACAGGGAGTCTATTTTTTATTCTGTCAAGAAAGAAAAGGCATCGAAGGCCTTTGTACTTGGGAATAATATCACCAAAAGGTGAGTTAAAAAGATTTCTTTGGTGGTAGCATGAAGGATAAATGGGAGATGGGGAAAGACTAAAG
This sequence comes from Gracilinanus agilis, assembly GCF_016433145.1. Lineage (NCBI taxonomy): Eukaryota > Metazoa > Chordata > Mammalia > Didelphimorphia > Didelphidae > Gracilinanus > Gracilinanus agilis. The sequence goes on from NC_058133.1 coordinate 331,307,989, forward strand.
GTAGAGAAACCAGCTATTACAGTAGACCAGTTTAGAGGTAGTTAGGTGCTGCAGTGGTTAGAGCACTGGACTTGGAATCAAGGAGACTAATCTTCATAAATTCAAATCCAGACTCAGGGACTTACTAGCTGTGTGACCCTGGGTGAGTCACTTAATCTTATTTCCCTTAGTTCTTCATCTATAAAATGAGCTGGAGAAGGAAATGACAACCATTCCAAAATCTTTACCAAGAAAATTCCCAAATGGGGTAATGAAGAGTCAGACTTGCCTTAAGCAACTAAACAAAAACAGCATTCAGGAGGTGATATAGATCTGAACTGGGGTGATATCTGTGTTTGTCAGCAGAGATAGAATTTTTTAGGTAGAATTGTAAATGGTGTGGGAGAGAGAAGGAAAAAGAAATCCAAGAAATCTTCAAGGTATTGAACCTGGGCATCTCAAAAGAAGTAAAGAAGGGGCAGGTAGGTGACTCAGTGGAGAGAATACTTTCTGGCTATCTGACCCTGGGTAAGTCACTCAGCCCTTAATTGCCTAGTCCTTATTGCTCTTCTGCCTTGGGACTTTTAATTTTTAAGACAGAAGGTAAGAGTTTAAAAAAAATTAAGAAGAAAAGCAGCCTTTTGAGGGAAGACTATGAGATCACTGTTGGATATGTTGAGATTAACCTGTCAGTGGGGATATCTAGGAGGAAGTATTGACCAGTCAGCTAGAAAGAGGAATGAGAATTAGAGGAGAAATCACTATATTTCTTGGGCATATTGACTATACTTGCTACAAATTTTATTTTTATTAATCTTACTCATGCGATGTGCCTTTGATTATTAAAAGGAAAACATGGCCATCTCATGTATATATTTTTTCAGGTTTTCAAGATTTTTTTTTTTGTTACTGGTTGCCACCATATCTAGAAAAAAATGGTGGCTTTTTCTGGATCCAATTGGATGCTGATTCTTGTTTCCTAGCAGAGAAACAGACAATTCTTCCCAGAAGCTCTAGTTTGTGGACTGTCTCCCTAGGCTGTTGTGAATATAACTTATTCTCTTCAAAGATTTCATTTGCAGACTTCCCATCATCCCATTTCACCCCTGTCTGGAGTGAAGGTGACTGCTTGGGGATATTGCCTCATCCTTTATAGAGGTGGAGGGGAGGCTGGTTGCGGATTCACACTTTTTATGTGGAAGCTATGGTACAGGCTATCATTTGTTGCTCTGCTTTTATTAAATAAAATCATATTCTTCTTCATTTGTTTTGCAGGCTTTTTGTGAGCAGGGGGGAACTGATCACACAGTTGCATTTTGTAAACCTAGCCCCAGGCATTATATTTAACAGAAGAAAACTCTAAGCAGATTTGAGGACCAGGGAAGTCTCCTGATAGCTGAAGAACTGTTTTGTTTGTTTTTCATGCTGACGGGATGATAAAAACAGCCACATATTTAATGAGGCAGCACCCGAGATGTACTAGTCTCCATAAAACATTTTATTCTGTATAACCTCCATTTAATGGACAGCAACATTGCAAATGTGAGTCCCCAGCCTCAAATGTTTATTAAGTGGCTGTCCTTTTTTGGAGTGATTTTGCTAAGCAAAGTCATGCAAGATTAAAAAGACTGGATGCTAAAAATTCAGTCATGACGCACCCAGGCTACCCTCGTGATACAGGCTACAGCTGAAACATTTCCAAAATCATACTGAGTCACCCATTCTGAGTAAAAGAATCAGGGGGTGAGATGGAAAGGGCATTAGATTTGGAATTAAAGGAACTGAGAGGAAGCATAGTATAGTAAATAAGACCCGGGAGTTCAAGTCAGGAAGATTTGGGTTCAAAAACTTCAGACACTTGCTTGCTATATGACCCTGGTTAAGTCCCTTAAGCTCTCCAGCACTCAGTTTCTTCATCTATAAAATGAGAGGGTTAGCTTTGATGGCATGTAAAGTCCCTTACAGCTCTAATATATGAATTTATGACCTATAATCCTTCAGATTCATATCTCCTCCTCACATTATTTCCATGCTCAAGTCATTTAATTTCTTTGTGCCTCAGTTCCTTCTCTGTAAAAAGAAAATCTTGGACTAGAATACCTCTACATCACTTCCAGTTTTAAATCCACTCTCCCTAGAGACTCGCCATTTCCTAATACACTTATATAAGAAGATTATTTAGCTGATTGTAATGGAATACTATTGTACCATAAGAAATGACAAACAAGATAATCACAGAGAAACCTGGAAAGAATTATATCAAGTGATGCAAAGTGAAGCAAGCAGAAGCAGAAGAACATTATACACAGTAACAACAATAATGTAGGATGATCAAATGTGAATGACAACTATTACCAACAAGGCAAGGATCCAAGACAATTCTGAGGCTCTAATGACCAAAAAGGCTATCCACCAGCATAGAAGAAATTGATGGAGACTAAATGAAGATTGAAGCATGCCATTCTTTACTTTATTTCCTCCATGAATCTTTCTCTAGTGTTAGCTATGGGTGTCTTCTTTCACAACATGACAAACATGAAAATATGTATTGTATGATAATATAAATACAACCTATATCATATTACCTGTCATCTTGGTTTGGAGTTGAGGGATGGGAGTAAGGGAGAGACTAAGGTGCCCTCTCAAATGGGATGACAACAATAACATACATGTAAAGCAGACCTATAGTCAGGAAGATCTGTGTTCAAAACTGGCCTCAGACAATTTCTAGCTGTCTAGAGGACAATAAAAACCCCCAATGGAATTAGAATTAGAAGTGTCTGAAGTGCTTGAACAACAACAAACAAAATCCCAGAAATAACGAGCTAGGATTTAAAATGTATGACTGATTTCTAGTACAAGTGCCCTTTCCATAACACTATGCCTAAGGGAGATGAAAACGTTGAGAAATAAGGAAGGAAAGAAAACAAAGGGGGAAAAGGAGGAATAATTGTGGATCATGGGGCATTAATACTCTGAGAAGGGCAGGTATGACAGAGCCACTAAAGTGAAGAGGATGAAGTGACCAAAGAAATGAGAGACAGACAGAGGGAGAGGGAGGAGAAGGAAAGAGATAGAGATAGAGATAGAGACAGGGAGAGAGAGAGAGAGGGTGAGGGAGAGGGAGGGAGAAAGACACAGACAGACAGGGAGAGAGAGGACAATAAAAAGGGTGGATGAGAGGCTGCCAACAACTTTCCTAAGAATATTGCCTGGCTTAGGACTGACTAATCTAAACAGAGGCCAGCTAAATGAGAGCTTTTCTAGACCTTGGATTGACCTGTGAATGAAATCTCTTTCTAGATTCTGATTAGGAAGGAAACTAGAGCATCTCATGTTTTCAATTTAAATAGTTGTGAGGACCTTAAAAGTAAGACTTATATATCTTGGTTGCTTGATGGGAAGCAAATACTACAGAAGTAGTCTAATACAAATTACACATAACCATAACTTGAATAATTGAATAACCTTCAAATAAAAATTTGGTTTTGTTCTCTTGTCCTAATAAGAAAAATAGAATAATATTTTACAAATATTTTCAATAATATATTAGGGGAAAATGTTCATAAAATGTAAAATATAATAACAGCAGTGTCGTATGATGATAAACTGTGAAAGTCTTAGCTGTTCTCGGAAATACAGAGATCTGGGACAATTCTAAGGGACTCACGACAAAGAATGCTCTCTGCCTCTAGGGAAAGAATGGTTGGAGTCAGATGCAGATCAAGGAAGACTCTCTTCCACATTAGTTTATTTATGGTTTTATTTTGGGGTTTTGGTTTTATATGAATATTCTCTTACAACAAGGACCAATATGGGAGTATGTTTTGCATGATAATACAAATGTAATCCAGATCAAATTGCTTACCATCTCCAGAAGGGAAGAGGGAAGAGAAGGAGGTAGATAAGTTAGATCTTATAATTTTGGAAAACTTATGTAAAAAATTGTTATTACATGTAATTGGGAAAATAAAATCTCTTTGAATTAAAAAAAAGTGAAATAATCAGAAAGAGGGGAAGGGAAAAAATGGAGTAGGGGGAGGGAAAGAAGTGAACACTTATAATAGTGCTTACTATGTGCCAGGCATTATGTTAAATCTCCTTTGATTCTTACAAAAACACCGTAAAGTGGGTGCTATTATTATCCTTATTTTATAATTGAGGAAACTGAGACAGGCAGAGGGTAAGTGACTTGTCCAGGGTCAAAAAGTAAGTGTCTGAAGTAGAATTTGAAGTCAGGTCTTCTTGATTCTAGGTTTAGCTCTCTATTGTGTAATCAGCTGCCTCTGGTGGCAGAATAAGACAATATTTAAATACCTCAATTAATTAAAGTTTTAATGTATCTCATAAAATTTATTAAAAGATAGTACTTATAAAGCACTGACCTTAAAAAGATCTCAAAACATCTAAGAATCATTCTGGCTTTGTCTAAGGTTTATCTTACCAATGAGGGTAACAGGTGAGGAAAAATGGTAGAATGGGAACCATGTCTCATGACTTCCATGTATGGGAAAGTCTAGGACATGACTTATGGGGAATGACATAGAAAGGATTGGATCTGTTTCTGCTTCTGCATCAGCATTGGAGAGGGACACAATTTGGAGCCACTTTAGCTGCATTTGAAAGTACCCAGGGACCCTCAGGTGAAGGGTGCAGCATAAACACCAATAAATATTCTTGCTGTTTCATTATTGTTATGATAAATTATGTTGTCAGGAACACTGAGTTGCTAGAATCAAAGTGGGAACAAGGAAGAGAATGTATCTTCTTTGAAAGATTGTATTTCACAGCTGTAAAGACCCCAAAGAACTTTTGGCAGAGAACCATCCACTGGAAATTTGCAATCTGCACAGGCACTGGAGTGCTGATGGAAAAAAAAATTCCCTCGAAAAACCTGTTGTTCTAAATGTCTTGCTGCTAACAGAAGCTTATTTTTCTTGGCAAGTCTATAGTGGGAGGACAGGAGGGAAGGAAGGAGGGAAGTGTGCCTGGAAAAGGAGGGGGAAGAGGAAAAACACTCTGAAGGGAGGGTCTGTTGATCGCTTGGCTTGGCTTGCCCTTCCCAACACATCAATTTTCAGCTCCCCAAGATCTCATGGTAGCCGGGGATCTTAACCATTCTTGTGTCATGGACCCTTTGCAGTCTGGTCAAGACTTTGGACTCCTCAGAGTCATGTGTTTAAATGCATAAAATACATAAGATGAGGAATGGAAACTTTATGCATTTCTATTAACAATATTTTATATCTATATATAGCTATATGTATCTATATGTGTGTATGTGTATATACACAGGCATAGTTATATATTAAACTACATAAATGACATTTATATAAAATTTGATGTGTATATTTAATTATGTATATATACACAATATAGTTTATATATATCTTTACATATATGTGTATATATATATACTATAATTCTATAGACATCTATAAATTCAATATATATGTATGTATATACTCACCTATATGTACTTATTTAACTAGAAATGATAGGTATTGGAGGCAACTGGGTGGCTCAGTGGATTGAGAACCAGGCCTAGAGATGGGAGGTCCTGGGTTCAAATCTGACCTCAGATACTTCCTAGGGTGACCCTGAGCAAGTTGCTTAGCCCTTTCCATTCTTCTGCCTTGGAACCAATACACAGTATTGATTTAAGATGGAAGGTAAGTTTTTTTTTTTTTAAAGAAATGATAGACATTTAAAAACATTATTTTGAGAAAAGATCTATAATTTATGACCTCTAGGTAAAGAACCTACCCTAGGGAACAAGGAGATGACAGAGAAAAAGGAAAACTAGACTATGTGACAGGTAGAAAAGGGGCAAAGAAAAGACATTTTGTAGAAAGGGCTTGAGAGATGAGTAGAATCAGTAACTCAGGTCTAAAATGTATCTAAGAGTTCTACATATTGGCTGAATGACCCTTCCCTTCCCTTCCCTTCCCTTCCCTTCCCTTCCCTTCCCTTCCCTTCTCTTCCCTTCC
>NC_058133.1:331314314-331346468 GCF_016433145.1 Gracilinanus agilis
GGTTGTCTGGATTTTCTCTGTGTAAAAGTTGTCGAGTATTAAAGACTTCTTTTTCTTGTTGTTAATCTTTCTCTTCTGAACTTCCTGAGTCTGGGTAGCCATCGTTAGCCCAGCAGCTTCTCAGGTATATCCTCACACTCAGGGTCTGTCCGCGGTCTTTTGGCTCCTGAGGTTTGAGTTCTGGTTTTTTCCAAGGTCAAGCCCCCTGGTGGACCCCCTTGCTTGATCCTCTGCAGGAGGTTTCTTTACAAGTCTCAGGGTGCTGCTTCCACAGTCGTATACCCGTCTGCACTGGTTCCCCACTCAGGGTTTCAGAGCTTTAGCTTGTGGCTGTGTCTGCCTCCACCCATGCCTCCGCCCGCGTCTGCGTTCTGAGCCCGTGCTCTGCGTCCGTTCTCTGCGTCCTGCTCCCACGCTCAGAGTTTGTGTGTTTTCTTTAGCTTTTTGGGGTCCTAAATCTTGCTGCTCTCAGGAACAGGCCCTGGAGCTGCCAATGACTCGATGGGTGCCCCAAACTTGCTCTATTTCTTTTTAGCTGGCTTCAGCGCTATAGGTGGTGTGTGTGGAGGGGGTGGGGATGGGGTGGTTGCTCAGCCCGCAATTTAGTGAGAGCTGTTTCACCCCTTTATAGCATGGAAATGCCCCGATTCCATGTACCTTCCACGCTGTGCCCTGTTGTGGGGTTCCTCCGTTCGTCTGGACTTGTTTTTATGTCCTCTTGAGGAGTTTTGTGTGTTTTGGTCAGGAGAGGTTAAGAGCTGCTTCTTACTCTGCCGCCATCTTAACCTGGAACCCCCCCTGCTCCTCATTTTTGACGACACAACATTATTCCATAATAATCATACTCAACATGCAGTAGTAAAAGACAATAGTAACCCAGTGTTTGACAAAACTAAAGATTCAAGCTTCTAGAAGAAAAACTTCTATTTAACAAAATCTGCTTCAGAAACTGGAAAACAGTATGGTAGAAATTAGGCATAGACTAATGTCTCATGCTATATACCAAGATAAAGTCAAAATGGACACAAAATGGACACATGACACATACATTTAGAAATAAAGAGGAATACAAAAAGTGTACCTGTCAGACCTATGGTTAAAGGAAGAAGTTACAACCAAACAAGACACAGACAACATTACAAGATATGAAATAGATAATTCTTACTTCATTATATTAAAAAAGTTTTGCCCAAAGAAAACAAATGCAACCAAGATTTGAAGGAAAATGTCAAATTGGGAAGAAATTTATAACAAGTAAAGGCTTCATTTCTCAAATATATAAAGAACTGGATCAAATTTAAAAGAATAGAAGTCATTCCCCAACTAAGAAATGGTCAAAAGATAATAGGCACTTCTCAGATAAAGAAATTAAAGCTATCTTTAGTCATATGAAAAAAAATGTTCCAAACCACAATTAATTAAAGAAATGAGAATAACTTTGGGTACCACCTTAATCCTATCAGATTGACTAATATGACCAAAAAGGAAAATAATAAATGTTGGAGGGGATACAAAATTAGAAAACTAATACACTTTTGGTGGAGCTGTGAACTGATACAACCATTCTGGAGAACAATTTGGAGCCATACACAAAACTGTGCATACCTTTTGACCCAGAAATATCACTACTTGGTCTGAATCACAAAGAGATCAAAGAGAAGGGAAAAGGATCTAATTGTATAAAGATGTTTATAGCAGCCTTTTTTGTGGTGGCAAAGAATTGGAACCTGAAAGGATGTCCATCAATTGGAGAATAGCTGAACAAGTCATGATATAAAATTGTAATGGAATATTATTGTGCCATAAGAAGTTATGAACAGGATGATCATTTAAAAAAATCACCAACCTGGAAAGACTTATATGAAGTGATGAAAAGTGAAGTGAGCAGAACCAGGAGAATGTTGCACACAGTAGCAGCAATAATATAAAATGACCATCTGTCACTGACTTAACTGTTACTAGCAATTCAAGGATCCAAGAAAACTAAGAGATTCATGATGAAAAAGTCCAAGACAATTCTAAGAGATTCATGATGAAAAAGGCTATCCACCACCATAGAAGAAACTGATGGAGTCTGAATGCAGATTAAGCATTCTGTTTCTTACTTTATTTCCTTCATGATTTTTTTCTTCTAGAAGCACTATATGCCTTCTTTCACAACATGACAAACATGAAAATGTTTTATATGATGATATATGTATAAACTATATTATATTACCTGTCATCTCGGGGAGGGGAGAAAAGAGAGAGGGAAGGATTGCAAAATGTCAGAAAATTATTGTTAAAAATTGTATCTACATGTAATCTGGAAAGGAAAAATATAATGAAGATAAAAAAAAAAAAACAACCCTACATCAAAACTTGTTTAGCCATTTACCGATTAATTGGCATCCCCTCAATTTCCAGTTCTTCATCACCACAAAGGGAACTGTTATAAATATTTTAGAACACATGGATCTCTTTTTTTTCCCCTGATCACCTTAGGAAACATCTAATAAAGGTATTTCTGGGTCAACATATATGCATACTTTAAAAACATTTTGGGGATAATTCTGGATTGCTCTTCAAAATGGTTGGATCAGTTTACAGTTCCAGCAACAGTATGTTAGTGTCTCCATTTTCCCACAAAACCTTCAATATTCGTTATTTTGCCTTTTTATTGTGTTAGCCAATCTGATAAATATGAGATGATGTCTCTGAGTTGTTATAATTTGCATTTCTCTAATAAATAATAGTTTAGAGTATTTTTTTCATATGGGTTATACATAGCTTTGATTTTTTCATTCAAAAATTGTCTCTTTATATCCTTTGATCATTTATCAGTTGGGGAATGGCTCATATTCTTATGAATTTGACAAAGTTCTCCATATATTTGAGATATGAAACCTCAATTTGAGAAACTGTCTATAAATTTTCCTCAAATTTTCTGATTTTCTTCTAATTTTGGCTACATTAATTTTATTTGTACAAAACCTTTAAAAATTTAATCAAAATCATATATTATATATCTCACAATGCCTTTATCTCATGTTTATTCATAAATTCTTCTCCCCTTCATAAATTGGATAGGAAATATGTTCCCCATTCTAATTTGCTTACAATATCTTCCTTTATGTATAGATAGTGTGTCCATTTTGATTTTATCTTGGTAAATGGTATAAGATATTGGTCTATATCTAGTTTCTTCCAGACTTTTCCAGCTTTCCCAACAGTTTTTTACCAAATAGTGAATTCTTATCTCTGGTATAAAAATTCATTGTTTGGTAAAAATTGACCATACTCTTGATGCCATCTTTTCTCACTTTTGTCAGGAATTTTGCCTTTCAATTAACCCTTCTCACTGTAATATTTAATCTCTTTCAATTCACGGGCTCCTCTCCAACTGCCTATTAACTTGGCAATAATTCTTAGAAAACCTTCATTTGACTTTATAACCTCCTGATTATTGTCTTATATCTTTCCACCCTTTCACTGCCAAACAATTAGGAAAAGTTTTCTATATTAATTGTCTCCACTTTTCCACCTTCTGCTAATGTCTCAATCTCTTGCCATCTGACATCTGATGTCTCTATATCACCAAAAGTCATCCAAATGCTAAAATGGATATATTTTTTAGTTTTCATCTTTCTTTACTGCTCTGAAGCTTTTGACACTACTAACCACTTGTTCAGTCTTGTCAGTTGTAATCAACTCTTTATGGACTCTATTTGGGGTTTTCTTGGCAAAGTTATTAGAGTGTTTTGCCATTTCCTTCTCCAGCTCATTTTACAGATGAGGAAAATGAGGCAAACAGGATTAAGAGACTTGCTCAGAATCAAACAGCTAATAATTATCTGAGGCTGGATATGAACTCAGGAAGATGAATCTCCATGACTCCAGGCCCAATACTTTATCCACTGGCCCACTTAGTTGCTCCTTGCACCACATGCTCTCTTCTTGGTTTTCATGACACTGTGTTAGTATATTTTTCCATCCATCTGGTGGTATTGCTGGATCAAAGGGCAGGCAGTCATTAAAAACCCTTTGACATTTTAAAAAGTACAAATTAGATCATGTTACTCATCTGCTCAAGGAACTTCAGTGACCAACTATTGCTTCTAGGTTAAAAAACAAATTTCTTCTGATATTTATAACTCTTGTTGCAGGTAATATAATAGGTAGGGGGATAATTAGGGGGTGGACAAAGGTATAGCTGGGGTTTAAATTAGACTCTCAGCTGTATTTGGGGAACAGTGAAGAGGTAACAGACTAAGCTGGGGATATCTGGATAACAAACAGAATGAACACAATCAGGAAAACTATTTTACTCCACTGGTGAGTTCTTATAGTCAGAAGTATCTGGGAAAGGAGAAATCAAGGAAGCTTTATAAAAGAGGGTTTTAATGGTTGAACAAGGGCAGGGAATAGAAGTAATAGGGGTAACTGTCACTTGAGCCTCTAAGGTAAACTCCCAAGGAATGTTGGGGATAAAAATGGCTACTTCTTATACTAACTACCAGCAGACAGCCTAGGACAGGGCTGGCTGGGCAGGGGTAAAGGGTATCTCATGGAGCAGCCCACTGGATGTTGTCTAAATGTATCTGGTCCCAGGAAACTCCAGTTGAACAGCAAAGTAATCCACTGGGAATCAGGGATAATAGGATTTTTCTGTGGATGTCCACCAACCCAGAAAATTCCTTTTTCAATCTGAAAACTCCTTGGTCTTGATTGAAGATCTTGCAGTTAAGATCCAAGGTATAGTTCTACAGTTCAAGTTCTAAATACCAATCCACAGAGGCTCACCAGTCAGTTGCCAAAAACACCAATTCCAAACCAAACTCCCAAGGCCAATTGCCAGCTCCAAGTCCTCTGTGTGTAAACCCCACTCACAACATTCCAAGTTTGGAATTCCAGCTCTTGCCAGCTCTGCCAGGTCTGCTTTTGCTAACTTAAGATACATCCTAATCTACATAGGGAAACTCTACATTTTCCCTATAACACCCTTCACAATCTAGTTTCAACATATCTTTCTACACTATTGTTACATTACTCCCATTTATACACTCTCCATCTTCCACTTCCTGCTTTGCATAGATTACCTCCCACATCTAAAATGTCCTTATTTTTAGAATCCCTAGTTTTCTTCAAAGTAGAACTCTAGTGCCCCCTCCTTCAGAAAGCCCTTCCTGATCCTCCCCGGCATAAATGCTCTTACCACCAAATTGCTTTGTCTTTAAACTGCATATATTTTATATAGTTGTATATATTGTGTCTCCTTTTTTTCTTTTTATGGAAGAAATAGGATGTTTAGTTTTTATTTGTTTTCTCCCATTTATCTAGCACAGTGATTAACACAATGTATTAATAATAACTAACTTTTATATGGCATCTACTATGTGCCAGGCACTATGCTAAGCACTTTACATATATTATCCCTTTTGCTCATCACAATAACCTGTCAAGTATGTACTACTATTATTTTACAGATGAGAAAACTGAGGCAAGCAGGGATTGAGGGACTCATCCAGGGTCACATAGCTAGTAAGTATCTGAGGCTGGATTTGAATTCAGGCATTTATAACTCTGGGTCTTGTGCTTTATCCATGGCACAACCTAGCTCATTAGGTGATACAAAGTAGACCCTCCCTCACTAGATGTTTGTTGAATAGAACTAAAATGAATTGAGTATAGTTGCTAGTCATTGAATCAAATTTGACTGCACAAACAAAGGGAAAATTCCTAGAAACTGAAAGAGGGGGATGTAGGATACCAAATATCCCAGTGGTGAGATTGAATGGAAGGAGTATTTTTTTCTTTTTTGGCTTGTAAGCAATTCTATTACATTATATGATAAATAAATGTATCTACATAAACAGTAATGTTCAGAGGGTTTAACTCCCAAGGCTTCCAAGCAACTCAGAACCAATAATTCAAAAGTAAAGAAAATACAAAAATGGTGATGAATCTGTTTGTACAAAAATATTTATAGCTGTGCTTTTTGTGGTGGCAAAAAATTGGAAAATGAGGGGATGTCCCATGATTGGGGAATGCCGAACATATTGTGGTGTATGACAGTGATGGAATACTATTGTGCTATAAGGAATGATGATCTGCTTGATTGCTATAAAAACTAGGAAGACCTCCATGAACTGATGCAGAGTGAAATGAGAAGAACCAGGAAAACATTGTACACAGAAACTGAAACATAGTGAGTGGGCTGATCAAATGTGACAGACTTTGCTACTAAAAGCAATGCAATGGTCCAGCAAATTCCTGAGGGACTTGTGAGAAAAAATGCTACCTTCCTTCAAAGAAAGAATAGATGGAGAAGAAATGCTGAAGAAAACATATGATTTGTCACTTGTTTATATGGTATAGGAATTTGGGTTTTGGTTTTTAAAAGATTATTCTATTACAAAAATGAATAATATGGAAATAGATTTTGAGTGAATATATGTATCACTCAGTGGAATTGCTTGTCAGCTCTGGGAGGAGGGAGAGAAGAGGAGAGGGAGACAACATGAATCATGTAACTATGGAAAAATGTTTTTTTACAAATAAAATAAAAATTATATTATAAAATACAGCTATCACAGAACCCAGGAAATTCAGTTCATGAAGGAGAAGAGTAGAGCATCTCTCAGGTCTCACCTAGACAACTGTTAATGAAATTAAACTGCTAATTAGAAGTAGAAGAATACTAAGAAGAGGAAGAAGTAATAGATGATAGCAGAGAGAGCAGACAGAAAAATGAGAATCTTTTCTATTTGACCTTGTATGGCCATAAATTCAACTCCCTCATGTCCCCCACCACTGCAAAAATGTCTGCTTCAAAAATAAGCATTTGTACAAAACAATACCTGATGGCATAACTTTTAAAGATCAAGGCAATATGTAGTGTTAATGGCATCTCCTATTTATCAAGGAAATCTTTGATCTAACATCAGTAGATCTGGGTTTAAATCCCACCTCTGATGGTTACTACTGACATGAACTTAGTTAAAGCACTTAACTTCCTTGGCCTCAGTTTTCTCATCTGCAAAATTAGTGGTTTATGCCAGCTGCTTCTGGTATCCATTTGAGTTCTAAATCTATGACCTTAAGAATTGCTTCCTTGTTCTTTGCATATTAAGAGATTGCCAGAGGTAATTGGGCTCAGATGTACTATCTGAATAATCAGAACAATTGACCTATATCAGCCTAAGCCATTGGAGATTTTGAAGAAGAACTCAGTGTTATATTCTCTGTGACTGGAATTTTGGGAAACATCCCAACATAGGGTACAGATGTATCCTATAACATGAATTTATCAGTCAGGATAACTAATTTTTCTTAACTTCTGTCTTAGAAGTGGTACTAACTATTGATTCCAAGGCAGAAGAGCAATAAGGGCTAGGCAATGGGGATTAAATGACTTGTCAGGATCACACAATTAGGACATGCCTGAGGCCAGATTTGAATTTAGGATACTCCCATCTCCAGACCTGGCTTTCTATCCACTGAATCTTCTCTCTTCTGCCAAATATTAATCTGAAATATTTGGCCAGCCCTGGGGAATTTCTGGAACACATTTAAAAATGTCTTTATTTATATTTGCCACAGTATAGTAAATGAATATTAATTCAATTTGATTCAACCTATACTCAGGTTGTAAACATCTTTAAATATCACCTAGTCAGCTAGGTTGTACCATGTTAGATCTGAGTTATTAATACCTGAGTTCAAATCCAGCCTCAGATATATATGTGACCCTGGACAAGTCACTTAATCTCTGTTTGCCTCAGTTTTCTTCATCTGTAAAATGAAGATAATAATAGCACCTACTCTGCAGGGTTGTAGTAAGGATCAAAAAAGATAATGCCAAACAAATGAGCTTGATTATAATCCTAGAGGCAATAGGGAGCCTCTGAAATTTCTTGGGTAGAGGAGTAACATGGTTAGATCTGTGCTCTAGGAATATTTGCTTGACAATTGTGTGGAAGATAGATTGGAGATGGAAAGAGAATTGAGTCATTAGGAGACCTATTGCAATAACCAAGTAAGAAGTGATGAAGGATTGAAGAAGAGGGATAGCTGTAGGAGTGGACAGAAGGATAGAGAAACAAGAGATATTATAGAAATAAGACTGACAAGATTTGGCAACTGATTGGATATGTGGGGCAAGAGTGAGGAATAACCCAAGAGTAGGTATAGTTTTGGGGATGGTGACATCCTTAACAGACAAAGGAAAGTTCAGAATAAGAATAGGTTTGGGAGTAGAGAGGAGATCCCTTTTAGACACTGGAGATGTCTTGGATAATGGCATGTCTTTTGGACAGACTTTTTGAGTTTGAGAAGCCCTTGGGACATCTGGTTTGAAATATTTAATGGTTAGATCTGTGCTCTAGTTAATGATGTGGGACTGGTGATCCAAAGAGTAGGCTTGGATACTTAGATACTTAGATCTAAGTGTCCTCTATGTAGAGATGATAATTGAATCTATGGAAACTCACAAGGCCATCAAATGAGAGTGTAAAAAGATGAAAGAGCCCAGGACAGAGCCTTAAGGGAGCATTAATAATTAGGGGACTGGATATAGATGATGATGATGATGAGGCAAAAGAAGACCAAGAAAGAACTGCCATGTGGACAGATATCAGAACTAAGATGGGCAGTGTACAAAAGACACTGTGTTAGATTGTGGGGTTTCAAAGATAAAAATGAAACAGCCATACTCTTCAAAGAACTTATTTTTCACAGGCAAATGTTGTATGTGCACAGATATGAAAATACAAAATAATTTGAGGAGAGAATACTAAGAACTAGGGCCATCAAGAGAGGCTTCAGGGAAGAGATGATGCATGAAATTAATCCCTTCTTGAAGGAAGATAAGAATTTTGAGAGGAAGATAAGAGATGGGGTGAGATTTGAGGTACAAGACATAGCCTGTGAGAATACATAGAGTTGGAAGATGAAATATCAAATTTAATAATGGTAAATATTCCAGTTTGGCTGAAATATTGAATGCACGATGAGATATGGTTGGAAACAAATCCAGAAAGTGAGTTTCAGTTAGTCTTAAGTGAAAGACCAAGACATTTATGTTTTATGTTAAAGATAATTGGAAGCCACTAAAGGTTTTTGAGCAGAAAAGTAACAATCAGATTTGTATTTTAAGGAAATAATTTTATGGAGGCCCAGGGCAAAGAGACTCTACTCACATTTTAGACTTTTTATTTTATTTTATTTAAAAAAGCCCTACTTTCTGTCTTAGAACTGATACTGAGAATTGATTCCAAAGCAAAAGAGCAAAAAGGGCTAGGTGATTGGGGTTAAGTGACTTGTCTAATGTCATAGCTAGGATGTTTTTAACTTTTTAGATATTTCTTTTTCTTTTTCTTCTTCTTCTTCTTCTTCTTCTTCTTCTTCTTCTTCTTCTTCTTCTTCTTCTTCTTCTTCTTTTTTTTTTTTTGCATACTTGCTCTCCCTTGCTTTCTCCTGGCTCAGTGATGATGACCTAAAGCTGAAGCAGCCTGAGACTAACGTTGGCAAGCACATAATTCTTGGACCTCACAATTTCTATTTATCTTCTGCCTTTCTATTTTCCTTTCTAAGGATAGGTCAGTAACTAGTGTATCAGAGAAATCAATGTTAGAGATTACCTCACAGGTGATCCTATATGCCTGAATCTGACATCAGTTGCCCAGATTTCTTTAATTATGTGCTTCTTGGAGAGGGAGAGGGTCTCCAATAGGAAAATTCTGTAACTGGGTTAATAATGTTCCATAGCTGATCAGAAGTATAACTTGTGAATATTCACCTCAAGAGAATGAGTTGAAAAAATGAAAAAAATGGAAACATAATCTATATATACAAATCTGTTTGTCGGATGATGCCTTCTGTGGTGTGGGGAGGAGCTGAGATACCTGGAAATAAAACCTATTAAAAAAAAAAGCTTACCTTCTTTCTTGGAATTGATTCAAAAGTATTGATTCTGAGGAAGGAGAGCAGTAAGGGCTGAGCAACTGAGGTCACCCAACTAGGAAATGTCCGAGGCTGGTTTTGAACCCAGGACCTCTCATCACTAGGCATGGCTCTCTATCCAGTGAGCCACCTAGATGCCCTAAGAAATATCTTTCATTGGCCCTTACAAAGGGTCTTTATTTTCTGGAGGAAGTATAATGAGTAATTTGAATATTTCATATTATCTATATTTGATCACGGACCCTCGTTAGTCTTTTTCAACAGATGCCTTTTTTTGTAGTGTAGAATATAAAAAGCCAATGTTCGAGGGGACTCTAGTTCCCATATTTTTTGGGAGAAATCTTATACATGAAGCAAACTTAAGTTTTCTGTAGCAATCCAGGTATACATTAATTGTGATATTATTTTAAGAAGTATTCAAAAACTTAACTCTTATACTGCTAATGATTGATCCCTACAATCTTGAGTCAAATTGAATGTTGACCGTACCAAATCCCTAGCCCTTCCCTAAGGCCACACCCCAGAAGAGAGTCAGTTATCTCAGTCTCCTTACTTTTCCTGCAATGATCAATTAACATAGGTATCAAACATCAGTAGATGCCTTAGGCCATATCCACCCTAGATCCTGATCTTAGCTCTACCTATTGTTTCAGGTTTTGGCAGTTTGCATTTTATGATGATTACCTCATAATGTTAATGTATCAGGCCACTGGCCTCTCCCCTTCCCCCCATACTGCTGTAACCCCAATAAAAAGTGACAAGAAATCAGTTGGAAATAAGCTCTTGACCATCAGAGCTTACTCGCTGTCTGTCTACCTTATGCCAAAACTTTCTGTGTCTGCGTGTCTTTATTCTCGCCTTATATTCTCCTTCCATTAATCCTTAACCCGTAACCCATTTTCACTCAGTCCCTGGTTCCCCTTTCTGAGTGTCCAACCCAGTAGGAATCTTCCGTGGAGTCGGTGGACGGCTTCATCTTCCTTTATAGATTTCTCTGGAGTTTCCAGCCACTCCTTTACCCCCTCCTCCTTCCCCTGCCAAGTTAGGAACAGAACCAGAGAGAAAATGGTCCCATTATAACAGGTCTACAGGATAACCTTGAGTCCTAAGCTACAGGTAAAAATTAAAAAAGGGTTCCAAAAATTTTGGGAACCATTGCATGATAGATACTACTTAACTATCTATTTCTTGCTATCAATGCAGACTCCCCTTCTCCTTTTTTTTCCTTTTTAAATTTAGAATATTTTCCCATAGTGACATGATTCATGATCGTTCCTCTCCGCCCCCAGCTCTTTCCTGTGCCCTCCCAGAGCTGACAAGCAGTTCCACTGGGTTATACATGTTTCATTGTTCAAAACTTATTTCCATGTTATTCATATTTGCAGTAGAGTGCAGATTTCCCTTCTCTTGCTTCCTCTTAGCTCCTCTTAGCATCACCCTTGGATACCCTAAGAAAGATAGGGGAATATCTTCAGAAGACTGCTTTCACTTTAAATACTCTTTCTCTAAAAATTTTTCAGTTTAATTGCAAATTTATGATATGGCACAGTAAATCTTGCTCTCCTGCGGGCTGTGTTTGGTGGGTTCTCTTACTCGTATAAATCTAGGGAAAGAACCGAGAGAAGAACTGAAAATTTATGCATGCCATAATTTTATAATATAAATTGTAACTCAGGAATGTTCACAACAGGGTAAAGATAATCAAGACAGACCCCTTGTAATGAATTCTTAGAAGCTGGAGGTGGCAGTCAAAAGGGGAAGGATTTGTGGAAAGGATTCATTATTGCCTTATAAACTAAGGAAGTTTCTGTAGAAATTGGCTTAGCAGTCAGCTTTTGTTCTGTGGCAGATTGGCTGGTTTGGAGAAATTACACATTCATTATTAGTCTTCCTTCTTCTCCTAGGTATTACCCCTTTCTCTATTTCATTATTCATTAGCTTGTCCTCAGGAAAGTCCCTCACCTTCACTCCCATTTCCCATGGTGTCTTTAGAATTTTTCCATGTACTTGGAAGGCTTTCTAGATCTTTGTGGCCAACCTTTGTTCAATATACATCCACCCACTGCATCTTTGTGCTTTCATAATGCTCTTACATGTTGGCGAAGTCAGCATCGTCCACTTAATCTGATTTTTATAAGCAGCATTGTCAAAAGGCCTCCTTGCCCCCAAACCCTTTATTTCTCTGCTAGTCTTCTACAGAAAGAGAAATGCTGATTGTTAGAAACTCATTAAGTGTCTAAGAGTTCCCATTAAAATGTAAATACCTAACCTGTTAGCAGATATTCTCACCTTAATATGAATTAGCTTAATGTGGAGAATCTGTGGCCCATGGAATGACTCAGATATTGTCCTAATTTCATTTTGCTTCTGTAATAAATACCAAGAGATAATCTTGTTTTTGATTAGAGTTGTGAAGAGGCAATATGACTTTAAAGGGTTTTTGTGATAATATTCTGAAAGGCCACAAGATTGTAATGCCACCATGTAAAAATAGACTTTTAAAAAAGAGATAAAAAAATTTTTTAAAAATGCAAAAAAGATCATTTCTACTCCATGATTTCCAGACTAGAAAATTAGGGCCTTTTCTGGAAATGAGGAAACTAGAAAAATGAAAGAACTGTTCCTGAACTCCAAATAAGAATAAAAATACTCTTCATAACAAATATGCAATTTTTTAAAATTTAAAAAGAAAAGTTAAATTTTTACCTTTTATTTATAGTGATAATAACTCTTAGTTTGGAGCCAGATGACTTGAGTTTGAATCCTGGCTTTTTGGGGGCTTTTTATGGGCTGTGTGACATTGGGCAAATCACTTGACCTCTGTGGACCCTAGTTTCCTCATCTATAAATTGAGAAGTTAGACTGGACAGTTCTAAGTTTCTTTCTAAGTGTGTGAGCCTGTGATCTCTAAGGTCCTTTCCATCTCTGATATTCTGAGATCTGTATTAGGGCTTTGACAAAAATTAAGGTTCCTAGTACATTTTGGTCTTTGTCTTTCTTCTTTCTTGGCCTTTCTCCTAAAAATTTTCTCTTTCCCTTCACTGATCAACTTGAATATGTAGTAGCGGTTACCTTTAAACAATTATTTATGGCATAGAACCTTGTGTTTTCTGTTCTTCATTTAAAAAAAAAGTAGAGGAGTGGAATATAATAGAATCAGTTTTTACTTATGTGGTCCTTGACTGATTTTTCTGTAGGTCAATGTTCCTTGTTAAAAAAAAATTCTATTTTATCAAATGGCTAGTTTTCATACTAGAAAGAAGAGGGATAGGACAAGATATTCCTCATTTGTAAAATGCAGAATTTGGATAACATGATCTCTAATATTTCTTTTGGCTTTTATATGATCAATATCACTCCAGGTAAGATTTAATCAAATTGGGATAGGGAGGTGAGGGAGAAATTATATACTGCTAGGAACCAGTATGAAAACTTTAGCACTTTGGGGCTCAAAGGCCCTCTATTGAAACATTGGTAGGAGGGATGGGATTGGGTGGGGCTGGACTGTTTTTGATGGAGAATCTGGATTCTTTTATCTGAGGAAGGGGTGGGGAAAACTTCCAAACCTGACAATCACTCACTCCCCTTTGACTCTGACTGGATCCTAGAGACAGGGGGAATTGAAAGTG
Organism: Gracilinanus agilis; assembly: GCF_016433145.1. Taxonomy (NCBI): domain Eukaryota; kingdom Metazoa; phylum Chordata; class Mammalia; order Didelphimorphia; family Didelphidae; genus Gracilinanus; species Gracilinanus agilis. Next base: position 331,327,886 of record NC_058133.1, read on the forward strand.
TGTGACTGTTGATTTGTTTTCAAAATTTCTTTCTGTGCTGTATGGTGATACTTTTTTGGTAATCTACACACTTAAAAAAGACAAAAAAGTCCTCAAGTTCTTATGAGTTTTGTTTGAAAACTCTTTCCCTAAATTTGTTGTTAAAAGGTTTATTATTTAAAGAAAAAATACACATTTCTGATAAAAATGGTAATAATATATGACATTCATATAACTCTTTAAGATCTGCAAAGCACTTTCCATGTATTATGTCATTTTATATTCTCAAAATTTTGTGGGTTAAAAGATTAAACTTAATCCTACATGATGTATTTATTCATCCTATTTTACAAATAATCTATTTGTCCTGTAATTGTTTTTGTCCTGTAACTGCTTAAGTCATGGCTCTTTGTTTCTGAACTTAGTTGAGAATTAGTTGGCTTGTAATAGACTAAGTCTAGAAATTTAGCTCTCCTGCTCTGATGAATTTCACTAACCTTGGGGAACATGTGTGAAAGCAAGAGGGTTTAGATTTAATATCTTTACATTATGAAGCCATCCTTCAAGGGTATCTGGTTTGCCATCTAAAATGGTGGTCTGTTATCTTTTGGCTGTGCAACTGGACTGCAACAATAAGTACTTTTTAGTCTCATGAGAGAAGAAAGGGAATTGTTGCTAGCTTCCATTACTAAATTTCTAACCATTTGTGTTGTTCCTGGTGCCTCAGATCTATAATCAAACAACTTGCCCTTAATCCCATTATACCATTTACCTTGTTCTGTATTCTCAAAAACCTATACAAAAGGGACTGTCCTTTTGCTTGGGGTCTTTGGCATAAATGGAGGCAAGCCATTAACCCATTTATTGATAGGTAGCATGCTTCTACTAATTATTATCTTGCCTTGCTAACTACTTCAGTTATCTCTTTGTTAACATTTAAATAATCAATGATGATAGGTACTACAGGTGCTAATATTCCTATATTTTACAAGAGAAAAGTGATGTTCAGTGAGATGACTTACTCAAGGTCAAATATTAAGGGACAAGAGATTCACAGATTTTCAGAATTGGAAGGGGAGGACAAAGTCCAGGTCTCTTTTACTTCTAAGTTGCATATTCTTTCCAGTACACTAAAACTTGCTTAGTTCAAAGTTTGGTACAGAACTGAGTATCTGTAGATTTGAGGGTTTGGTTCTAGACTACAGCACTAAAATGAATATTGTAATGAAATGAGTCGCATGAATTATTTGGTATTGCAATGTATATAAAAGTTATGTTTACATTATTCTGTAGTCTATTAAGTATTATGCCTAAAGATGTATATACCTTAATTAAAAATACTTTATTGCTTAAAATGCTAGCCATTATCTCAGCCTTCAATGAGTTATATTCTTTTTGCAGATAAAGGCTCTTGCTTAGGTGTTGATGGCTTGTGACTAATCAGTGTGGTGGTTGCTGAAAGTTGGGGTTGCTGTGGCAATTTTTCAGAATAAGAAAACAATGAAATTTGCTGCATCAATTGACTCTTCTTTTCCTGAAAGATTTCTCTCTGGTATTTGATAGCATTTTCTCTATAGTAGAACTTCTTTCAAAATTGAAGTCAGTCCTCTAAAAACACCCTGCCATTGCTTTATTAACTAAGTTAACGTGATATTCTCCAAAATTGTTGTGTCTCAGGGAACAGGGAGACTTGGGGAGAGAAAGAGAGATGGGGGAATGGCTACTGGGTGGAACAGTCAGAACACATATGACATTTATTCAATTTGCTCTCTTACATGGGCACAGTTCATGGTGCCTCAAAACAATTACAATAGCATATCAAAGATCACTGAGCATAGATCACTATAAAAGATACAATAATAATGAAAAAGTTCGAAATATTGTGCAAATTATCAAAATGTGACACAGAGACATGATGTGAGCATGTGGTTGGAAAAATGGTACTGATAGATTTGCTTGACACTGGGTTGTCACAAACCTTGAATTTGTAAGGGAAAAAACCCCCCCACAATATCTGCAATGCACTATGAAGCAAAGAACAATAAAATCAGGTATACCCAAACTACTCAGGCTGCTCTAGCTTTGGGGATGGGAGGAGAGTAGCCTTTGTGACCTAAGAATGAGTCTGGAAAACCCCAGGGGCAGGGTGGAAGTGTTGCTATCTTTCTAAAATTCATGTATTGTCATCTGGATTCCAGCACAGGATGGTTCAGCATTTTAACTAGCGTGTAACTGGAAGCTGACCAGGACATACAGAAATCAGAGCCTGAACTCTAGATAAGCACTGAGGCAACCTGAGTGCAGGTCAGGAAAGGGCAGGTAGGTGCAGAGAGGGAAAGGCGTTAAGGACAGAATTAAGAACATCAAAATACAAAGCTGATCAAAAACAATCAGAAAGGAAATCTAAGGAATGATAGTTGCCAAACCTGATGGTTGAACAAGCTTTTCCTTGGGTTAGGATGTGTATTTGTACTGGGTACACACAGATACTGCCTTCCTTCCCTTCTAGATCTGCTTGAGACATTTGTGGATTCTCACATCTCTCTTATATTGGGTTGTATACCCAGGCTGTCCACGGACATTAGCATTGAATAATAGTAATACCAAGTTCATGGTCAACAATGCTATTTGGGCAATGAAGATTACATCTCTAATCATATGGCAATTGGTACCAGAATTTTGGTCTAACGCTTCACATGTTTGGAAAGTATTTATAACAAAGATATGAGGGGAAAGCCCATAAGTGTACATTCATATGTAGACTTTCCCCCTTGTTCCTTCTATCTAAGATGATTTTTCTCAATTTTCCCAATTTAGTATTGTTTTGCCCTTCTACCATCTTATCCCAGTTGGTGAGGTGGATTTTTCTTACTCAAGTACACCAACCACCTTTGGTGGCTTTGGTGTCAGAAGGTTTAGGTTTGAATCTTGGATTCTTTACTTAATACCTGTGTGACCTTTGTCAAGTTACTAGCTTTTTGGGCTTCACTTTTATCACCTGCATATTAAGAGTTTGACTTCTAAGGTCCCTTCCAGATCAGGAACTCTTGATTTGAGATATATATGTATGTATTTATGTTGTATGTATACATCATCTCTCTCTCTCTCTTTCTCTCTCCATGTGGAAAAGTGGAAGGACTATATTTTAGCCAGTAGAGATGAACTCATGTGATTTGGAAGTATGCTTACAGGACATGTTCCCCTGGAGAATTTAAGAAAAGATTGTACACATTGGCATGGTCATCAGACTGCGAGACATGGAATTTTAAAGGGAAAAAGGACAAGGAGCAAGTCATAGTCATTCTTTCTGGCCCTACAGATACAGGATATATGATGGTTAAGAAGGGGCATAGCCTAGGTTCTTAACTTTATCAGGGGTGGGTATGGGGAAGATTATAGAGAAATTGGAGCTGTATGTGGAGGATATGAGGAAGGAAGATATGGAACTGATTTGTTCTGGTCTGATTCCTTGGGTAGGACTTGGAGATCTAGTAAAACACACATAAGCATACACATAGATACATAAGCACTAGATGGATATGAAAGGAGTAGAGACACAACTAAATAAGTGTGTTTGAAAAAAATCTGGAGATTTTTTTTCTGGGATGATACTTCCTCGATGTACCTAAGCAACATGTATTGTGTTAGAAGAAAACAGCAAATGTGCTTTGAATTCCTTTATTATGTCAAGAGACTGGGCACGGAAGTTCTAAAAGATTTTCCTATTGGCAGAAAAGCCCTGAGTATTAAGGTTTTGTCAATGCCATACAGAAGCAGATAAGGGGGAAACAGACTTTCCATGTTTTGGACCACTTATTACATCAAGTAATTGCTTCCCAGTCTGAAGAAGATTGTTTGGTCTAGGAATAAACATCTACATTGGTTATAATTGTGTAATGTGCTTTATTAATTTCTGTTATTCTAACTAAAGTTTTATATACTATTTCCTTGAGTTAGAGGTAACTCAGTGTGATGTAATGATGCACAAAGTGATGTAATAAATGAGAAGAGTCTTTCTATAGGAAAATGGTTGTAGGCTGATTGGGTAATCTATATACAAGACCAGTGGTTCTCAAAGGACATGCTGTAGCCCAAGTAGATGCATCACAACATTTTCCCTCCACTCCACTAGCTTTTTGCCTTTCCTAGCTCCTACGTCCAGTTGCAGCTCAATATCTTCTCTTGATTTGGTTTGAGGATAGTCATAATGGTAGCTCTCTTTGAAGGCACACAGCTGCCTCCACCTCTACTGGTCCAGGGAAAGTAAAGAAAAGAGGTCAAAGGGATTGGGAAGGGGAAGGAGAGATAGTCATTTCAAAGCTTTGGGTAATAGATCTCAAAACCAAATGCCTTCTCAGTTGCCAACTCATGTGTTTAGTGTGCTGTGATTCCTCATGGCCAAGAATACTATGCCATTAAATTTTCCAGATATTATGTTAGACTGAGAGAAATGGTCTCTTCCATAAGGGGGTCAAGGCTAAGAAGAGAGAGGTAACCAGTGAGTCTATGAAAGCTTGGCAGGTACTCTAAATTCTAAAAAAGCTTGGTCACTTGGCTGTTGGGGATGGGTGTTTGATTTGGTACTCATCACTGAATTGGGTCACTGATCAGGATATTAATCACCAGAGACACCTGACAGCAATTTATGCCCTCTTTGAGATATGATTATGTGATGTTATACCAAAGGACACTTCATCAAAATGAATTACATTTTTAAAGCGGAATGATGGATTACTTTAATGAAAGTTTGTAGCATTAGCTCAACACATGTAAGAGTGGTTACCATTACATCAATTTGAGGAAAACTGCCAGAGAATTACAAGCTGTATTGAAATCACAAAGGAAGTAAAATTCTTGAGAAATCAACTGTGCTGCAGAAAGGAAGAATTCCTTTTTCTCTGACCCATTTCAAATCCCCTAGGAAAGAATACCAGGAACCCTGGGAATTCCCAGTCTGGCACAGTCCCAGCTGATTGAGTTTCATTTGTACACCACATGCTATCATCACCAGGAATTCTCCCTCGATTTCCAGACAGAGAATCTGGAGGCACAAGCTGGAGCTGGGTTGGCTGGCTTCTTCCTACATGTTTAAACTGGCATGTTGGGATGTGTGTGTGTGTGTGTGTGTTAGTGTTATTTTTTCATCCAAGGTAACTGAGGTTTTTTTTTTTTTTAATTTGTTGCAACTGTTGAAATTCCCCCAAGTCCAGATATAAAACTTTCCCTTCAAATAAAACTGCAAACTCAGATGATGCAAGCTGGCTTGATTTATTATAGAGATTGCAACTGTGTAATAAGGCAAACAAATGTTGTATGACATAAGGAACTTAGGTTATACTTAACATGTTTATTTGTAAAGGTTAGACACTATTAATCCATGACAGAGTTGCGGTCTGTGATTTGAGACAATTATATTTCAAATCACTCATATCTTTGCTCAAGTGATGACTTTATTCTGCCCAGATACCATATGTCCTAGCTAGACACTCAAAACAAAAAGAGAACATCTGGAGCTATCATTGCTTTCTTGTGTATTCTATAGGACATGTGGTTACCGTACCTGCCTTTCATCAAGTTCATGGTGTGGAAGCATTCTGGATTTCAGCATTTTAGTTTTCTATTTCAAACAGCTGGTCCATTTAGCAAAGCATGTGCTAAAGCTTTGGATCTGTAATTTTCTCAGCACAGATTTCAACTCCATTGATGATTTAGTGGATAAGTGTTATGGAGCTGCTTGAAGCTGAGGAGACTTGTCCAGGAATAAACAGTGGATCTCATAGGACATCATAGAATAGGGACCACAAAGGCGATTTAGTCCAAAACCCTCATTTTATGGATAAGAAAACTGAGACTCAGAGAGGTTAAGGAACTTGTCCAAGAACATACAGGTAGTGACAGAGTTAAGATCTGAACCCAGTTCTTCCTGATTCCAAGCCCTGAATGTCATCTACCACACCATAAAGCCTCTAGACTCTTAAAGAGATCATCAGACCTAAATCAGTGGTTTCTTTATTCTTTTTGGTTCAAATTAGACAAGGGATAATAAAATCTATTTGCTGCCTATTGCTTCATGACTTTGTATGAGAAATTTTCTCTCTCTAGTTTCAATTTCCAATCTGTAAAATGGGAGTCAGGGGTGGGGTGGATTAGATTGGATAATCTCTAAGATTAATTCTACATCTTATGAAACTTAATCATTGTCATATATGCACCTTTTCTGGAGGCTCAGGTGCAAATAGTGCTTCTATGTAACACAACATCTGCATCTAATTGATCATGCAAATGCCATGGATTAGGTTCAGTATTAATGCCCAGAATCAGGCAGTTCACTGGTAGCCATGAATTATGTTCTCTGTACCCCCACTCCACCCCTGACTTCCTGTGTAGCCTCGGAAAAGTCCATTGAATTCTCTCCATTCCAATTCTTTCCTAGTAAAATAACCATGATAAAATGGAGTGACCCCACCAGCTATCTTAGCATAATGCTGAGTTGGTTCAATAAAAGGTACACCATACATTCATGTTATTATTTACAAAGGAAGCTTCCTTGTTTTTTGTTCTCTGTTTTAATTATAATTTACTCACCAATCTTTGTTTTGTGATTTTAGAGTTGGCATGTTTAATAACATGTTTATTTACTTCTCATCACTAACATTCATTTCAACAATTTATGCATGCTGTTCCCTGCCTATAGTTCTGAGAATTAACATGATATCAAAAGGAGATTATATTGTTTTGGGGATCACGTGATGATCCATATATCTGGCAGAGAAGGTATACTTTAGTTAACCATGGCCCCTTGCTGTACTATGGCATGTTGAAAGGGAGGATGCAGTCTTAGTTCTTAAACTAAGAAGTCTAGTAGGGTTTTCAATAATACACAGAATCAGTACTAGGGTAAAGTCACTAAGGATTTGTTCCAGGGCATAGGAATTTTAGAAGGTATGAAATTTTAATTTATGTACTCCCTTCAGCTAGAAGCCACTATAGGAGTTAATTCTTCCTCTAGCCCAATTCAGTTTGTTTTAATAGATTTTTAATGCCTGGATGATAAATTGTATAGCGCTGGTCTTCGAGTCAGGAAAACTTGGGTTTGAATTCTGCCTCTGACACCTATTTATTGTGTGACCCTGGTTAAATCATTTAACCTTTACATTCCTAAGGCAACTCTCTAGGATTTATTACTTAGTCATAGATGATTTGCAATCTATGTGGGAAAAGGGAGTTCCAACAACGAAAACTCCCCATGCTGAAAAAGTATGGATCCTTCAGGTATTCATATATCATTTTCATATCATGAATTACAAAGTTGATTTTAGGGATCAATATGTAATCCACAGTACCAAAATTATTAGATATTGTCTTATGGATCCAACTGATAGCTCTAAACTTACAGGCTCTCCTCTCTAATTTCTTTGAATTAAATTATCCTATGGCCTTTATAGCCTCAGGATACATAGATTTTGTCAGTTATTTTGACACCTTACTATCATTTTTTGAATATGAGGTAATTGGGACAAATAGCTATAAGCATAAATAACACTAAAAATTTTTTTAAGGGATAATAATTTCATTCATGAGAGGCCTCCCTCTAACCAGTAAAAACTACAACCTCTCTGTATTGTCTTCAAGATGGTCTAATTTTGAGTCGATTTCCACACCAGATTCTGTTCTGATATTGTGCTAAGCAGAAACATTGCTTGTACTTAAACCTGTGGGAAAAGAATGTGTTTGTGTATATATGTGTGTATGTGTGTGTGTGTATAAAGATATATATATATATTCTGCTGAGNGAATTAAATTATCCTATGGCCTTTATAGCCTCAGGATACATAGATTTTGTCAGTTATTTTGACACCTTACTATCATTTTTTGAATATGAGGTAATTGGGACAAATAGCTATAAGCATAAATAACACTAAAAATTTTTTTAAGGGATAATAATTTCATTCATGAGAGGCCTCCCTCTAACCAGTAAAAACTACAACCTCTCTGTATTGTCTTCAAGATGGTCTAATTTTGAGTCGATTTCCACACCAGATTCTGTTCTGATATTGTGCTAAGCAGAAACATTGCTTGTACTTAAACCTGTGGGAAAAGAATGTGTTTGTGTATATATGTGTGTATGTGTGTGTGTGTATAAAGATATATATATATATATATATATATATATATATATATATATATAGAGAGAGAGAGAGAGAGAGAGAGAGAGAGAACTTTGAATATCTCTTATAGGATTGGAAAAGAGATATATGTTTTTGGAAATCATCTAGTCAAATCTTTACATTTTATAGATTAAGTTCTGTAGAGGGAAAGTGATTCCAAGGTCATGCAGGTAATATGTAGCAATCAAAATTTAATCTTAGTATTCCAATTTAAATCTAAAGGAGTAGGGGAAGAACTAATTTAAAGCTTATATTCTTTATTTAAGAGTGAAGGCACAATGTGGCCTAACTTGGACTTGGAGTCCAGAAGAAGCTTGGTGAATTATTATAGCCAAAAATTTATATCACCTATAGTCTAAATGTCCGAAGATAAACCCTTTCTCTTGGACTACTACCATTCAATTAATCTCTGAGGTGCATTTAAAACTTCTAGCTTGAAAACACCTGCTTGAACTTGTGTTCTGAGTACCTAGCCTTCAGGAGTCCAGGGTCACTTCTAGTCAACTTTTCACTGAGCCTTGATGTACAAAAATATTTTAAAATCAAAACAAGATAGAAAGATTAATAGAAGAAGGAAAGGAAGAAAAAAAGGAGGGAAAAGAGGAAGAAAGAAAGGGAAGAAGAGAGCAAAGAAGAAAAGAAACAAAGAAAGGAAGGCAAGAAGTCAAGAAGGAAGAAAAAAAAGCTCAGCATCCCTAATCCTGCCTGTGGAGTTCAAATAAGGACCAAATAAAGGCTACCTCTTCTTCTTGTGTGATCCTTACACCATCAGTATTCATATTCTGAAGCAAGAAAGGTTTTCTCTGCATAATCAATTCCTTAGTAAGCCCTGTGAGAGCTAGGACTGCATTTTCCTATAGATTCTGAATGCCAGTTAGCACACTAGGGGTAGGTAAATAATAAATAATTAATACTAACAAATACTGAGTTTATCGACTCAAACCTTTGAATCAATCAATTAATCATGATATTATGGCAAGATCCAAGGGACAGGATGAGGGGAAGCTGAAAATTGTATAAATCTCCCTGCAGGAACAGTTGGAAACAGTTTTGATTAAATAGAGAATCATGGGCAACCAGTAATCTTTAGGGCAAAGATATTTAGTTTTGTATAGATACAGAAAAAATTCTCCCCTTTGGGGCTCTTGACATATCAAGTCACAAAATGACACTTTGTTATCTATCACAAAGCATTGGCCATATAGCTATCCAACAGGCAGCAATCACAATCACAGAGGGCTATGTGCTATTTATATTGAAAAGAGTAACAGTTTTCCTAATGATTTTCTGCTTAGACCATAAAATTTCCTTCTGTCTTCTATCAGCCAAGCTTTTTTTAAAATCTGTTTGGTGAGCCACTCCCTCTACTCTTTTCCAGCTCTTGGGTTGGAACTGGCAAGTGGGAGATGCTATTGAAATTATGATCAATCCATGGGATTCAGTGTGACTGGTACTGGGGAAAAGAGTGAGTCACCAGACTGAAAAAGGAGCCCCAGGTCAGAACTTGCAATATACAGTAATAACATTCAATCCATAATAACGTACATAAAGGTCTCCCAGAAGGTTACAGGACTCCAGCATAATAACTGCTGGCGGTTCTATGTTGGTTGTTATGGAATTGTTTCCCTGGTTCACTCGCTCAGCCCTTGAGAGGTATACCAGCCATGCAACCCTGGCCAGCTATAGCACAGTAGGCAATGTCTCTGGCTCATGAAAGGCTGGTTTCTAGGGAGCATGAGCTTCCTTTATAAATGTGCTTTTTTTTTTTTTTTTTTTTTTTTTTGGTCATTATAACTCCATAAAAGGCAAATTGGTAAAACAGAAAAGAGCTTTTTTTTTTCAGGACAAAACAAAGAATCTGACTTGAGAGGCAACTTGGTTGGAGAACTGGAAGGTTATGAAGTACAACTCCATCATTTAATAGTTGAGGAAAATGAGACCCATAAAGATGAAGTGAATTGTTAAGGGCAAAAAGAATTCAAATCCAGGTGTTCTAACTTGAAGTCCAAAGCTCAGTTTCCACTGGACCTTGTCGTCTATCAGTAAATCCTTATCATCTGGGTCCAATCATCTATTCTTTGAGTTCAAAGACTTTGTATTTTTGTACAACATTATACAATATAGGCTGATATTGGAGTTTAAAAGTAAGGGTTCCCTTACACCAGAACTCCATTTTTAGTGTAGAGTGTTACTCCTAGTTTTGAGAATAAAACTAGAATATTTTCTACCAATAGACTTAAAACCTTACTTCAAAGAGCAAAATTTTTAAATGAGGGCAGATTAGCAAAATAAATAGCAAGAGAAAAATCCCATTCCTTCCCAAAGGGAAACTATGGTTAGCTATGGCTGTGTCTATACACATTATAAGGGAAGAAGTAGATCTGAAGGACCAGCCAGAATTCAAGGAGGGAGTTCCTAGGTTTGGAGAGAATTTAAAAAGGGAAGGTCTCAGTTTATAGATGAAAGGATTATGAACCATTGGGATTCAGGGTTGCTAATGGATAACAGCTTCCTGATAATTATGGCATAAAGTTTCTTTGTTTTTTTGCATAACAAAAGGCTTTCCACTGACTTGTTATGTGGCGGTCTCTTCCTGCTTCCCTCTCTCCCCTCAACATATAAAACTGCCTAGCACTGTGAGGAGATAGAAGATAAGACCTAGCAAATTCTTCACTCTACACTGGCTTCATTTGCTACCTTGAAAGAGACATTTCAAAGGAATAAAAGGGAAAAAGAGAAGGAAAGGCATAATTTGGGCAAGGGAAGGTCTTAGTGCTCACCTGAACCAGAGATGAATGGAGGCTATTAACCCAGAGACTTTTTTTGCATTCAATAATTTTCTTTACAAGTTAAATGAATTTATTATTTTATGACCCTTGCTTAAGTCAATAATGTGCATGGTCCTGACTGGTACTTGGGCTTAGTGCAGTTTTCTTTGTCTCCCAGCACAGATACATCCTCCAACAGATTCCTATGCTGGTGGAAGACTCATGCTCCTAGGGTTTTGTGTCTCAGATGCGTCATGTCTCTGGGCTCTGATATCAGCAACTAACTAGAACTCATTGTTACTCCCCTCTACTTCCAAAACTGCCATTCCTTTCTGCTTCTGAAGTCACCATTTGTCACCTCTTTCCATAGCCTCTGTTGCCATCCATTTCTGTGGTTCCTGTGCAGTAATCTGATGCTACCATTTTTGTCTGGGTTTCTTGCTTCCTCTCCACTGAATTATTACTGTTATATTCTAGAATTGTCTTTGGCCACTGAGATGTCCTCTTTCTCAAAGGAAATATTGCCACTTTTCTTTGATGTTTTAGCCAGCCAACATGACTTGGTTAGTCAACACATTTTATTTAAATTTTTTGTTAGGCCGATAGACACTCACTGGCATACAAAAATGGGCTCTCAATTCAAAATCTTTTTTTACCCCCTTCTACCCACACTCATTGCCTCTCAGTTTGAATTTCCTCAGAGTTCCTTAATTCTTTTTTTTTTTAAATTTTATTTCATTTATTTATTTTTTTAAACCCTTAACTGTGTTTTGGCTCATAGGTGGAAGAGTGGAAGGGTTAAATATCTATTAGTAGCTTCTTTTTTTTCCTTTTTTTAAAAACCCTTAACTTCTGTGTATTGGCTCCTAGGTGGAAGAGTGGTAAGGGTGGGCAATGGGGGTCAAGTGACTTGCCCAGGGTCACACAACTTGCAAGTGTCTGAGGCCAGATTTGAACCTAGGACCTCCTGTCTCTAGGCCTGACTCTCAATCCACTGAGCTACCCAGCTGCCCCCAAAGTTCCTTAATTCTTAAATTGACATGAGTAAATTCTTTTCAGCTCTTGCCGTATCCCTAGGAAGCTATCATCAAGATCATGCAAAATATCTCAGGGCTTTGCCAAGCAACACTGGAGGAATGCACAGAAGAGAAGAGAAAGAAGTTAAAAAGGAAGCACAGACAAGCAAGATAGTTTTGAAAGTCTAGAATGGAATGTATTAGGTCCTTTACAGTGTACAGAATGTAGTATATATTTTAAAAAATACTAAGTGGTATAAAATGGAGATTCATGGTTTTCTACAAATTTGTTTTGCGTTCCCTTTTGGAAAGGGGTTTAAGGTCAAAATAAAAATATAAAATTAAGCATTATCCTCCTGCCCCCCCAAAAAGGCAAAGCCCACTGAAGGTAGTAAGATAGAGCTATGACCTTTATCAGGAATTCCTACCAAGACCATCTGATCCCTATGCTTCTTGCCTAACTTTTTCATTAACTAATTCCCCTTCAATAGCTAGAATTCTGATAACTATAGATTTTTCCTGTCTTGATATTCAGGCCAATATTTTGCTTATTTCAGCCCTGTGGTACTTCTTTTCTCTGTGATTCCTCAGAGAGCCTTAAAGAAACATACCTGTTCATTCTTTCAGTATTCAGAGATGGAGTAAATCTTGGCATGGTGTCTCATTGAATGAAACTAGAAGCTTTCTTACCTCTCCTTACTTTTTCTGGATTTCAACTCCTTGTCATTCATTTTGCTTTATTCTTCCTTGTTTGCAGACAGTTTTTCTCATTAGAGCAAATGGAAGCAGTCATAAGAGTTGAATTTGTTTTGCTTTTATCTCATCATCCCATATAGCCCAAGCAGTAGTAGTATTCCTTCTCTGACTTTCCTCTTCCCCCTAAAAAGACCTCATAAGTTCTCTTGTGTGTGTGTGTGTGTGTGTGTGTGTGTTTATCATTCACATGATGGTTTTTAACTTTAGACCTCCTTATGCTATATTTGAAATACTATGTCATTCTTTTGTATTTATTCTCAGTAACTTCCCTTTGAGTCCAACTTGTGTTCATCTTTGAACTCTGATTTTGGCACCTAAGTGGCTCAGGAGAGAATGCCAATTTGGAGTTAGGAAATCTAACCTTAGACACTGGCTGTGTGCATGTCACTTAAAGCAATTTGCCTCCATTTCTTCATCTGTAAAATTTGCTGGAGAAGGAAATGGCAAACCACTCCACTATCTTGGCCAAGAAAATCTCAAGAAAAATGTCTCAGCAATAACAAAATCTGAGTTGGAAATTTAGATCCCCTGCACATCAAAAATGGTCTCTTTTGAAAAGGCCTCCTTTCCCTCTGTGTTAAAACTGATTGTTTTTGTTGCATTACTAGAATTTAATTTGTGAAAACTTCCCATCTCTCTAGGATCAACTCCCATGACATGACTTTAGGCTATGTCATCCTGACTATTCCCTCAAATCAGGTCTCCGAAAATGCATAGGGTATGTCTGGCCATAATGGTTTTTCCTTTCTTGTTTATCTGAAATACATCAGTTTTCATCATTTTTGCTTTGGCAATCAATTCTTCTATGTTAAATCAGAATCAGACCCAGGGCTGCCTAGAAGGGAGTTTAAAGCTCCCTTCATTATTTCCTCTAAATAAGAATGATATGATCATTAAGACAATTTAAGAATTTTTCAGACTACTTTTAGCAGAGATGTAGAAAACTAGCACAAAGGTTCTTAACAGGGGGGCCATGAAATTAAAAAAATATTTTTGGAGAAGATGTGGAAAAATGGGGACACCAATAAATTGTTGGTGGAATTGTGAAATGATTCAACCATTTTGGAGAGCAATCTGGAATTACGCTCAAAGAGTTAAAAATCTGTGAATACCTTTTGATCTAGAAATATCACTATAAGGCTTATTTCCTAAGGTGATTAGAGAAAAAGGAAAAGAACCTATATGTTCTAAAATATTTATAGCAGCTCTCTTTGTGGTAACAAAGAATTGGGAATTGAAGGGATGTTCATCAATTGGGGAATGACTAATCAAATTATGGCATATGATTGTGATGATATACTATTATTGCGCCATAAGAAATGTCAAACATTAATTTTAGAAAAACATAGAAAGACTTACATGAAATCATGAAGAGTTGAAATAAGCAGAACCTAGAGGACATTATATACAGCAACAGAAATATTGTTTGAAGAATGACTTGTGTATTTCTACCGCCAGAGAAAGAATTGATAGTTAGTAACAAGAAAGATATAGGTTTATATATACATATATCTTTTTGTAAAATGATGCCTTCTCTAACGGAGGGAGGATAGGGAGAGAATTAACTGAATATATTAATGTAAGAAAAAAATGAACAAAATGAACATGTTAATATTTTGATAACTTTATTTTGATATCATTAATTTCCTTTATTATCCTACATTTTTACATTGTGAATTTTAAACATTCTGAGAAGGGATTCATGGGTTTCACTAAACTGCCAAAGAGGTCCAAAAAACAGAAATGATTAAGAACTCCAGAATAGCAGAATTTTGGTTAGTCAAAGTCCTGTAGTACAATTTTATATCTCTCTGCTTGCTTTGAGATATTATTCTTAAAATCATTATTCATCTCCTCCTTCCGATACAGTGTTCTGGAGTATAATGCTATCATGATATCTCCTCTATTTTTCCTTCTGTTGATCTTCAGTCAAATGCTCCCTACTATGCTTGCTTTCTCTATTTTTTTAATTAATTTTTTCCTGTGAATTCTTAAAAAGTTCTTTTTTATCATGAACTTAAACATTTAAGACACCAATGTGGCATGGCGTAAATAATCTCAGATTTGGAATCAGAAGGATTTTCATTTAAATCTTGTCTCAAAATTTTACTATATGTGTGACTTTGGGAAAGTCACTTTATTTTTCTGTATTTCTGTTTCCTCATTTGTAAAATGAAGGGGTTAGTCTTCATGTGTTCCAAGGTCCCTTGCAGTTCTAGATGGACGATCCTATGAAAATTTCAATATACAGGTGGAAAAAAGGGGTTTGGAAATGATATGGTAAACTTGTTATATAATTTGTTCCTCTCTTCCCAACATGCTATTCTATTGTCCCTGCTATCTAAGATGTTTCTTTTATTTATTTATTTTTCTAAAAATATTTTATTTTATCAGTTACATGTAATAACAATTTTCCATATAAGTTTTCTGGAGTTGTATGATCTAAATTCTCTCCCTTCCTTTCCCCTTCCTGGAACTGGTAATCAATTTGATCTAGGTTATACATATATTGTAAGATGTTTCTTTTAAATAAAGAATATATTTACAAAACCATTTTCTAATCAAGAATTGCATCTAGCCAAGTCTCAGAGATACCTTCAAGTTTGAATTTATCTCTGTCAACTAAGATTTTTAGTTCACCTTGTATTTGTAATTGTTGTTTAGGCATTTTTTCAGTTGTCTGATTTTTGTGACCTCATTTGGGGTTTTCTTGGTAAAGATTAAATTAGAGTGGTTTGCCATTTCCTTATTCAGTTCATTTTATAGATGAGGAATCAAATGTCACCTTGTTTAGTTCCCATTTTTGCATGTGCATATATGCATATATATATATATATATATTTGAATATGAGTATTATTAATGTTTTTCTTGGATACCGCCTCCTGAGAATTAATAATCCTTTTCAGTGATATTCTTCTTCTTTTTCCATACTAAATTTACAAGTATCTGACTTGGTGGGGATATGTGGGGGCAATTTCCCCCTTCTGTGTCATTTTCAGTATAAACACTTCTTGGTCATACCTGCAAGTCTTCAGACAAATCTATTTTTCATTCATTGTTAGCTGAATTCCATTCTTAGCTAAGAACTCATTTCTATATCTTAATGTGTGATTCGGAAATCCCCATTCCATTTCAGAATTCTTAACTAATTTCTCACTTTCTTAATCTTCTTTTCACTTCTGTCTCTACTTTTTTCCTGGCAGCTGTAGTGAAAAGTCTGTATCCCATAGAGCTTCACTTTCTTTCCCAAGATTTCACTAAGGGAGCAGAGCTTTCTTCAAAACACACACAATAGTGTGTGGCCCTGCAAATTGCTAGGAGCTAGAAGTAGTGGTCAGACTTGTCTACAATAGAGAGATCTACTGTCTTCCTGGAGCAAGTTACTGGAAATTTTTTGACATGTCCCAAAAACATGCCCCCTGGAAGATAGCATTCTACCCTCGTGTTCATGTCAAGTTGACAAATGATATCTGGTTTACTATTCCACATTTAGCATGCAGTGTATTACTCAGAGCCGTAGAGTTCAAGCAAAGAATTCACTTAATAAAAACATATTGAAATGCCTCTTAGGTAAAAGCAGTACAGAAACATAAAAAGCAGATTGAGGTCCCTTAATAATAAGAGCTAACATTTATGTAGTGCTTACTATATACCAGGCACTATGCTAAATGCTTTTTATAAACGTTCTCTCATTTGATCCTCACAACAACCCTGGGAGGAAGGTGCTAAAATTATTTCTATTTCACAGTTGAGGAAGCTGAGGCAAACAGAGGCTAAGTGGCTTGCTCAGAGGCACACAGCTAGAAAGTGTCCAAGGTTCGATTTGAATTTGTGTATTCCTGACTCCAGACCCCATGCTTAATCTATTGAGCCATCCAGGTGCCCTAGTACAACAGCCCAAGGATCTTCCAGGTTGTTTTAGGCAACTTCCAAAGTTCTAAAAACTGTTTTTTTCCCTTTTTTTCCACGAAGAGCCCACAGCTAATTCCCATCTTAATCCATTTGGGCACAAAGTTAACCTGAAATGTCCCAGGTCTGTCTGTATCATAATTTCTTTACTTAAACCAGTTCTGGATGGTGTTGTGGGAATTTGGAGGGTTAACTCAGTTTCCCCTGACCTACAACATTCTTCCCTTTTGAGTGATGGCCAACAAAAATATAGGTGGCCATAAACTTCAACCTCCTACAGCTCATTTTCTCATCTATGTAACAGAACCAAAAGAAGCCCATGAAAACAACAAGAAGGCTTTACAAGGGACCTATCCACTGGCTAGGATTTTTTTTGAAACCCCAGGAAATTGTTTAGGATCACATAGCTAGGAGGCATCTGAGACCAAATTTGAACGCAGGACCTCCTGTCTCTAAGCCTGACTCTCAATCCACTGAGTCACCTAGCTGTCCCCTAGAACTCAAACTTTTTGAGGCTTTCCAGATGCCTATAGCCAGTCCTCAGTTCTCTGGATCCTGCCTGGAGTTGCTTTTAGCCTGTTGACTTTGACTCCCTGCATTTTATCTGCAGTTTTCTGCAGCCTAATCTACTATCTCAAAGCCAGCATTGGCTTTCCCTCCCACCTTTTTATTGCAGGTGTGATCTGTTCTACTGCCTGTAGATTGGGCACCACTGCCAAGGGTCTCACTACTGTAGGTACTATCAGGGCCAGAGTGTCACTGTTTTCCCATTATCCTATTACTGCTGGAGCTATCACTGCTACAGAAACTAGGAGCCCACTGGCTAGGAATCATTGTTTTTCTCATTATCTCACTGCTGTAGGTTCTATGCAAATGTCATTGTCCTCATGACAGCCTGGAGGACTAGATGTGGGCCAGGGGACCACTACCCCTTTATCTTTTGATCAGTTTTACTTTTACTGCCATGGGTCACTTAGAGCCTGAGAGTTCAAGCAAACAGTCCTTTTTTTTTATTTTTTATTTTTTTTAACCAAAGTGAGCACTTCCCATGCCCTGAGATAAAAGCAAATCAAAGTAATTTAGGAAGTTAAAAGCAGATGGCAAGGAGGTCCCTTGGGGTCCCAAGAGCTTTCTTCTGGACCACACCTATAGGTGTCCCATTGGGTTCTGTCCTGCACCCTCTTCTCCTCTCCCTCTCTGCTACTTCACTTGGTGATTTTATCAGCTCCCATAGCTTTAATCATCATCTTTATGACGATGATTCTCAAATCCATCTAACTGCCCTCACTTCCCTACCAACCTCCAATCACAGATCTCCAATTGCTTTTCATCTGTCTCAGAATGGATGTCCAATTGACATCTTAAACTCAACATGTTGGAAATGGAAGATATCAATCCCCCCTAAACTTTCCTCTACCTCCTGACTTCCCTATTACTATTAAGGGCAACATTTTCTTCCCAGTCTTCCAGGCTGCCAACCTAGGTGTCATTTTTGGCTCCTTACTCTCTCTCACCCTCTTCCCTGCCATATTCAAGTCATTCAAGCCATTGTCAAAGTATGTCGACTTCACTTTTGTAAAGCTCTCAATAATCTTTCTTCTCTCCTCTGACACTGCTACTACCTCTTTTGGTCAGGTCCTCATCTTATGCTTAGACCAGTTCAATAGTCTGTTACTGAGTCTGTCTGCCTCTAGTCTCTCTCTACTCTAGTATATCCTCTATTGAACCACCAAAGTGATTTTCCAACCACCAAAGTGTAGGTCCAACCATGTCACTCTCCTTCTGAATAAACTCCAGTGTCTCCCTATTGCTTCCAAGATCATATACAAAACTCTCTGGTGTTCAAAGTCCTTCATAACCTAACCCCTCCTTACACCTTTTACATTACATTACACCTTAACTCTCTCTTTTCTTTTCTTTTCTTTTCTTTTCTTTTCTTTTCTTTTCTTTTCTTTTCTTTTCTTTTCTTTTCTTTTCTTTTCTTTT
>NC_058133.1:331351429-331447012 GCF_016433145.1 Gracilinanus agilis
TATATATACATATATATACACACACATATATATGTGTGTGTGTATGTGTATGTATGTATGTATGTATATAAATGGAATGATAAGAATTGAGGCAGATAGGAGAATGCCATGCCAGATTGATCAACTAGGGAAGAATGTTATAATACAATGTAGGCAAGGTCCTCTGATGGTATGAGGAGCTGAAGCTGAATGTGTGTGGAAATCCTTAGGTGTAACAGCAAGTTGTGATAGTGAAACACCAAGGACCCCACAGGAATATTTGTGAAGAAACTGCTATACCCAACTTCAATATAAAAGTGTGCCAGAACAAGTAGTCAAGTGAAGAAACTGTGGTTCATATTACACAGCTCTTCTAACTTCTTATCCTGGCCCCAAGATGTGGATAAATGCTAACTGACTTTGACTTAACTTCAGTTGGAAATAATCCCTCTTTCTTCAAATACCCAAGGATATGATTGGTAATCCTTAAGGTAAAGACCGACATTCACCCAAGTGAGTTTAAGATTTAATGATAACAGACTTAGGGAAAGAGAACAGGGAACTGAAGGAGAGAGGGGCAAAGGAAATCCTTGGCTTAAGCTATAGATGATCAGATGCTAATGAGAATTGAAGGTAATCAGGGTTTCAAGTTTGACAGTTGTTATGGCTTGATTGCCAGATTCAACCTGGCAAAGCCAGGCTGTTTTAACCTGAATCAGGTTTGATGGCAATTGATATTGCTTCTTCTTTAGGAGTAATTAATCAGGATGTACAATATAGAGTCACACAGGATTTGAGAGTATGGTAGTGATCAGAGCTGGTTGCTGGTATCCTAAATTGACCTTGACCTACCCAAACCCAAACAAGACCTCCCACCAAAATCCCTTCTCAAAATTGAGACCCCCTTTGGTCCCAAATCCTGCTTTTTATACCCTCTCAGTAACTGACTTTTGCCCTTGCTGGCACATGGCAAGCTCGCTTCATTCTAAGTTCCAAACTGCTAACTGTCAATCATTTTGCTTTTCATATTGCAATGCCAAATAACATTACAAGAAGAACATGTAGTAGTGCTGAGATCTAGTAAGTGACCATCCTTCTGAATGGCTAAAGTGGGAGTGTAGGGGTAGGTCATGGAATTTAAGGAGGGTGAGAAATTGTTAGGTCAGGGAGTTTGAGGGAATATCAATATAAATATTAAAACTTCATGTTATAAGAGAAGAAGTTGAGAAGAGAGGAGACTGGTGAATCAGGTGCTGAATTCTTTGAAAAAGGAACAAAAACAACATAGAGGCCATTGAACTACAATTTGTATTGAGTGGAAAATTTTGACTAAGTGACCTTCAAAGGAGAAAACATGTATGATCTAAACCAGTGATGGGAAAACTTTTTAAAGAGGGGGCCAAAGGAAAGGAAATGCTCATCTGTCAGTCTGTTTCTAAGGCAACTCTTTTGAAGTTTCATTGTATTGTATCCTACTCATTGTATTTGTCAGATTAGGAATAATGTTGTGCTGCCGGATAGAACATTTCAGGGGGCCGTATCTGGCCCATAGGCTGTAGTTTGCCCAACATTGATCTAAAGAGTTAAAGAGAGAGAGAGTACAGAAATGAGAGTCTGCCTCCAGAACCAGTTTGTTGGAGAGAAGTATGTGAGAGATGTTATAGCCAGTGCTGGAGAGGAAAGTCAAGGATAGAGTGTCACTTGAAGGGAGCTAAGTCTTGGTAAAGATTAAGGTTTTTTTTAACTTCTAGAGTATATGATCCTATCTCTATATAATTATTCTGATTTTTGGTGAGAGTGTATGTCATGCTCAGGGAAGACTAGTACCTCTGGTATGAGGGCTTGTTGAACCCTTCTCAGGACTGTTTTCTTTCCTTGGTTTCCACCTGCCACCCTGCTCTCTCATGTGGGTCCAAGAAGCTGTAGCATTCACAATGGTCATACGCCAGTAAACCATCTCAGAAGGAGGCCTAAATGACGTTGATGGTAACTAACAGGTCTTGAACCTGTTGGTGAGTCAGTGGCGTGTCTATCCCAGGTATGTGAAGACTTCTCCCAATGGAAAAAGCAGATGAGAACAATTTGTTCCAATGACAATAGTGGAAGCAGGTGCTGTGAAATGCTTAAAGTTTGGTTAAACATGGAAGAAGCCAAAGTCATCTTGACTTTTGTCTTGCCACTGGATTTTGATGATTCTGGAAGAAAGAGTGAGGTCCATGACTATATGGAACTCTACCTCACTTAAATCCAATTTATGCACAAGTCAAAACACATCATCAATAATGACATCATTTTGGTTCTCTTCTGAGAAAAAAGGACACCAACCAACCAACTAAACAAACAATCAAAATTCTGGTAGAATAACAGTCTTCCAGCAAAGTGTGCTGGCCATAGTGTACCAGAAAGACGTTAGGTTGAAAGAAAATAGTGGAAAGATAAAAAGCTGTCAGGTTATCAAGGGATTTAATAAGCAGAAGATTTTATATTTGATCCTGGAGGTATTAAGGGGCCATTAGAATTTATTAATATAGGAATGTGTATGTCATATTGCCAGACCTACCCTTTAGAAATATCATTTGGTAGCTAAATGGAGGATGGACATGAGTAAAGAGAGACATGAAAAAGGGAGACTAATTAGACGTTCTAGGATATTTATGACTTGGAATTTTGAAACTTCATGCTTCGTTTTTCCAGATAGATTATAATTTCCTCGGAGGAAGCAACAATAAAAAGCTATTTACATAGCTATTTAAGGTTTACAAAGTTTTATATTCATTATCTCAAGGGTATCCAGAGTGTCCCAGGTCCCATAGGCACTAATAGACTGAATGCTAAGAGCTGGCTATCTTCATATCATCTTTAAGGTTCTAAGTGCTCATCTCATCCTATCTGCTTAAATCTCAAAGTGTTCTAATCTCCACAATATCATTGCCTGTGATAAATGTTTTTCCCATAAGTATTGCATTAACTGCACCCATGGTGCTATTCTGGTATGTTGCTTCATCATTGCCACTTTCTTTCAAATATTTCTATGATTTATCCTAAACCTACTTTAGTCTTGTAAAGATCCTGGGGGAACCTGTAGATGAATATTATACAGCCCCCAGGAATCCTACAGAGGAGGTGGGAAACAGTGTATTATATTCAAACCCAGGACTTCCTATCTCTAGGCCTGGTGCTCATTTCACTGAGTCACATAGCTCTCCCTTCCCCTAGTATTTTTAAACTTTGATATCATTGATAACCAATTTATATCAATTCCCTTTTACAAAGAGATATTTACTTAAAAATACATATTAAAAATAAAAAATAGCCATCACCTCTGAAACTAGTAGTATCATTTTTTCTCTGCACTTCTCTTTAGTCCCTGGGGAGAGCAAACTTACAGTGTTGACTGCAAAAGCTTGCCACCACTGAGTTAATTTATAAAAATATAGCCTGGTTAATGGAGCAGTAGTTTGGTTTGCTTTCAGGACATGGCATCTTGACTGCCGGGTCAATCCACTGTTGGGCTAGATCAAAGGCTGACTCCTTTCTGGGCTTGGCCACTGGACCTGTAGTGATTCTTCTGATCTTCCAAAGCTTACAAAGTTTGTCTACTTCCAGTGTTTCTTCACCTGTTTTCTGGAAAGAATAAACAGAATAGATTGAAGAAACAACAGTCATGCGTTCCCAGGTTGTATGATGGCTTGGGTAAGGAGAGAAAGGCATGAGACCTCTCTTCCCAACTGGAAGCTTATAGCATTTCTCCCCTCAGTTGCTATCAGGATAGAGACACTATTGGGTGTTTTTGTGCCTTTCATGAGCATATTCGATTTTGGTTCAACAGTCAAAGAAAAACTTCTCTTCTCCCCAAAGTAATCAGACAGTCCCACAATACCTGGGCTGCTCTGATTTGGGGGCAGTCTTTTCATTACATTTAATTTCACATTTCCAGAAGTGGGTTTACCAAGCTCCCCCTGTAAGCTGGCAGCAGGTCAAGCACATGGCACATGCTGTGAAGACTGGACCTCTATTGGCCAGTCCCTCACTATATATGCATTACAAAGTATAGATCCTCCAATATTGTTTGTCGGATAAGTAAATGATTGGGAGCTGATAAATACTGGATGAATAAATGAATGAATGAATGAATGCATGAAACTGCTCTATCTAAAGGTTAACAGCAATTTCAGTTGTTAAATCCAATGACCATTTTTCTTTTCTCATCTAGGGTAAGGGAAGGAGAAGGAATATATACTTATTGCCACATTTCAGGTACAATGTTGAGCACTTTGGAAATCTCTCTTTTGATTTTTGTAATAACCCTATGAAGTAAATGATATTATGAACTTCATTTTTCAGTTGGGAAAACTGAGGCAAACAGACATTAAATGACTCATTCAGGGTCACACAGCTAGTAAGCAGCAGGACTTGAACTTAGGTCTTTCTAACACCATGTTCAGGACTCTATAAATTGTACAGCTTAACTTCCATCATTTTTCTTGGTTTCTCAACGTTGGACATATCTGTTTGCCCTCTTCCTTTGGATGTTCTCTTCTTTGCAGGTGTTTATGACTGCTTTCTCCTGGTTCTTCTCCTTCCTGTTAAACATTTCCCTCTCAGTTTTTTTTAAATAAAGGGATGCCTTTCAGTTAGGGAATGGTGAGACATTGTTACAATGTATTTTTGTTGTTCTATTGTGTTCGACACTTTGTGGCTCCATTTTGGGGTTTTCTTGGCAAAGATATTGGAGTGGTTTGCCATTTCTTTCTCTAGTTCATTTTACAGATGAGGAAACTGAGGCAAACAGGGTTAAGTGACTACTTGTTCAGGGTCATGTAGGTAGTAAGTGTTAGATTTTTATCAGGTCTTCCTCACTCTTCTAGCTGCCTACTTCTCAGTTCTTTTTTTTTTTTTTTAATAATTTTTTTTTAAATTTTAAACCCTTAACTTCTGTGTATTGACTTATAGGTGGAAGAGTGGTAAGGGTAGGCAATGGGGG
Source organism: Gracilinanus agilis (assembly GCF_016433145.1). Lineage (NCBI taxonomy): Eukaryota > Metazoa > Chordata > Mammalia > Didelphimorphia > Didelphidae > Gracilinanus > Gracilinanus agilis. The sequence goes on from NC_058133.1 coordinate 331,356,393, forward strand.
TCAAGTGACTTGCCCAGGGTCACACAGCTGGGAAGTGTCTGAGGCCGGATTTGAACCTAGGACCTCCCGTCTCTAGGCCTGGCTCTCAATCCACTGAGCTATCCAGCTGCCCCCTCAGTTCTTTTAATGGTTTATCATTCACAATTTCAAAATAGAATTAATTTTCTTTCTCTCTGTACTCACCTCTCATCCTAACTTCCTAATTTTAATCCATCATTCTTTCATTTACTCAGGTTTTTGCCTTAACATTCATTCTCTCTTTTCATCCCTCATCCTCATATCAAATCCAGTTGTCAAGCCTTATCCTATCTGCCTTGGCAAGATCTCTTGCATCTGCTAGTGTTCTCTACTCACACAGTCACTATTCTCATTTAGGCTCTTATCACCTTATGCCTAGGCTATTGTGATAACCTTGTAATTGGTTTCTCTGCCCCCAGTATTTCCCCTCTTCAAATGATCCTCTACCTAGCTGCCAAACTGATATTCCTATGCATGTCTGACCATATCACTGCCTTGAGCAAAAAACTTTAGTGGCTCCATATTGCCTTTAGAATAAAACAAAAACTTTTATGCTTAGCACTTAGAACCCTTCACAATCTAGTTCCAGACTGTTTTCCCTTAGAAATTGTAGCCAAATTATTCTGATTGCTGTTTTCCATTATCATGGGACAAGTGTTTCCCTGACATTTTCTTTCCTCTTCTCTGCAGCATGAAGAGTTTTGCTGTTCAGTCGTTTTTAGTCATTTCCGACTCCCTGTGACTCCATTTGGGATTTTCTTGGCCGGTTTCTTGGAGTGGTTTGCCATTTCTTCTCTGGCTCATTCTGCAGATAAAGAAATTGAGGCAAACTGGGTTAAGGGGTTTGTCCATTGTCACACAGCTAGTACTGTATTAGCTCCAATATAGTGTGGCATTCCCCCTCCTCCCCCCAATATGTACCTTTGAAAGTCACATTTGCACTATATTTGAGCACTTTCAGATTTGAAACTATAAGTTGTATATTATATTGTGTGCCTCAGCATACGTAAAAAAGCATGGCTATCTCCTGGGGCAGATGGGAAATGTTGACCAAATGCCTGTTTGTTTTGGTATTCCATCAAATATCACTTTTGGTACTAAAGGTGCCAAATCAGTGTTGATTAAAACTACTGCAAATGAGAAAACTAGAATGATCATGATACTTGCAGTCACAGCTGATGGCCGAAAACCGACTCCTTATGTAATTTTAAGGCGTAAAACATTAACTAAGGAAAAGTTACCATCAGGAGTGATCTTTTGTGTGCAGGAAAAGGGATGATTAAATGAAGAACTTGTCTTAGATTGGTTGGATGTGGTCTGCGGTAGGTGTCCAGGTGTGTTACTGCATCAGAGAGGAATGCTCATACTAGAGTTGTTCGAGGGTCATCTAACTGAAAATATGAAGAAGAGAATTGCTGAAATGCCTGCGGACCTAGTTATTATTCTGGGAGGAATGACGTTGCAATTACAAGTGTTAGATGTAGTCATTAATAAGCCATTCAAAGATTATTTGAAGAAAGAATATAACCAGTGGATGTTGGCAGGAAACCATGAATTTGCTCCATCGGGAAAAATAAAGAAACCATTGGTCACTGTATTAGGGAACTGGATCAAAACCTCTTGGGACAAAATCTCCACTGGGTCCATTGTGCTTGGATTTAAAAAATGTTGTATATCAAACAGTATTGATGGTAGTAAAGATGGTGTTTTGTGGGAAGAAGAGGGTGATGGCAATGATTCAAATGATGTTTCCACTTTGGGAGATTAGGAAATAGAAGAGGAAGGAGAATATTCTTAAATATTGGAAGATAGTTTCTCACAAGTATCTATAAAAATAATACATATTTAATAGAAGTTTTGGCATTAAGGATTTTTTAACTTGTTTTCAGGACCTTGAAAAAAACTTCAAATAAAAACTGTATTATTCACAAGTTAAGAGAAAGTTGTAATTTAAAAGGAGAAAATAAAATGGATGTTTCCTCTTTCTGAGTTACCCTTCAAAATACTTGGGATTGCACTATGTTCAGGGTCATATTATATTCGGGCTAATATGATAAGTGTCTGAGGCTGGATTTGAACTCATGCAGATGAGTTTTCCTGATGGGAAACATGGGGAGACTTTACCTAAGTTAAGGCAAAGCTACTTTCTTGCCTCAGTGATCACAACTTCTGTGATGCCATTTCTGGGTCATCTAAGGGCATAAAAAGTTCCAGTCCATATGATGTCAAGATCCCTAAGACTTGATGGATTTATGAAGTTCATGTAAATCTCCTTCCTTTACTCTGCTGGCTACATATGTTTCCATATGAAGACAAGGGGAGAGGAGGCACAGAGAGAACCTATGGCACCATATCCTTGCTATGTTAGGACAAAGTAAATTTCCTTTGGTTAAAGGTTCATTGACTTACCAGTGCCTCATTTTGCCCCCTTATCAAACCATAACTTCAATATTTTACCTTCTATATGAGACCCTTAAGACAAATCTCTCCAACTGTTGACATCCTTCTCTCCATTTACTCTGTGTAGATTTTTGTGTTTTATTCATGTATGTGCTGCCTCTATCCAGGAGAATATGAACTCCTTAAGAGAAAGAATGCCATCATCATCATATCCTGTCTCTAATATGGGTATCTTTTTGCATATAGTAGACATCTGATAAATATTTATTGAATTAAATTCCATTTGCATCTTGAGGTTAAGAGCTAAGAATAAGGTCCTAGGTCAGTAATTGAAGCACATTTTATCTTTCCCTCCCACTCTTCCAGTGATATACCCAATATGCCATTAAGGTCATCAGGTAACCTTCAAAAATGGAATTATTATTATTATTATTCTATAAATGTTAATTAAATACTTTTAATTACATTAAAACAATAATTATAATAGCCAGGGACATCCCACTCTGTATTTCTGAATGGAAAACAGGATGAGAAAAATAGCTACTCCAATAATAGCTGACATTTATATGGCAATTTATGATTTATGAAACACAACATCCTTAAATTCATCAGATCCCCTCAAGAACTCTGTGCAGAAATATTCCATTGTAAAGAAGTCACTTTGATTTATTGATTGGGAACAAATGAACATGATCTTTGGGGCTATAGAGCAATATGGTTGAATTTTTAAAACAGAATATCATTAGATAAGAATCTAGGATCAACCATTCAAACTACATGAGGCTAAGCAGAGAAATTGTGCTTGGGCTTGCTAAGCTGAAAGTTGCCTTTGTATTGAAGAGCAAAGGAGTGAGATCCTATCAAGGTTTCTTCTAATGGAATGGCCAACATGAAAAACAGTAAAATATTATGATTGGCCTAGGCAAAGAGAGGGGAATTGAACCTCTGCCTCATTCCAAGTGTTTGACAATAGCAGAGCCTGTACAGTAATTTTGATACCGAGGGTGAGGAATGCAAAGCACATACTCAATGAGACCAATCATCTGAGCAAGGGTGGGTGCAGATGGATAAGAGGACATAAGTCAGGGAGTGAGGGGGCAGCAGAACAGGGTGGGGCTTGGCCAAAGAAAAGCTAGCTGCCATTTCCTTATCCAGTTCATTCTGCAGATGAGGAAATTGAGATAAACAAGGTTAAGGGACTTGTCTATGATCACATAGCTAGTAAGTATCTGAGGTTGGATTTGAACTCATGGCAGAGTATGGGGAATTCTTCTAATAGTAAAATATTTTTAATAGTAATTTCATTACTTTTCCAATTAATACTTATTTTTTCGTTCTCCTACTCCCTTGCCAAATCTGAAAAATAACAGAAAAGAAATTCTTACATTGGTCATGTCCAAAAGTATAACAAAATTAGCAAACTTCATATAATACTTACTATGTGCCAGGCACTATACTAAGTGCTTCTTTTATTATTCTTATTTTATATATGAGGTGGTGTTCAGTCATTCTGCAGTGTCCCACTCTTCATGACTATACAGTCCATAGGATTTTCTTAGCAAAGATACTGGAGTGGTTCTGCCATGTTCTCTTGTGGATTAAGGTAGAAGTTAAGTGACTTGCCCAGGGTCAAACAGCTAGTAAGTGCCTGAGGCTGGATTTGAACTCAGATCTTCTTGACTTCAGGCCTAGGGCTACATCCACTAAGCCATCTAGCTGCTTCCTATAGATAAGGTAACTGGGCTTAAATGACTTGCTCAGAGTCAGAGAGCTAGTAAGTATCTGAGGCTGGATTTGAACTCAGGTCTTCCTGACTCCAGACCTGGTGTTTATCTATTATGCTATCTAGCTGCTTAAGTCTTCAGGTCTATCACCTATTTGGCATTTCATTTCTGTGGGCAAAATCTTTTTTTTGGCATATAACTGTATTTCTATTTTAGAAAAAATTTTTCCATGGTTACATGATTCATGTTCTTGCTCTCTCTCTACATCCCCCCCCCTCCCGCCCCATGGCCAACGCACATTTCCACTGGTTTCTTCATGTGTCATTGATCAAGACCTATTTCCATATTATTGATAATTGTTCTAGGGTGGTCATTAAGAGTCTACATCCCCAATCATGTTCGCTTCAACCCATGTGTTCAAGCAGTTGTTTTTCTTATATGTTTCCTCTCCTGTAGTTCTTCCTCTGAATGTGGGTAGTGTCTTTACCATAAATCCCTCAGAGCTGTCCTGTGTCATTGCATTGCTGCTAGTACAGAAGTCCATTGCATTCGATTTTACCATAGTATATCAGTCTCTGTGTACAGTGTTCTTCTGGCTCTGCTCCTTTTACTCTGTATCACTTCCTGGAAGTCATTCCAGTTCACATGGAATTCCTCCAGTTTGTTATTTCTTTGAGCACAATAGTATTCCATCACCAGCATATAGCACAGTTTGTTCAGCCATTCCCCAATTGAAGGACATGGCCTTGTTTTCCAGTTTTTTGCCACGACAAAAAGCACAGCTATAAATATTTTCGTACAAGTCTGTTTATTTATGATCTCTTTGGGTTACAAACCCGACAATGGTATGGCTGGATGAAAGGGCAGGCAGTCTTTTAGCTCTCTTTGGGCATAGTTCCAAATTGCCAATCAGAATGGTTGGATCAATTCACAACTCCACTAGCAGTGCATTAATGTCCTGTGGGCAAAGTCTTGAGGGAGCTAGGTAGTGGACTCTGGGAGACATGGATTTGGATTCTGTCTCAGACACTGACTATAACTTTGGACTAATTACCCTGTCTCACCCATAGTTTTCCCATCTGTAAAGTGGGGATAATAGTAGGACCTCCTAAGGCTGTCCTGAGGTTCAAATGATTTAACATACCTTAAGTCCTTTGCAAATTTTAAAGCACTACATAATAGTGATTGCCCCACTCTTTGTTAGTCTGGGTATTAGGCAAATTTCTCATTTGTAAAATTAGGGGATAAGGTAAAATAATTTCCAAGGTCAGTTGTTTAGTAAGAAAGGTACAATAATAGCATTGGGATTCATGTCAGCTAGGAGAGATAATAGCTACAATGCATATATATATATATATATATATATATATATATATATATATATATACCACTTTGAGATTTACAAAATGTTTTCTATACAACAATCTCATGAGGTAGTACAAATGTCATTGTTTCCATTTTATAGATGATTAAACTAAGATTCAGAGAAGTTGCTTATGTTTATAAAGCAATTAAATGTCAGAGTTGGGTCCTGAACATACATTTTTTGGCATTAACTGTATTCTATCACATAGCATGGACCCAAATTGAAGAAACTCAGTATAAGAACAGGTGGAGACTCCTCCATTTTTCAATGACAATATTGCAGCATCTCTAGTATCCTCTTACCCAAAAGGGTGGCTCTCAAGTGGATGACTATCCCAGGTTCAAGGTGCTTTGTGAGTATGCACCCTCATATGCTTCCCCACCATTATGTATACCTTTAATAGTTGGTGAGAAAACACAATTTCAAAGAAAAACAATTTTTTAAACCCTTACCTTCTGTCTTGGAGTCAACATTGGTTCTACAGCAGAAGAGTGGTAAGGGTAGGCAATGGGGGTCAAGTGACTTGCCCAGGGTCACACAGCTGGGAAGTGTCTGAGGCCAGATTTGAACCTACGACCTCCCATCTCTAGGCCTGGTTCTCAATCCACTGAGCTACCCAGCTGCCCCCTCAAAGCAAAAGAATTTAATGAAATGACACAATAAGAAAAGTAACAATAACACATCTCTCCCATTGTTAACCTGAGGTGTACTCATCCACAAATATCTCTCTGGAGGTAACTTATACCTTTGACAAGTAAGAGCTGGTGATGCCTTTTTTTAATTTAATTAAAAAAATTTTTTTTCTTGGTTACATGATTCTTGTTATCTCCCTCCCTTCTCTCTCCCCTCCTGGAGTTGACAAGCAATTTCAGTGGGCTATACATATATTATCACTTAAATCCTATTTCCATATTATTCATTTTTATAATAGAGTAATCTTTTAAAACCAAAACCCCAAATCATATACCCATGTAAGTGATAAATCATGTTTTCTTCTGGATTTCTACTCCCATAGTTCCTTTTCTACATGTGGATAGCATTCTTTCTCATAAGTTTCTCAAAGTTGTCCTGGATCATTGCATTGCGTTTAGTAGCAGAGTCAATCATATTTGATCGTCTCACATGTAATGTTCTCCTGGTGCTGCTTATTTCATTCTGCATCAGTTCATGTAGATCTTTCCAGTTCTCTGGTGATGTCTTATAGTGGCACTATCACACTACCTCAGATAACAATGGTCAACAAGTCTCTTCTGGGTGGGTCTACCACCCACGCATCTTGTAGTCTTCCTTGATATTACTTCACTGATTTCTGCAAGTTATACTACTCTTCTAGATGTTTCCAGATGCTTTCTTGGTGGACATGGAAGAAGAGTTTCCATTGGACACCCATTTTGCAGGACATTTAGTCTCTGTGGATGATGTTTGATTGGTTATTATTTATAGTTTATGACTCAGCTAAAATGTCCATGTAGAGTACTACCAAGCTTTTATTTTAGCTTAAAGCCCATAGACCTTTCCCAGTTTTTAGAAAAAAGATATTTTTCTCCCTTCTGCAAGCCAGATAAAACCAAGGAAAAAAATCTTTACCCTAGAATAAGCAGAAGGTCTACTTTATACTTTATTCTTAGAACTTTGGCCATAACAGAGTCATTTCCCTCCCTACCAGGATATCCTCAATCACAGGAGTTTAGACTCTAGAACAAAGAGCAACATTTTCCCTGCTTTTTTTCTATCAGCTCCTCTTCCTGGTATTGAATGGCTCAGATGACTCCTGGTTCAGCTGCCATGGTTACAATAACATACCTTATCCTAGTTTGTGGTGATTATTCAGTATACTTAATAAAGATTCATCTCTGACAGTAAGACTATAGAAATTCTCCAGTTTTTAAACACCATCTCTTCTGTTAGCCATGAGATGATGAATGGGTGGATAAAAGAGTAAGTAGAGATAAGGTAAGGCTAGGGGACAATTATTTGTTTCTATACCTTGTTCAGCTGCATTCTTGACCTCATCATATACAAATATTGCTAAAACAAGTTGGAAAGGGGCTTTTTTCAATGTCTATTTACAAGTTACTAGAAAAGGGCATGGTTGACCTTATAACTCATTTCAGGACCATGAATATGTTGTTAAAAAGAGTTACATTATAGAGAGCAAATGGCTCTTTTCCCTTATGATTCACAAACTATACTGAAATCTTTGAATTGCTATAATTTCAATCAAGTATTAAGGGAATTGACAAATGAAAAAATTCTCATGAAATTCTTTATGTAGGATTTCTTCATAAAATGATAAGTAATTTGCAATTCTATTCAATAAAATTTCACTAAATACCTACTGTGTGCCAGACATTGTGCTTATAAGACATCTAAGAAGGAAGCAATTTCTCCTTACCTTCTTTATCTCTGTCTTCTCCATAGTTTTATCAACTAAGTCCTCAGAGAACAGTTAAAATCTCATATGCTTTCTCTCACTCCATAGGGAGAAACATTTCATAGAATGATATTATCTTAGTTTTTCTCTTTCTTTAAAAAAACTATTTATTTGTTACATTAAAATACCTACGTATCTCCCATTCTCTCTTCCCTTCCCCCATTAGAGAAGGTATCAATTGATACCTTTATTGGTATTGATTTAAAAACAGATATGTCTATATAAATCTATATCTGACATTTCTTTTAATTATTTCTTCGGAGGTGGACATACACAAATCATTCTTCAAACAATCTGGTTTTTCTCTTTCTTAAAGAAGTAGTAACAACTTCTAGGATCTAAGAGTTTTTGAAACAGAGATTGTAATAGTAAATAATAGATGTTTACATTTTTTAAGGTAGCTGTCAATTTCTAAGTAGGATTTTCCTGTGGCTTGCTGGTACATGAACTAAGTCATGGCTTTATAGATTCATAGGATCCTAGATTTAGAGCTGGCAGGGATATTTCAGGCCATTTAGTTCACTCCTTGACTTCAGAGCTGGTAGGGAACTTAGAAATCTCTTCTACCCTCTTAGTTTAAAAATGAGGAAATTAAGGCAAACAGAGAGAAAATGATTTATTTGTCCAAGGGCTTGGAAGTTGCTGACAGATGTGAAATAAGCAGAATCAGGAGAACATTGTATACAGTAGCAGTAATATTGTATGATGATCAACTGTGAAAGACTTAGCTAGACTTAGCAATACAGAGATCTGGGACAATTCTGAAGGACTTATGCCAAAGAATGCTCTCCACCTCCAGGGAAAGAACTGTTGGAGTCAGATGCAGCTCAAAACATATTATCTTTCACATTAGTTTATTTATAGTTTTATTATGGGGTTTTGGTTTTATATGAGTATTTGCTTAATTAATATGGAAGTATGTTCTGCATGATAAAAAATGTATTATCCAGATCAAATTGCTTACCATCTCTGAGAGGTGGGAGGAAAGGGAGAGAAGGATACAAGTCGGACATTTTGGAAAACATGTATTGAAAATTATTATTACATATTCTTTGGAAAATAAAATATCTTTGAATTAAAAAAATGAAAGATATTATACTCAGAGAAAAAAAAATACTGACAGAAGTGGGACATGTATTTATAGTTGAAAGAGTCCTTTATTTGGAACCAAAGAACCTAGGATTCAAATTCTGGCTCTAACCCTTTGATTTCTGACAATTCTTTTAATCATTCCAGTTCTTAGTTTTCAAATCTAGAAAATGAGATATTTTCTAGTTCTTTCCAGTTCAAAATCTATGATCCTAGAAATTAAATCTCCTAATTCAATATTCATTCATTCTTCAGTCTTGTTATTAGTCCACAATTATTGTACCATCTTTGCAAATCTATCTATGCCAACAGCACATCCTTATAGAGAAATAAAGGTTGAGGTGGAGAGGGTGGGGGCAGGGGAGGTTGGGTAGAGCTGCTGTTTGGGAAACATATGTAGTTTACCTCCCAACATTTAAGAAATAATGGAAGACCTGAATTTACCAAGCTTGTTTCCAGTGACCCCAGGCCAAGCATCCTCAATTCTCTTCCATTAATCTTGTCAACTAATTCTGCTTTGTCTAGTTCCAGGGTAGAATCCATTAAAATGAGTACATACTATAGTTATATAGGAGACATTGGTAGATGGATGGCTAGCTCTAGTCTGCTAACAGAAACAAGATTTTTCACATCTTGTAAATCATAAGAGGAATAATTGAACCCAAAGAGAATCAAGAGGATTCATGACCAGATTTATAAACTTTCTTCTTTCTGCATTTTCATTATGCTGGCATTTTAATTGCATTGTAATTGCATTTTAATTGCATGTATTTGTATAAATTAAAAAATAATTAACTCTCTATTGCACCATATAAAAATAATTTATGCAAGTAGATCTTTCAAGAAATGCATACAATGACTTATTTTATAGCCCCATCATGTAAGAGACCTTAAAATTGCTCTGACTGCAAAGGAACCTTAGCTATCTTGACCTCTGGGGTTTTTGAGTTCCCTGTGCGATCATGATAAAGTGGAAGTGCCAGGTTGAGAGTAAGGCTGAGTTTGAAGTTAAATGATAGGAGCTTGGGAGCAACGGTCAAGCCTTCATGGAAAATAGGAACAAAGAACTAGGCTCTGTGTCTGCTTGGGCACTGACTGAATCAGACTTTAAATTTAAAATTTTCCTTGACATAGGTTCCTCAACATAGAAAGTTTATTTCTTCTAGTTTAACTCTGGGAAATTCCTAATATTATTGACTACAGGTCTTTTAGAATAGAAGGCATGGAGATTAAGCCAATTAATGAACTCCTTCTCCTTATCTCTATATCTTACAAACACCCCTTGATACTATCCCCCTCACCCAGTTCCAATAAACATACTCCACATCTCCTGTAGTGTCTGAAGAACCAGTAGCTCTTCTCATTAACTCTAGCCCCTTTACAGGTACCATTGATTCCATCTATTCCTTTTTTCCTATGGAAGATTTTCACCCAATTCTCATCCCCTTTCTCTTTCTAATCTTTAAAACTTTTTCCTACTTACTGATTTATTTCCTATTGCTTACAAGCATTCCCAAGTTTCTCCCTTTCTTAAAAAAAAAAAATCCTGCAGCTCCCTAAAAGCTTTAATATTATAATTCTGCTTCTCAGCTAAGCTTCTAGAAAAAGCTACTCTTTGTCTCCATTTATTTCCACTCACTTCTTAACAGCTTGTAATCTGTTTCCTGATCTCATTTCTCAACTGAAACTACTTTCTAAAGTTAGCAAGGATTTCTTAATTTCCAGATCTAATGGGCCCTTGTCAATCTTTTGTTTATTGACCTCTTCGCACAGTTTGATACTAAAAAATAATCATTCTCTGACTATTCTCTCTTCCTTAATACTTTATCCTCTTTTTAAAATATTGCTCTTTCTTGGTTCTTTTCCTTCCTAACTGTTTTTCTCAGTTTGCTTTGCTGTCTCATCATCCATATAAGCATCCTCTCTCCTCTAAACACTCATACTCCAAATCCTTTTCTTCTCTCTACATATCTCACTTTATAATATCATTAATTCTCATTGGCTCAGTTATCTTCTCTGTGCCAATAGTTCCCACATTTACAGATCTTGCCCTACTCTCTCTCAAACACCAATGCTGCAGCCTTGTTTTTACATTTTTAAACTGGATATCCTGTTGGCACCTCAAACTCAACATCTCCAATGTATAACTCATTATCTTCCTTCCCAAATCTGCCTCTCTCTCTGACCTTCCACAATTTCTGCCAAGGACACCAGCATTTTCCCAATCATTCAGTTTCATAACCTAGCTGCCATCCTTAACACTTCACTGTCTTTGACACATATATCCAATCAATTGCTAAATCTTGTCATTTTCCCTTCTATAGCATTTTTCACACCTAGACTCTTCTTTCCACTCAGGTAGCCCATCACTTTATTCAGGTCTTTATCACTTTTTACTCTTTTACTATTAATACATTTTCTAACTAACATTCTACCTAATCCATTTTCTATGTAGCTTCAAAAATGATTTTCTTAAAGCACAAGTCAAACTAATTATGCTATCCCTTAATAAACTCCAGTGGTTCATTATCCTCTCTAGGATCAAATATAAATTATTGAATTTGGCATTCAAAGCTCTTAGCAAACGGATGTACTTTTCCTTTCTAGCATTATTATACATTACTTCATTTCATACATTGTACAGCCCACTCATTAGAATGTACATTTCCTCGGATCATGGGCTATTTTTGTTTTTCTTTGTATCCCCAGAATTTGATAAAATGTCTGTCACAGAGTAAACACTTAATAAATACTTCTTATTTGTTGGTTAATAGAGCTGTATCCCCTACCTCCTTTCCCCACCCCCTCTCTGCCATTTTCCAGCAGCAGGGATTAGTTTTCCCTGTTGTTCAGTAATTTCAGTTTTATCTGACTCTTCATGACCCCGTTTTGGGTTTCCTTGGTAAAGATACTGTAGTGTTTTGCCATTTTCTTCTCCAGCTCATATAACAGATGAGGAAATTGAAGCAAATGGGGTTAAGCAACTTGCTCAGGACATATTAATATCTGAGGCTGGATTTGAACTCTTCTTCCTGATTTCAAACTTGGCATTCCATCCACTGTGCCATCTAGCTCCCCAGATATTTATCAAGCACTGTACTAAATGCTGGAGATATAAAGAAAGGCATAAAATATTCCTTGCCCTCAAAGAGCTCACAATCTCACAGGTCAAGACAACACATAAAAGAAGTTGGGAAGGGAAGGAGGTTTTACCTGGCTAGGGATAGGAAGTGTGATTTACAGAGTTGAATTTATCTTGCAGAAGAATGAGTTTCTGGAGATTATGAAATCCCAATCAACTAAGTAGGAAAAGGTGAGGTGAATTCCCTGGAGGTCCTTCTTAAATGGTGGGCGATCTGGGAGTTTTCCAGTAGCCAATCTCTATCCTCTCCATGGGATAGTGGGAATAACCACCATATGGAAACCCATACCATTTCCTTATCAAGACTGGGGGGAGAAGTGGGATATTTCTAAAGAAACTAAGTGCTGTATATACTTGTTTCATCTCTTTGTTGTGTCAGGGCAATATAAACTTTTTTTTTTTTTTTTTTTTTTTTTTTTTTTTTTTTACTGTTCAATGACTCATGTGTGTCTCCTTTCATTCTCAAATTAAGCCTAAACTGGCATTAGCCTTTCAGACACTATGTATGTACATATTTTTCTTCTATAGATCAATGTATCTAATTTTGATTCACATAATAGGTGCTTAATAAATTCTTGTCGATTGATTTATTATTTGAACAGCATGGTTCCTAATATATTTTTAGAGAAAACACAAAGAGCACTATGAAAAAGATGGGGAAAATAGCAGGATTAGACTAAAATATATACACAAAGGAAATTTGTGCTAGAGAAAACACAATTTTGAGGACACTGATGAGCCAAAACTTTAGGCCTTTATTATGGTTACAAAAAGATGACCAAAAAGTCAGTTACCCACCAAAATGCTTATTTTACTATGTATATAAAAGTTTTATCAAAATAACGTACATATACATTGAGGCTAGCCATAACCTATTAAACAGGTTATTCATGACTACAATTGGGAAATTGATGGCAGAAAGGGTATATAACTACTTTCTTTAGATATGTTTTTTTTTCCACTGATCTATTATCATAGTGAGAAGAGGAAAAGAGCCTAAAAGGCATCTTTGTCAGAAAATGACTTGACATTTCCTAAATGAAGAGAAATAATATTAGTCAGGAACAGATAGGCTTTTTACCAGTTCTATAATAAATCACATTTTTACCATTCCACAATTGACTCAAAGAGATAGAGAATACAAGATCCTGCTGTGTTTATTGTTTGTTGACTATTAAAAAGTATTTTATTGAATAGAGCAAAACATCATCTTAAGAGCTCCCCTCATTAAGAGTTTTCCACATATACTCGAAAACCAGACAGATAACCTTATTCAAATACTTTTTGATCATTAATATCAAATGAGGCATAAGGCCCAGGAATCTATATTCAGCAAAGTTTGTTTGTTACTCTTATAAAGGAATTCAAACTGAAGAATTTCCTTGTACCACATGGAGTCCTATATTGATGCCCCTCTTTGTGGATGTCAATATGCTGATGGCATGAAACCCTAGAACACTGCAGAGAATAAATCCATTGGAATTTGGGAGTTGGAAGATTCCATAATGATCATAGATCCATAATTATTCAAGAGTTTGGTTTGACTTTTCATATAAGAAAAACCAATTGGTTAAAGAATGCTTTCTATACATAGATCAGGAAATGCAATTGGGTGAACCACTCATTTAGCTCCTATCTCTATCTTTGTCTGTGTTTCTATTTTTATAATCTATATCAATGCCTTTATCTACATCTATATTTGCATCAATATCTACATATATCTACCTATATATCTATATTTTTATAATATATCTATGTTATACATATGTGTAAACATCTCTATCTGTCCTTAGTTATTCCTACACCTTTGTCTATACATAGACCTATACTTAAATCTTTATCTATAACCATACCCACCCCTATATCAATATTTATATAATATACATCCATATAAGTATCTATATATTTCCCTTTCTATGACTTCACATAGTGCATGTTTTAGACACTGCAAATGGATGATGAGTTGGGTGTAGAATCAAATAGGAGGGGAAAATGGATTCAAAAAATTTTTTTGAAATCACAAAATTGTTTTAATAATTCCACACATACCCTGATATAAAGCTCCATCTTTTAAAACCAATATTTTAATGTCATTATATGGCTGCCAGTAATAGGAACCAATAGTCTTCAAAGAATTAAAGCCTTCTGAGGATTACTTCCAGAGAAATTGGGAAGGTTATGGTGGATATGAGAAGACCAGAAACAAGGATTTAAAAAGAAGAGTGTAAAGGTGTGACAAAGCTGCCAAGATGATTTCTGAAGTGTAGTTTTAAAAATATGACCTCTCCTACTCAATAAACTACAGAGTCTTCCTATTATACCAAGTACCAAATATAAAATTCTCTGTTGGGCATTTAAAGCCCTTTACAAATGGCCTTTTCCTGCCTTAAGAATCTTCTTCTAATTTGCTTTTCTCCACAAATCTACAAAATAGCTAAACTAGCCTACTTTCTCTTTCCTCTTGCACATAAAATTCCATTCCTCAACTCTCTGAATTTGTACCCCTTATCCCTCATACCTGAAATGATCTCCCTCCTCACCTCCTACTCCTGGTTTCTCTGCTTTCCTTCAGAACTTGGGTCATATCTCACCTTCTGCATGAGGCCTTTCCTAGACCTCCCCCAATTTCATTCTCATTCCCCCAGTTTCTTCCCTCTTAGATTACCTTCCATTTATGTTGTATATATCTTTTATGTAACTTTTTTTATATTATCTCTTCCATTAGAATATAAACTCACAGAATTAGTTCAGCCATTTCCCAATCAACATATATGTTTTTTTGTTTCCTGGTTTCTCTTAACCAGAGTGTTGGTATGAATAGTCTTTTGTCATTGAAATCCTTGTCCAGGAGCTAGTGGGATTGCTTGGTTAATAGGAACAAACTATTTTAGTGTCTTTTCTCCTCTGGTTCCAAAATGTTTTCAAGAATAATCAGACCAGGGGGCAGCTGGGTAGCTCAGTGGATTGAGAGTCAGGCCTAAAGATGGGAGGTGCTAGGTTCAAATCCAGCCTCAGACACTTCCCACCTGTGTGACTCTGGGCAAGTCACTTGACCCCCATTGCCCACTCTTACCACTCTTCCACTTATGATCCAATACACAGAAGTTAAGGGTTTAAAAAAAAGAATAATCAGACCAATCTCTTGATTTAGACAACTTTAACTCAGATCCTATTGGCACTTACAGATTCTCATTGAATGGTCAGCCCAAGAATCTGGTATTACTGATACTTTTAGTTGACTATCCAACTCAAAATGGTGATGAGTTTTTCTAAAATCTGGAACTAAATAAAAATTAATATTTTATTTCCCCCCATTACATGTAAATAATTTTAAAACATTCTTTTTCTTAAAGTTTTGAGTTTCAAATTCTCTCCCTTCTTCTGATCTTCCCTCCTTCACTCTTTTCCTGATTTCTTCCTTCCCTGAGATACTAAGTAACCTGATATAGATTTTACATATTTAATCATGTAAAATATTTGACCATGTCAGTCATTTTGTGGAAAATATATTTAATAAAAAGAAAAGAAAGAAAAAGAAATATAGTATATTTCAGTTTGCATCCAGACTCAATCAATTCTTTCTCAGAGGGGAGATGTCATTTTCCATTCATCATGAGTCTTTGGGATTGTCTTGAATTGTCTTGCATTGCTGAAAATAACTAGGTCATTTACAGTTATTCCTCAAAAATATTGTCACACCTAGCAGAATGGCTAAAATGAAAGAAGGGGAGAGCAATGAATGCTGGAGGGGATGTGGCCAAATTGGGACATTAATGCATTGCTGGTGGAGTTGTGAACTGATCCAACCATTCTGGATGGCAATTTGGAACTATGCTCAAAGGGCTATAAAAGAATGCCTGTCCTTTGATCTAGCCATACCATTGTTGGGTTTGTACCCCAAAGAGATCATAAACAGACTTGTTCGAAAATATTTATAGCTGCGCTTTTTGTGGTGGCAAAGAACTGGAAAAGGAGGGTATGTCCTTCAATTGGGGAATGGCTGAACAAATTGTGGTATATGCTGGTGATGCAATACTATTGCACTCAAAGGAATAATAAACTGGAGGAATTCCGTGTGAACTGGAAAGACCTCCAGGAACTGATGCAGAGCGATAGGAGCAGAGCCAAAAGAACATTGTACACAGAGACTGATATACTATGGTAAAATTCGAATACAATGGACTTCTGTACCAGCAGAAAACAATGACACAGGACAGCTCTGAGGGATTTATGGTAAAGAACACTACCCACATTCAGAGGAAGAACTACAGGAGAGGAAACATATTAGAAAAACAAATGCTTGAACGCATGGGCTGAGGAGGACATGATTGGGGATGTGGACTTGAAACTACCATACCAATGCAAATATCAACAATTTGGAAATAGGTCTTGAACAAGGACACATGTTAAAACCAGTGGAAATGTGCATCAGCTATGGGTGGGGGGAGAGTGGGGGATGAAGGGGAAAGTAGGAGCTTGAGCATGTAACCATGTTAAAAATGAATATTAATAAATGATTTTAAAAAATATTGTCACTGTGTATAATATTCTTCTGGTTCTGCTCATTTCACTTTGAATCAGTTCACATAAGTCTAGATTTTTCTGAAATCATCCAGTTTGTCATTTTTTTAAAGCACAATAATATTCCATAACTATCATATACCAAAACTGGTTCAGCCATTCCCCAATTGATGGATAACCCTTCAATTTACAATTCTTTGCTACCACAAAAAGACTTTGCAATAAATATTTTTGTTTTTTTCAAAATACCATCTCCTGGTCTTATTTATTAGTTCAATAATTCTTTCACTTTCAATTTTATTTATTCTTTGATTTTTTAGGATTTCCAATTTAGTTTTGGATTTTTAATTTGTTCTCTTTCTAGCTTTTTAAGTTGTAAGCCAAATTCATTGATCTCCTCCCTCTCTATTTTATTGATATAGGCACTTAGGGATATACATTTTCCCCTGAGTACTGCTTTGACTGTATCCCATAGATTTTGGATTTTGATATGTTGTTTCCTCATTGTCATTCTCCTCAATGAAATCAGTAATTGTTTCTATGATTTTTTGACCTGTTTTGAAGAATTAGATGATTGTTTCCAATTAATTTTTAATTTGCTTCTTCATGAGCCCTTATTAATTATGATTTTTATTGCACTATGATCTGAAAAAATGCATTTATTATATCTGCTTTTCTAAATTTGTTTGCAATGTTTTTATGCTCTAGTACATGGTCAGTCTTAGTATATATACCATGTGTTGCTGAATAGAAGATATATTCCTTTTTATTTCTATTCAATTTTTTCCAGGTATCTATTAGCTCTAATTTTGCCAGTATTCCATTTACTTCCCTGACTTCTTTCTTATTTATTTTTTGGTTTGATTTATCTAGTTCTGATAGGGGAAGATTGAGGTTCCCTACTAATATGGTTTTATTATCTATTTCTTCCTAAAGCTCTAATAGTTTCTCCTTTAAAAATCTGGATGCTATACCATTTGGTGCATATATGTTAAGTAGTGATATTTTTCACTATTTATGCTGCCTTTTATTAAGATGTAATTTCCTTCCTTATCTTTTTAAATCAAATCTATTTTTACTTTAGCTTTGTCTGAGATCATGATTGCTACTCCTGTCCTCTTTGTCTCAGTTGCAATCCAATAGATTCTGATCTAGCCTCTTACCTTTACCTTGTGTGTATCTACCTGCCTCAAGTGTGTTTCTTGTAGGCAACATATGGTAGGATTCTGGTTTTTAATTCATTCTGCTATCCACTTCCATTTTATGGGTGAATTCATCCTATTCTCATTCACAGTTATGATCATCATCTGTGTATTCTTCTCCATTCTGGCTTCCTCCTTTAATTCTAATCTTTATTCTTACCCTTTTATCCTCCCCTCCAGTGTTTCACTTTTAGTCAGGCTCCCCACCTTTTCCTCTCCCTTATATTACTCCCCTTCCCACCACCTCCCTTCTAGTTCCCCTTTTACTATAGGGCCTTTTAAATCCTCCCCCCCAACTTCTCACTCCCTTGAATTACTCCCCTCCCACCACTTTGTTTCTTATTACCTTTCTACTTCTCTATAAGGCAAGAGACAATTCTTTATCTCAGTGGTTCTGACTGTTCTTCCCTCTCTGAGCCAATTTCAATGAGAGTAAGATTTAAGCATTACCTGTTGCCAACCTCTTCCTCCCTTCCATTGTATTGGTTTTCTACTTCCTCTACTCCCTCTTGCTTCTTTATATTTTACCTCTTTTCCCATTTCTTTTAGTGTTATCTTCTTTTTTTATCCCTTGTTTTTTTGTGTTTTTTTGAAATATCATCCCACTGCACCCTCTATGTATACTTCTAGCTACTATGATAATAATAACATTTTAAAAGAGTTACAGATATCATCTTTCCATATAGGAATATATACCATTTGACCTTATTGAAGCCCTTAAATTTTTTCTCTTATTTACCTTTTTATGTTTCTCTTGAATTCTGTATCTGGGCATCATATTTTCTGTTTAGGTCTGGTCTTTTTTTCAGGAATACTTGGAAATCTTCTATTTAATTAATTGACCATACTTTCCCCTGAAAGAATAGTCAGTTTTTCTGGGTAGTGGATTCTTGGTTGTAGTCCCAGTTCCCTTGCTTTCTGAAATATTGTATTCCATGCCTTATGGTCCTTTAGTGTAGATGCTGCCAGAGCCTGTATAATCCTAATTTGTGCTCCATGATATTTGAATTGTTTCTTTCTAGCAGCTTGTAGAACTTTTTCCTTGGCCTGGAGTTATTGAGTTTGCCTATGACATTCCTGAAAGTTGTCAACTGGGGATTTAATGCCAGAGGTGATCTATGGATTATTTCAGTGTCAATTTCACCTTAATTTTCAAAGCTTTCAGGGCAGTTTTCTTGGATAATTTCCAGTGGTATGATATCTAGGCTTTTTTTTTTTTTTTGGTCATGATTTTCAAGTAGTCCAATGATTCTTAAATTGTCTCTACTGGATCTATCCTCCAGGTCAGTTTTTTCTCAATGAGGTGTCTCATATCATTTTCAATTTTTTCAAACTTTTGAGTTTGTTTATTATGTCTCGATGTCTCATTAGGTCATTGTATTCTAATTGCCTAATTCTAATTTTTAAAGACTGGATTTCTTCCATGACCTTTTGATTCTCCTTTTCCTTTTGGTCCATTTTTTCTTTCAAATCATTCTTCTCTTCTTCTAATTTTTTTCATCATTTTCCAGCAGGTCAATTCTGCCTTTCATTGCCTGTGCCTTTGTTTACAGATGACCTATTTTGCTTTTCAGACTACTATTTTCCTTTTGCTATTTTTTCTTCAACCAGTCTTATTTGATTTTTAAATTCCTGTTTGAGTTCCTCAATAGCCTGTATCCAATTCTCTGTTTTTTTGAGGCTTTGCTTGATGTTTCCTATATTTCATTCTCATCCACTGGTTCTGTTCTTTGGTCCTTACCTCCAAAGAAACTTTCCACCATAGCATTTTTTTCTCTCTTATTGATTCATTTTATCCGCATTTTTTTCTTCTGCCCTATGAACTATATAGACTTGTCCCTCTGTTGATTTACTTATCCAGAGTGTTTGAACTTTTCTGCCCTGAGGCAAAATCTTCTCTTTTCTCAGTCCTTTGCTGCTAAACTGGATTCAACTGATTGAGCTAAGCTGCTGAGTTGACTATCCCTGGGGGAAATTTTTCACTGTAGGGAGCAGACTGAGGGTTTCCAATCAGGTGTTCCCTCCACCCTCTTGTTCCTACATGCCAGTCCTTGTTATAGCCCTGGACCATGTGTGGTGGGTCAGAGGCAAACCCTCCCGGGTGCTGTCTCTGTGGATGGACTCACACAGT
Organism: Gracilinanus agilis; assembly: GCF_016433145.1. Lineage (NCBI taxonomy): Eukaryota > Metazoa > Chordata > Mammalia > Didelphimorphia > Didelphidae > Gracilinanus > Gracilinanus agilis. Next base: position 331,376,420 of record NC_058133.1, read on the forward strand.
CAGCCAAGTAACTGAGGTCTTAGCATACTTGGTGGGAAAGGGTGCCTTTCCTTTTTCTCATAAAAATAGATGAACTATACCTACCTTTCAAGTTGTTTTTGGTAGGAGAGTCTCATGACTTCTTGTTGTTTTTTTTATTTCTGTTTGCTTTGAAGCATGATATGAATATTGGTTTGGAAGGATTTTTGGAGAAGTTATGACTTTAGGTGTTCCCAAGCCACCATCTTGGCTCCTCCAGATCTGCAATAAATATTTTTGTACAAATAGATTATTCTCCTCTTTTTTGACTTCTTTGGGACACAGACCTAGAAATGTTATTGATGGGGCAAAGGGTAAACAAAGATTTAGAGTCTTTTGAGAATAGTTTGAAATTGTTTTCCAGAGTGGCTACATAAATTCACAGTTCCACCAACAGCATATTAGTGCCCCAATTTTCCCACAACCCCTTCAAATTTATTATTTTCCTTTTCTGTCATATTAGCCAATTTGATAAGTGTGAAATGGTACCTCAGAGTTCTTTTAGTTTGCATTTCTCTAATCAAGGGTGATTTAGCATTTTTTCACATGATTATGGATAACATTGATTTCTTCATCTGAAAAATGCTTAGTCATAGTCTATGACCATTTATCAATTGGAGAATGACTTTGATTTTTATAGATTTGACTTGATTCTCTATATATTTGAGGAATTACTCCTTTATCGCTGATACTTGTTGCAAAATTTCTCCATCCCCAGTTTTCTGACTTACTTCTAATTTTTATTGCATTTGTTGTATTTCTACAAATCCTTTTAAGTTTAATATAATCAAATTATACATTTCACATTTTATAATTTTCTCCATTTCTAATTTGGGACTATATTTTTCTCTTATCCACAAATCTGAAAAGTAGACTATTCTATGATCTTGTAATTTGTTTATCTTTAGATAAACTTTATCTTTATCTTTAGATCAGGTATCCATGTTGACCTTATCTTGGTATATAGTGTATTTTGTTGGTCTTCTCCCAGTCTCTGCCATACCATTTTTTTGATACTAGATAAAACAATCCATATATATGTGTACACTTTCCATGAGTACATGATGTTTTCTCATATGTTTGAAGAACCATGAACATATTCAAAAGACTGTAGAATATTTGGGTACCTAGGTAGTACAGGGGATAGAGTGCTGGGTCTGGAGGAAGGAAGACTCATTTTCCTGAGTTCTAATCTGGCCTCAGACACTTACAAGCTTTGGGACTCAGGTCAAGTCATTTAACCCTGTTTGTCTCAATTTCCTCTTCTGTAAAATGAACTAGAGAAGGATTTGGCAAACCACTCCAGTATCTTTGCTGAGAAAAACACCAAACGGGGTCATGAAGAGTCATACATGACTGAAAAATTGACTGAAAACTGACTGAAAAGAATGAATTGAGAACTGCAGAGGCATTAAAATAGACATGTGACCATATGATCCTCCTAAATGGAAATCTTTAGTAACTCTCTATTGTTTCTATGACAAAATACACAATCTTGAGCTTGGTAAAATGTGGGTCGTCACAATCTGAGTCCCATTCTCCTTTTCAGTCACTTCATATTATTGTCTTTCATACCCTCTTTTCCAATGACATTCCATCTCCCACCTCTGTTCCTTTACAGAAATTATATCTCATGTTTAGAATTAACTCCTACCTCACCTCTACCTCTTAGAAGCCTCAGATTCTTCCAAAGTACTGCTCACTTGATACCTCCAGCATGAGATCAAATTTTACCTAATGCTCCTTAGTTATCAGTGCTTTCTTCCCCTTAAAGTTTCATTGAATTAATTTATGTATGTTTAATTGCACATATGAAAATACTTCTTATATTCACTTGTATAAGTACTATATCTCCTGTTACAATGTGAGCTTGAGACTCTTGAGAGCAGGAATTATTTGCCTTTGGTCTCCATATTCCCTAGTGTAGAACCTTGAATATAGTAGACATATCATAAACGTTAAAAAAAATTAAATATGGAATATATTTCTTTTGATTTGTTGACAAGAAATCTGAGACTTGCCTTAGGATCTCAACTTTTCTGAAGAGTCCCTTCTCTCCATCTAACCACTTCTATACATGACTTCACTTTACAATGGAAGATGGGGAGTAAAGGGGAGGAGTTCCTTTCCTTTTGAAGCCCCTCATCACAACAAGAGATGTTTAGGTAAGAATCACATAACCACATAATTTATTTGGCTTCTGTAATATGGTAAAAAGCTTCATTTATTTTGAAATGCAGGGGACAGAAGTGAATATATTTTGAATTAAAGTGGGCTGGGATCCTCTCCCTTCTCAGTGTGAATGCAGAAGAGCCAATCTCTTCCAAGTCTTCCAAGTGAGCTTCCTCAAACAAAGGGACTCAGGAATGGCCCTCATTACTTGTCAAGGGATGGGGGAGGATTGAGGTCATAGAAAGGTTATTTGGTTTACAATCTCATCCTGTCTTCCTCCTCCTATTGACAAGTCATCAAGGTGGTTTATAGATTGCTGTTTCACTTCTGGTGGATTTGCTGATCTTTTGAGACACATATCCAATCTGGATAAGCTCTAGGGATCAGGTTTCAACTTTGAATTATATATTATCCATATTAGGGAGCAAATGAACAATTTTATTGGGGACATGATACCCAGCAGACTAGGAAACAGGGATTGCTGTGATTTAGATGCTATGTTGAATTAATCTGACCTAACACAACCGAGCTTTACCTTTGTATGAATTCAACAAGAAGGTAAGGATCACTTAATCTAAATTTGTATTTCTCTTTAACCAACACATTTCTGCATTTTCTCCAAGGGTAAATTCTGTAGTCTCATATTGTCTTGTGCATTTTGACAATGCCCCAGTATTTTAGCCAGTAGACACATTTTAGAATCATCTCAGAAAGTGCCCTGATCCCAGCAGGGAGTATTTGGGGTGGGGGGAAAGTAGGAAGAACAGCTTCTGAAAACATGATTAAAGAATCTTTGAAGAGAAAATTAATTGCTTATTGGAGGAGACAATTACTCCCTAAGAGTCTACTCCAATGTCTCTTTAAATAATTTGGCTTCCATTTTCAGGCAAAGGAAAAATACTGGGGTTTCTGGATACAGATGGTGAGAATTGCCATTTACCAATTGTGTGCCTTACAGCAATATGGCTTTATATGTACACAATTAGAACTGTTGGCTAATCTCTCTAATATCATAACTGATACTTCTCTAGTCCTTTAAGTAGGCATTTGCATTTTTCCTGCTGATTTTTGCAGGTACAAGTAGAATTATATTGCTTTTTTATTGCTAAGTGTGGCCTATAAATCAGTTTCCTTGTCACTATAAGACTTGAAATGATGCTATTTTGCCAAGGCATTATGTGTTATAGTCCCTGAATACTGTGCTCACGTGAAAGGATTGGTCTAAAGGTTGCATTAGACATGCATCAACGTTAGTGACAGTAGCCCATGCACATACTCATAGTAAATACCCAGCCATGCATGTCTGCTCCTATCAGCTTATGCACCAGTGGCTTACTATAATTTTGAGAGGCTAAAATCTCATCTGTTGCAAATTTCAGACCACTTAATTTCTTTAGGTCATGGTGGTCATTATTAACTTTCTTGTCTTTCCATATATACCTTTCTTCAAAATGCTTAAAATGGGTTTTAATGCCTCAGTTGCATGATGTTACTGGGCTAGGCTTTCTGATCCTATGACTCAGGTGCCAACAGTTGTCTTTCAAGGGTTGTCATTCTTTTTTAAAAAATCAGTGCTACTATGCAATCTGTGAAACAGTTAATTCCCCAATATTCTTTTCCAACATGCCTTAAATTCAGTCATTCAGATTCTGTCTCTTTAATTCGCGATGGAAAATCTATTGCCTCTAGGAATTTCAATATTATATTACAGTATAACAAACTATCCGATATCACTAATGGCCTATTTAAGAATGAAATGGTTTGAGTTTTCCTCCCCCTTTGGTTTTAAGCAATTTCTAATTTTGAGGGGGAAGCACATACCATAGACATCAATAGAGTTAATAGCCCCCTGAAGGAACACATCACTAGCCAGGTCATAAAAATCATGCACAGCTTGTTCTTTCATCCATATAGTAGAAAAAGGAGTCAAATATATGTAATTCCCCTAGAGTTTCATTTATAGAATGGAGAGCCTTGAAATACTAAATCTATTACCCCAAAGGTTATTTTTATAATTTTTTTTGCCCTAACCTTGTGATTTCCCTGGGTGGATGTAGGGGAATTTTCTCTAAAGGGATGCAAATTGTAACTCCTTTTGTAACTTCAAGATATGCCCATAGACACAGCTAATATATGTCAGGACATGAATCTGAGTCTTCCTTCTTCCAAGATTGGTCCTCTAGTCTCTGTTTCAATCTTCCTCACTTTCCAACAGTTGGGAATATAACAGTGGGAAGAACTCTCTGATTAAGAGTGAGAAAATTTGGATGCTAGTCCCAACTCTACCCCCACATTAGCTGTGTAAGAAATTAGACAAGTCATTTCTTTCTGGGCTACAGTTTTTTCCTTTGTAAAATGAAGAGCTAAATGATTTTGGAGATCCAGCCCTAGGGCCAGCTTTAATTTTCCATGATTAATCTGACTTTCTAAATTCTTTTGTCAGATGATCTTCCTCTTTCTAGATTCTCTTTATATGTTGTTTTCTTCTGTCTGAATGTAAGCTCCTTGAGGTAGTCAAGATACCACCACCTAGTTGACACTATTTTACTTGCCTTTATTTATATCCTCAGCACTTAGCACAATGTTTGGCATATAATAAATGCTTAATAAATGCCTCTTTTGTCAGTGTGCCTATCTACTGTCCATATATTTATGTAAATATGTATCTGTATATCTATCATATCTATCTTCCCAGAGATTCAAGATGTTCTTTCTTTTTAGATGTATATCTGGTATAATATCATTAAAGTTTCTAAATCTGAGACATTGCTCATCTTTAATGCTTGTCCAAGATAAATGTATCCTGGACGAACTCAGTGGTCTGGCCATCCACTGTCATAGCCTAAAAGCAATGGCATTCCTCATTCACTTTTTTGTACTTTTAAAGTTTATTGGGCTGGTATTTTTTAAGTATCTGAATTTCACTGAAAAAAAAAACCACATAGTATTTTCTGTAGGAATCTTTTTTTTTTCTTTTCCTCTTCATAGAAGTAATTCTGATATCTTCTTTATATTGGCACCAGAAATGGAAAGGTGGGTTGGCAAAGGTCAGGAAATGCCCATTGTGCCTCTTTGGGGTAGGGTTGGAATAACTGCTCAGAGTACAGTTTCTTAATGTGCTATTAAATATCACCACAAACTCTGAGCTACTAGCTTAAGTCCTTTTGTACTTACCAGCTGGTATCTGATTATATCTTATAATTCCTGGATTCTTTTTTTCAGATTCTCTGTCTAGGACAGAAGTCCTTAACCTGAGATCCAAAGACCCCAAAGGGGACCATGGATGGATTGATTGCAGGGGAGTGACCTTGACTGGGAAAATTACATCTTTATTTTCACTAATTTATAACTAATGTTTAGCATTTTCTTCAATTACCTAGTAACAGTAATAAGGAAAAGAAGTTCATAGGGTTCACCAGATGGCCATAGTTCACCAAAGGGGCCTATTACCAAAAAAAGAAAGAAAGGAAGAAAAAGGAATAAAGGAAGGAAGGAAGGAAGGAAGAAAGGAAGGAAGGAAGAAAGAAAGAAGGAAAAGATTAAGAACTCTTGGTTGAGGTTATGAGCATTCCCAGTAAAACAAAATTCATGAAAATCATGTGGGCATGTTTCCATTCTATCAAGAATCTAATCTCTTTTCCAATTTTGCATGACCTGAAAAGAAAATACACTCAAAATATAGATTAGGCTGCATTTATCAAGTGGAAGTGAAAACAAAAGATGTAACATTCAAATGGGTGGGGTAGAAAGAGACTATAGCAAGTCATCACAATGATTAATCACTATGACCATGTGGGATTTATACCAGGAATGCAAGGCTGGTTTAACATTAGGAAAACCATATGTAGAAGTGACCTTATCAATAACCATTATCTCAGTAGATGCAGAAAAAGCTTTTGACAAAATATATTACCCATTCCTATTAAAAACATTAGAAAACATAGGAATAAATGGGTCATTCCCTAAAATAAGTAGTATATACTTAAAACCTTGAGCAAGTATCATCTGTAATGGGGATGTCAGAAGCTTCCCAATAGAATCAGGAATGAAGCAAGGATGCCCATTATCATCACTATTATTTAATATTGATTTAGAAATGCTAGCAGTAGCAATTAGAGAAGAAAAAGAAATTGAAGGGATTAAAGTAGGGAATGGGGAAACTAAACTATTACTTTTTTGCAGATGATATGATGATATACTTAGAGAATCCTAGAAAATCAACTAAAAAGCCAGTAGAAATAATTAATAATTTTAGAAAAGTTTCAGGATACAAAATAAACCCACAGAAATCATCAGCATTTCTATATATTTCTAACAAAAATCAGCAGCAAGAGTTAGAAAGAGGAGCTCCTTTTAAAACCACTCTAGACAGTATAAAATATTTGGGAATCTATCTGCCAAGACAAACTCAGGAATTATATGAATACAACTACAAAACACTTTTCACACAAATAAAACTAGATTTCAACAATCAAAAAACATTAATTGTCCATCGGTATGATGAACTAATATAATAAAAATGACAATCCTACCTAAACTAATTTACTTATTTGGTGCCATACCTATCAAACTACCAAGTGGGTGGTCCAGGTACTCCTAAAAAGGTCTGAAGCTTCAACTTCCTTGTGATTGCAGCTGCTCCTGTAAAAAGATGCATTTTCAACTTCATTTTCAGCAAAGGAAACATTGAGTGCAGGGTTATAAAGCATCTCTTTGCTTTTCTACACTGATTTCAATATTGCACATTAGAGACAGAATCATTTCACCATTTGATCTTTTGCCCTAACAGAAGAATGGATGGCATTTGATTCATGATTATTAAGCAAAATTTCTTTGTTCCATTCAATAAACTGATCGCTAAAGGCTCTTTCCTGATGTCTCTGACATGACCCAGAGTTACCTTTGGGCCAGAAATCCAGTGAACCCAGTGACAACCTGGAGAGTTTGTCCTGCAAACTTACTATTCATGCTACATCTCCGATGTTCCCAGGATGTTTCCACTCATGTGCTTCTCTAGTGTTTTTTGATGTGTTTCCCACAAAGCAAATGACTATTTTAAAATAAAGTACTAATGTAACACTGCACAAATTTAGGCAATTCTGTTTTCATAAACTCCTTTAAGGCACTCATGCCCACGTAGTTCATCAATTCATCCCTTTTGTGCTTACGCATATAGGGCAAGGGAATGAAAAGAAAAGGACAATTAAGCAAGTATTCAGTCTCAAAAATGTACTCAGCCCAATGTTATCTGCACAAAAAAGTTTATCTGGAGAGTCCTCACTATTTATATGGAATCTCTCTTCTTTTTGGAAAATCGTGAAAAACTGTTTGCTTTTCATGTTTTTTTTTCCACTGATACTTTCAACATGAGTATAGATAATTCCTATAAAGATTTTTTTAAACACGAGAAAGTAGGTGCATAGGTTAGTAGTTACTATTAGCAATTTCGTTTCCTCTATAGAATCAATATTATCAATATGCCTCTCTCCCAAATTCTTTTGATATTTTGCTCTTCTTGAATTATCTTGAAAAATCAACTCTTATTTTCCTTAAAATGGTGTCTCCTCTGTGAAGATTTCTTCTTTGAACTAACATTCATAAGGCATAGGTTTTGGACATGTTACTCCTCTATTAAAAGAAACTTTGAAAACTCTCTTGTCTCTCAGGCAAAATAAAAATCCCTTAAAATGTCATTTAAAGTCCTGCATAATTTAGCCTTTACTTACATTTACAAACTTATTTCTCCCCCTCAGGTCCTTTGCTTTAGACAAATTACCCTAGTTACTGTTCTCCAAACATCACACCAATATCTATGTGTCTTTGCCCAAGATGTTCTCTATATCTTTAATGCACTCCTTTTCCACATTTATCTTTTATAATCTTTCAACACTCAACTAGGTGCCTCCTCACAAGTAAAGCCTTTGCTTATCCCTGTCACTTCTATCTCGCTACTGAAATGTATTCTTTGTGTACTTGTATTGCACAATAAAACATAAACTAGCTGAGGAAAGTTTTATACCCTCATTTTAATCTGTATCCCCAGCACTGTGCCTTTCAGAGTTGTTCAAATCAGTTGAACTACATTTTATGTGTACTTTGTCATATCCAGTTATTGCACTTGACTTCTTAAGTAATTGATCTTTTTCCATGTTTTGCAAATGAGTTTATACTTTAAGCTTCTATTATCCTTACCATGCCTTTCTCTTTTGCAAGGCCATCAAATGTTTTCTAACTAAAGTCCTTTTGACTACCTTGTTGCTACAACTCTTTTACATTAATTAAATTTCTTTAATAAATGATGATAATTAGTTAAGGTCTTCACTTGTCTCCATTTCTCATATTAATAGTCAATTGTTCATTTAATCAGGTCAGTTTGGAGCTGTTGTAATTTTACACAATCTCTTTTCATCTTTTCCCTTTCTTCTAATTGAATAAGAGGAACATTGTAGAATCACAGGATTGTTGAGGCAGAACTAGAAGGGAGTTTAAGGAGATTGGAGTTAAACATTTATTAAGGTCCTACTATATGCTAGGCACTGTGCTATGCATGTTACAAATATTCTCATTTTATCCACACGATAACTTTGATACATGACAATACATGACAATTTAACCTTCTTGCTTTATACAGGAGGAAGATAAGACTCAGAGAGATTAAATTATTTATCCAAGTTCACCAGGTAGCAATTGGCAGATTTGAGATTTGGATCTAGGACATTTGATTCCAAATTCAGCAATATCTTCAGTGTACTCAGACACTAGAATGCAGTGATTTCAATACAAAAAAGCCACTCTTTTTTTTTTCTTTTTTTTATATTTTCCTAAAGATACTATCTAGGACTTATCCATGATTTCAGAAGAATCAAAATTATGGATAACCCAAAGAGCAAAGGTAAGATTATGATGATTATAAATTTATACATTTTATAATAAAATTTATATATAAATATTATTTAAGTTATTTATAAATTAGCATATTTTCAATGAGGACTTGCTCACAAAAACTTGTATAAAGCACTTTAAGGATATTAATTACTGGAAAAAGAGGCGAGCTTGCAGGGTATCAAGAATCAGAGACAATAGTTGGATAGCCTTAGTGGGTACTGATATTCAAGACAAATTGAGTTGAATTCCAGTTTCCACATTTATTTTACTTTATAACCCTAATGTGTGTGTGTGGGGTGGAGGTGGAGGTGGGGTAAGGATAAGAAACATTTGGTTAAAGGAAGAAAAATTCCTCTTTGTGGGGGACCAACCAGAGGACATTGGATAGAGGACACTGGATCCTATGAGTAGAAATTCTGCAATTTGATGTGGTTGTTGCTGGGAGAAGGGTGGGAGCTATGAGGAGCTCACCTGGGATGTGACTTTTAGGAAAGCAAGTTCATCATCTGAGAGGTTTTATTTTAATTTATTATTCTTGGTTACCGGTGCTATGATCAACTACTCTCTAACAATCAGTGACATAGGACAAAAGTCTAGACACTCTGTCCTAGTTATGGCTCTGGGTCATATGCAAAGACCATTGTTTTTAATTTAGTAGTTCTATCTTTGGATATGGGTTGTATTTTTGCTGGAATGTGTATGGATTAGACCCCACTTTTATCAATTTTATAGAGAAGTAGCCATATTTACCCACCTACAACTTTTATTTAGTTAGTATGTTTTTTAGCCAGACTGCCTACCCTTTAGACAGGAGATACATAATAACAGGAATACATTTTGCATTTCTTCCTACTCCCCCAGCATAAAGGATTACTCATTGTGGTGAGAAGAAATTTGAAAAGCTGTTTTGTTTTAGAGGGGAGTCTCCCTTGTCTAGGACATGATCTTGTTTGAAATTAAAATAGAAAATGTTCCATCAACAAAGTCCTGGGGAAAATTGGATCTCTGCTGACATTTTTCCATGCCAAGAGGGCAATACAAGATGAATACTCCATTAATCTATTTCTATTCTTTGAGGGGGATTATTAGCATCCAAAACATAGGAAGAATTACCATAGGCTGAGTGAATGGTATAAATGATTAGTAACAATTCTGATATCATTAATTCACATTCCCAAAGTGCTTTACCAATATTTTGAAGTAGGAAAATAAAAATGTTGACAATCATTGGGTCAAAGATTTAGAGCTGACGTGTAACTTAGAAATAATTTATCTGATCCAGCTCTCTCCTCTTTTTTTATGTTGAGGAGGCTGAGGTTCAGAGAGGTTAAGTGACTTGTCCAAAGTCACATGAGTAGTGAAGCTAGGGTTTGAACCAAGAACCTCCAGCTCTCAATCCCATGCCTTTAACTTCTTGATGCTTTAGTGTGTTTTTCCTCTTCTGAAAAAAGGCAACATGGCAGAGGGGAAGAAGAAGAACTAGAGTTAGGAACAGAAGATTTGGGTTCTAATGTCCAATGTGCTACATGAGAGCTATCTAAACACAGGTAAATGACTTAAATTCTTTGCCCCCTCACCTGTAAAGAGAGTGAGAAGGTCATAATACTTGTGTTACTTGCCTCACAGGATTGCTATAAGGATCAAGTAAGATGAGATACTTGAGGAAAGTGACTTTCTTACTTATCTTTGTGTTTGCATTGATGTCTAGCACAATGCACCACATTTCTTAGATATTTAATTTGTCTGTTTCAATGAATATATAGCATCTGAGATCATCCTAGTATATAAATCTCTAAAAACTAGCCTAACTTTGAGGCATGCTATATTTCATAATCCACTTAAAATCATAGTTCACAAGCCCCCACTTATGTATTTCTACTACTAACTAGCCAGAGGATATGTTAGTTAAAAGGAAAGGACATTTAGTTAAATAGGAGAGTAAAATAAATGACAAATAACAAGTAAAAATGAACAACCAACAACAGCAATAACAAAAACAATCCCCTCCATACATGCAGGACTGTATTCCCACATAATTTATCATCCCAAAATTTAGACAGACATTTTACATCCTGGGGGACATGCATCACTGAGTAACATGCATGGAAAAGTATGTAGAAGTAGCTAGATGGTAGAGTGGATAGATCTAAGAAGTTAAAGTTAGGAAGACCTGAGAACAAATCTTACTTCAGATAATTATTTGCTATGTGATCCTGTTCAGCTTACTTCATCTTTCTTTGTCTCAGTTTCCTCATCTCTTAATGTGTACAAGAATGGCATTTACCTCTTGAGTTTGGGAGGATTAAATGAGTTGACATGAATAAAGAAAACACTTTGTAAATCTTAAAGTGCTACATAAATATCGGTTGCTGTTTATTATTGCTGCTACTATATGTAGTATGGGAACACGTAACTATAGAACATAGGTTTAGAGATATGCATATAGGACAGTTACCTTGGATGGGTCTTTTCAAATCAAGAATCAAAAGCCCTATAAGAGGTAATCCACTGATCCTGTGATCTTCTCAAGCTATCATCCTATACCTCTCCTCTCTTTCTTAGCTATATTCCTAGAAAAATCTATCTGCATTTGTTGTCATCACTTCTCTTCTTCCTAAGTTTTCACTGCTTTGTAATCTGGTTTCTGCTTATCACTGAATTGAAACTACTCTCTCCCAGGTTACCAGTAATCACTTAACTGACAAATTCTGTGACTTCTTCTTTGACAGAATTTCAAGCAGTTCCTTCTTCTTCAATAGTACATTCTGTTTGCTGTGGATCTGGCCATGCATTCATTTCATGTTGCTCTAACTCAGTTGGTTCTTCATGGTGTTCTTCATGTACAGCATGTTCTTTTACAGGCTTCACATGTGTGATATGGAACCAGAGGTCTCTGTTCTCAACTTTAACACGTTGGGCTAATTAGTAGTACTTGGTAAGGCCCTACCCATTTAGGGTCTAGAACAGATTTTCTTGCAAAGTTCCGTATGTAGACCATATCTCCCGGTTTAAGCTGATGTAAGCTAAAGTCTAAAGGAACTCTCTGGGTTAACAAGCCAAGTTTGTGCTTTTATATATTTATATAGCTGACATTCAGCTCCAAGATGTGACAAGAGAGCTGACTTCTGGGATGAACTATGCCATGGAGCATGACCATACAGAAGTTCATATGGTGACAATCATGTGTCACTACAGGGTTGACTTCTTAAATAAAAGAGAACAATGGGGAGTGCTTATACCTATTTCAGATGGCTTTCAGAACACACTTTCCCAATCAGAGTTTTAATTTTCTTATTGCAGACCTCAATTTGCCATGAGGATGAGGGGTGATAGACTGAATGTAAGCTTCTCTTTATCCCTAAGGTCTTATAAATCTCATGCAAGGTGTTTTGGGAAAAGTGTGACCCATGGTCTGAATCAATTCCAGCTGGTACAGAAAATCTCGGGACTATCTCTCTCAGAAGTGTCTTCACCACAAAGGCTGAGTTGTTCTTCTTTGCAGGGAAAACTTCTGGTCATTGAGTCAACCTGTCAATGATGACTAGGGCATATTTGTATCCTTGACAATTGGGCATTGAAATATAATCAATCTGCAAGCACTCAAATGGGGTATATGCCAATTGTCTGCCCCCTAATCCCTTAATTCTGGTCATGCCCTGGTTGTACTGCAAGCAAACCTTGCATTTCTGGCATGTTCTAATTGCACAAGTGGATATGCCAGGAGCTGTCCAGTGTCTTTGAATGCCATCCACCAGGGATTGGGTCCCATAATGGCCTTTTGCATTCAATGCATTGCATAGGGTATTATATAGAGATCTAGGAAGAATAGGTTTGTCTGCACTAGAAAACCATACACCTCTCATTAATTTGGCCCCTAGATTTTTCTACCCAGTGCTTCACTTCCCTTGAGGAGTATGCCTGTTTTAGATCTGCTTCATCCACCAAGGAGAAGTTCAGCACATGGATGGGACCAAATCGGGCACCATATTTGGTTGACATGTCTGCCCTTCTGTTTCCTAATGAGACTCTATCTACACCCTTTTGATGGGATCGCCAATACATCACTGCCACTTCTTTAGGTAACTGGACAGCTTGCAGGAGTTGGTTTATAAGGCTCCCATAAGCTATTTCCTTACCACCAGCAGTTATATATCCCTTATATCTCCAGATTTGGCCCGTACAATGGACTACTTTAAAAGCATATTTACTGTCGGTATAAATGTTTAACCTCCTGTCCCGGCCAATTTCCAGAGCTCTGGTGCGACTCAGGATTTCGGCACCTTGAGCACTCATGGACTTTGGTAGAGCTGCATACCATAAAGTCTCATCTTGAGTCACTACAGCTGCACCTGTATACTGTTCACCATCTACCACAAATGCAGAACCATCGGTAAACAATGTTAGGTCTTGAGAGACCAAAGGGATATCGGTCAGGTCATCTCTATTTTTCGGAACTATTTCCAAGGTATTTGCACAGTTATGGATGGGTTCCCCTTCTAATGGTAAGTCTGACATTAGTGTGGCTGGGTTGATCTCCTTACAACGATGGAATGTTAGGTTCTCATTGCCCAGCAACACAATTTGATATTGGGATCAGCACTGGGATGTAAACACTTGCAGGTTGCTGTTTTTTAAGATGGTATCTATTTGATGAGGTGAGTACAGCATAATCCTGCATCCCAAAACCAGATCTGAAGATTTCTTAATCATCAGAGCTGCAGCTGCAATTGCTCTCATACATGGTGGCATTCCCCCGAGCCAAAACATCTAGCTGGGAGCTATAATAGGCTATTGGTCTGAACTGATCCCCGAGAGTCTGCATTAATACAGCACTGGCTATTCCCTTGTCCTCATGCACAAACAGGTGAAACGGTTTTGCATGGTCAGGGATACCAAGTGCAAGACTTGATAACACAGCTGTTTTCAGTTTTTCTATTGCATGCTTGTGCTCCCATGTCAGTTTTAAAGATTCTGAGACAGTGTTCCTAGTCAAGTCTGTCAGAGGTTTTGAGATCAGAATATAACCAGGTATCCACTGCCTACAGTAACCCGTGATTCCTAATGTTGCATGGAGCTGCTTCTTGGTCTTAGGCATGCACAGCTTCTGTATATGTGCAACTCTCTTTTGGGAAATCCGTCTTATACCCTTCTCCAACACGAAGCTGAGGTACTCTACTCTTGGCAAAACCCACTGTAGCGTGGCCCTGGAAATCTTGTGTCCCCTTTTGCATAACTCTTGTAACAGATATTTGCTGTCCCTTTGACACACTTGAGCATTTGGTGACATCAGCAAAAGGTCATCAACATAATGTACTAGTTTACTCTCAGTGAATATGATTGACTCAAGATCTCTTTGCAGGATCTGGCAAAAGATATTTGCACTCTCTGAAAAACCTTGTGGAATTCGGGTCCAACAGAATTATTTACCCACCCAGGAAAATGCAAAAATCTTCTGAGTGGACTCATGCAGGGGTACGGTAAAATATGCACAGCACAGGTCCACGAGTGTGAACCAGGCTGCATTATTTGGAATTTTAGCGATGATATTTGCTGGGCTAGGTACCACTGCATGTCCCTTCTTAACAAAGTTGTTTACTGCTCTAAGATCCTGCACAAAACGCCATTGTGTTTTGCCATTTGGATCTTTCTTTAGCTTTTTAATGGGCATAATAGGTGTGTTGTACTTGGATATAGTATAGACCAAAATGCCTTGTTCCAGGAGACTTTGGATAATGGGCCTGATACTCTCTATGGCCTCTTTGCTCAACCTATACTGAGGGATTCTAGGTGGAGTGCCCTCTTTCACCTCGATCTTTACAGGTGTGGCAGATTTTAAAATTCCTACATCTGTTGGATGCTTAGCCCAAACTGCCTCTGGGATATCTTTCGGTATTTCAAAGATACTCCCCATATGTTGTTCCTCCTCATCACCCTCCACTTGCCCTAGGAATAGCAAGGGATGGTGCTTGAGTGACTGTTTGGGTAAGTGTAGGAATATTTGGCCTGACTTATCACACTGGATAGTGGCACCTAGTTTACAGAGGACATCCCTCCCCAAAAGGTTGGGTGGGCATCTGGGTATCAACAAAAAGGAATGATCTAAAGTCATTGGGCCTATTTTCACCATCTTAGATCTTAGCTTGGGCACCAACTCCATTTGCCCAGTGGCTCCTTTTACTCTCACAGACCCCATTAGTGCACAATTAGTGCAGATTTTTAACACAGACTGGGTTGCTCTGGTGTCAATAAGAGCAGGATAGATTTGATCCCCTATTGTCACCATAACCAAGGGTTCCCTGTCTTTAGCTATCTGATCAACAGGTACCAAAGGTGTTTCTATTTCAATGTCCCCCAAATCCCATTGATCTTGTTCTAGGACTTCTATCTGTGCTGGTTCAGGATTGTGTGAGTGTAATGATGGTAAGTCTCCTTCAAATGTAGCTTTTTGGACTGCCAGTGCCTTTATTGGCATCCCTGGACTGTTCATGGGCCTATCAGTGTCAAAGTGTATCTCAGTTTTCCCAGACCATGAGTAAGGTAGAGTGTCCTTCTCTTCATTGAACATGCTTTGCTTGACTTGTGCAAAGTTAGATTCAGGAGAGATATTTCTCTGCATTTAAGGAAATTCTTCAGAATTGGGAATGTGTTTTTGTTTCATGACTACATCCCAATCCTGTGAGTCTATGCCTTTTTCTTGTATCTGTTCCCTAGACTCTATGTCAGTAACAGGAAACTTAACTGCAGATGTACTTTGCATAGGAAACAAAATCAGTGTTTTAGATTCTTTCTCTGTTCCTATTGGTGTCATTTTGTTTCTCTCTTGGCTACTGACATTTATGGAATTGAATTCCTTTAAATGCATTAACTCAGAATCTACTCCAAAGGCAGCTCTCTCTGGAGTATCACAGGCTTGAAAGTGTGCTACATCTGTATGCACCTGACCCTGAAGTAGGCTTGCTACAAATTCCCTAGCTCTAGGATCCAGCTTTAAAGTTCCTCTAGTAGTGTAGCTACTAGACTTTCCACTTTCCCTTCCAGCTTCCCTAGTTGGTGCTAGAGAAGAAGTTGTGCCTGTGTCTGAGAATTTTGCACTTTCCTTTTCAATGGTCTGCAGGAGCCCATCTCCCTTGTTGACACTGTCTGTTTCTAAGAGATCCCCATTAGAACATCTGTCTAAAATCATTGCCCTTGTTGTTTGGCCTTGCTGTACTACTGATTGATGTAAATGATCCACAGTCTTACTACAGAATGATGTTTCTTTCCCCTCACAGTGGGAATCAATGAATGCTACTTTCTTCAAGCTTGAATCAAGAACTTGTGCAGATGTGCCTGGTTCCCTTTCAGTGTTCCCCGCATCACTCTTTTCTTTCCCATAATTTCTATTATATCCTCCTCCATTTGCAACTCCTCCTCAGTCATTTCTTTGTAACTTTGTGTTACATCCACCAACCCATAATTCATAATTTCTTCTGTACCCATTTTGCCTTTCCCACTTTCCTCTGCCACATCATTGTCACTGCCCTTATCAGTCCTTGCAACAACTAAGGCTGCTTTCTCGGTTCATAAGGTACGAGGCCTGGCTCCTTGGGACACATATTCCTCCATTTTTGATAAACTAGGAGAATTACTAAATTTGGCACAGTTATGGTCACAACATTTGGCCTTTACTATGTCACTATATCTGTTGTTGCCCTGTTGTTGCTACTATTATTGCTTTTATTATATCTCGAATTATAGTAGGTGTTTCTCCTGTTGTTGTTATTATTGCCTCTATTTCCAAAATTTATTTGGGATTTGAACCTACATTTCTGAACTATATGACAAAGTTTTGAGCACAGGAAACAATATTTGACAGAGTTGTTTGCACTGCTAGAAGATTGCCTAGGCCTACTCTGGCTCCTCTGATTGCTGGACATAAGAGCCATATTTTTAATCTCCTCTATCTCCTTGGACTTCTGAGCTTCTTTCAGTTATCTCTTCAGCTCCACAATATCCCTATCCTTTTCAGAGGCCTTTGATTGCTTTGGTTCACTATCCCTAGACTCATGGACATATACAGCTGTTTTCCTTAGCTCATCAATGGGCATGGTCTCCCATTGTGGGCAATGCAACTTGAAATAAGCCTGGATGTAGATCAGACTGCCCTTAACAAATTGCCTCCTGACATGAGGGATGTTATCTTCAGCTGTCATGTCCCTGAAACCTAGGATAGTTTCACCTGCCTCTAATAACCTGTCCAGGTAAAGACTTGTGTGTTCTTCCTCTCCCTGCCTTAATTTTTCAAAGGACCCCCATCCATTAGATCTTCTTGCATGGAGCCTCATTGCTTCTGCTAAATCCTCCCTGCACCTTTTAAGATAAGCCATATTTGCATGTGAGGATAGCTCTAAGTCCTGATGTTGTTCTGGCCACGAGGCAAGATTGGGGTTGCTTCTAGTTTTGGCTATACATTTTGCCTTCTCACTAGGGGTGTATAATTCAGAAGGGAGCAGTTCAATGTCCTCAAAAGTTGGGTTATAAAGTCTCATGGCCTGTTTGTATTCTTTTATTGATTTATGTGGATTGATATAGAACTGGGGGAACCTCCTTTTCAAGATCTCCAAATCACCCCCTGAAAAAGGTTTGTAGCCTTTCACATGTATAATGCCCGTGTCTGGTTGTACTACTGTTCTGTCGGTAGTTGGAAGGATAGGTACAGTAGCTGCTTCAGCCCCTGCAACCCGTTGTTCTTCAGTGTTCCCATCTTTAGTTTGTTGTTTAATATCGCCCCCCTTTTGTGTTGTGACTGCATTCTCAATAATCTCTAGCTGCATTATTGTTTTTGCATCTAGGTCCTTTCCTTTCCTGATCTGCCTCTTGATTTCAATTAAGGTCTTCATGTGTTCCACCAATTGTTCTAAAACTGGGTTTGTAATTTCTGTTCTCCCATAGGTAAATGCCAACACCTTTCTCAAAATCATGAGGGCCCCATAGAAAGTTGTAGTCATGGCTATCCCTGATGGCACATATGCCAAGGCATCACTCACTGATATCGTTAGCCACATGTAAGTATCGTGGATTTCTATAACTTGTTTAAAAAATTGGGGAACTGTCATTAGCCAAAAGGTGGCATAAGCCTGCCAAATCCCATATATCAGGACCCCAGAGCACCCCAGTGTAACAATGGCCCTGTTGATGAAGCTGGCCATATTGATCACTTCCCAACCAGGTTCTGAAATAAAAATCCTAGGCTGGTTGGCCAAAACTGTTATGTTTGTAATAACAGGGATGTTGGGAAGCTGATGGACTGGCCTGGGCTAGGAGCCTGCAAGACTCTCTCTTCTCTTCCCCCCCCCCCCCCAACAGGCTTGAGTGAGTGGGGAGGGGTAAGTGCTCCTTGCTCACAAACCCCTCCCACTCAGCAGTTGGTTTTTCAGTTAAAAATGGAGACTGGGTAATGACTTCTGACAAGGCTCAGCAAAGTAATCTCTAATGATTTTCACCTCAACTTATATTCCCCACAGGTTTGATTGAGGAACAGAGGAAAAGCTAGATATCTTGATGTTAAGGACTGAGAAGGATCTGACTTCTTTGGCTGGCAACTGAAAGGAACAAAGCTTAATGGCAGTTGTGAGTATGCCCAAAATAATACCCAGGCACAGCTACTAAAAGATTAAGTTTATATTTATGAAGATGAAGGGAAGGCAGGAAAGGGGTATCAAGGATTTTGGATAAGATCTAGGAAGCCCTGAACTGTTAGGCAGAAGCTACCCCTCCCCCCCAGGAGGGAGTGTAGACTATATCTAGGTGGCACTCAAAGCTTATAATAATCACTTCAAATATCTAAAATAACTAAATAACTGTTAAGTTGTTGCTAGAAAGGTCTAATCCCGTTAGACAGGCAAACTCCCGAGTAGAAACTATAATGGCTCTTGCCACTATGGCCACCAAGGTAAACCCCAAACTGGGAAAAGCAAGCAGAGAAACCTGCTCACCTCAACCCCCAGGAATCAACTGTTTAACTCCTTTCCAACTGTCCCCTCACCCAGAGTTCTCCAGGGGGGTCCCCTGGAATTCTGGGTGAGGTTTGACCCTGTATCTTGCAGGAATTCCACCCTGCCATTTTCTATATTACAGTCTTGACCTTCCTGAAGGATGACACTGCTGTATCATCCCCTCCTACTAGATAATATCTTTCCCCTGGATTTTCATGATATTGATCTCTCTTAGCTCTCTTTCTATTTTTCTCACTGTTCATCTTCAATCTCTTTTGTTGTATCATTGTCCTTATCTCATCCCTTTTGTGTAGATGTACCCCATAGTTCAGTACTGGGAACTTTTCTTTTTCTATAATATCTCTCTGTCTTTTCTTGTTGACTTCAGAAACATTTAAAAGTTCAGCTATCATCTCCCTACAGGACTGGATCCCATCCACCCAGATTCAAGTATCTATCCCAAACATTCTCCTGATCATCCATCCAGTATTACCAACTGTGTCTTAGACACAGTTCCAATTTGGTGACTCAGAAGCATCTTAAACTCAAAATGTCAAAAAGAGAAGTCATTACTTTTTCTCCTAAGCATCCCCACTCTACCAATTTCCCTATTTCTTTTGAGGACATCACCATGAATTTGGTCAACTTGGTTTACCAGTGAAGCAGAAAAAGTCTAATTTCTCCTTCACATGAGAGCTCTTTATTAAAAATTCCCCCCATTATCAAACATTCCTGTTTTTTTCCCACCCCCTCCATCCCTACTGAGAAAAAAATAGAAAAATGAAAAAACCTTGCTATAAATTACACATAAACAGAACAAATTCTTATATTGGCCATGTCAAAAAATATGTCTTATTTTGCATATAATTCTATCACTTTTCTATTTGGAGGTGAGTGGTATTGATCAACATTGGTCCTCTAGAATCATGTTTACCTTTGTATTAATCAGACCTCTTAAATCTTTCAAAATAGTTTGCATTTACAATGCTATTGTTCCAATATAGGTTGTTCTTCTAGTTTTATATTCATGTAAGTCTTTGTAGGTTTCTCTGAATCATCTCTTCCATAATTTCTTAGGACTTGATAGCATTCCATATATTCGCATACCACACCATTCCTCAACTGATAGTCCCCCTCTTAGTTTCCAGTTTTTTCTGACCTCAAAAATCTACTGTACATACTTTTGAACATGTGAGTCCTTTTCCTCTTTCTCTGAGCTCCTCAGGATCTGGGATGAATAAAAAACACAGGCATATGTTAGGGGATAACTTAAGGGACATAATTCCAAATTTCTTTATAGAATGTTTGGGCCAATTCACAAATACACCAACAGTGTGTCTATGTTCCTGTCTCCTCACAGCCTTTCCAGTGTTGGTCATGTTCAGTTTTTGTCAGATATGATCCTGGTTTTGCTATTTACTAGTGTACCTGCGTGGTCTTATAGAGGCCACTTAACAACATTGGACCTCAATTTCCCCATCTATAAGATGAAGAGGCTGGATATGATCTCTGATATATCCTCCAGTTCTATCCCTTAGATATTCATATACTTTTATCTGAAAGGATGAAGAAAACTTCTTAAAGTGTACTTGAACCCTTGGTATCATGGAGTTACTAACAAAAAGGTTAGGTTAATTTGAGGAAGGAGTAACCGCATTTACCCAGTAGCTATGTCTTAATGACAAGAACATATGGAAATTAAAAAAAGATCGTTTTTCCCCAAAGCTGCAGAACATTCATCTGTCATTTTATTTGACATTTGACTTCTGCCTGGTGCCTTCATAAACACAAATTAGGCATTGGACCAAGAAGCTGGCATATAGCATTAATGTGTTCTCTTCTCCCCCTTGCTGTTTTGCTGCCTTTTTAGATCGATCTTCTTTTTCATTTCTTTTTAGGAGTGTGGAAGGATCATTGGTTTTCTGAGAATGAAAGACTAATGAAGCTGATTCAGACTCCGACTCCTAACTATCCAGGCAATGACACCTAACAAAGGAGACGCTGGACATTTTGAACCTTACTCCATTAAGGCAAATGATGCTTCTGTGAGACGGAAGGACTTCTTGGCTCAGAGACGGACTGGCTCACACCCTGGATACTCCAGTTCAGGAGGAAGCTAGCTCATGACTGAGAGGAACAGCCCCTGTGCCAGGCGGGGAGGTTGGGCCATGAGACTCATTCTGCTTGATGGTGTGTTGATTGTTTTCTTAGTGAAGTGAAAAACATGTGAAAATTATTCATTCTCACATGTTGAGTCTTAAAATAGTCTGTATCGTTGATCCTGTTTCCTCAGCCCACCAAGGTGAAACTTCAGACTGGCAAAAGCAGATAAGAATACCATAGGAGGGGCAGCTAAGGAGTATAGTGGAGAGAGTTCTGGGTATGGAGTTGGGAGGACCTGGATTCAAATCAGGTCTTAGATATTTTCTCATTGTTGACCCTGGGCAAATCACTTCACCTTGATTACCTACTTTTGCAGTCTTAAGAGTTGATAATAGGACAGAAAGTAAGCAAAAAAAAAAAATGCTATAAGAGAAAGAACACTGGAGCTGGTGTCAGAATGCAGAGTGGAACAGTGGAAAGAGTAAAAGACCTAGATTCAAATCTTGCTTTTTATGCATACCATTTCTATGACCATGGCAAAGTCACTTAATCTGCCTGGACCTTGGTTTCTTTGTGGTATAGTGGAAAATGATGGGTTTGGAGCCAGAGGACCAGAGTTTGAATCCCCTATCTGCTTCTTTTTACCTACATGACTTTGTTAAAAGGATTTAACCTCTCTAGGCCTGAGTTCCTCAACTGTAAAATGAGAGGCTTTGACTATTTAACTTTTGAGGTCTTTTCTAGCTCTAGATCCATAATCCTGCTAATCATCCTCCCTTTTGCAACTGAACTCTTTGAGAAAGACCATCTACAACAGATGACACCATTAATTTTTCTTCTTAACTCTCTGTAGTCTTTTTTTTTTTTCCTGAAACTACTCTCTCTAAAGTTACCAATAATTTCTTAATTACCAAGTCTAGTGGCCTTTTCTCCATCTGCATATTTTTTTTACTTGTCTTTAGCTTTTGACACTGTTGATTACCCTCTTTTTCTTTCTCTCTAGATTCTTGTGACCTTTCTTTCTGCTAGTTCTCCTATCTCACAGCTCCTTCCCAGTCTCTTTTACTAGATTTATTCTAGGCCCTTTTCTTTTTTTCCTTTAGATTCTCTTTAGGTCTTTTGGAGATCTCATCAGCTTCAATTAATTCATTTATGATATGCTGATGATTCTCAGATCAATTTAGTCAACCTTAACCTCTCTGCTGACCTTCAATCCCACATTTCACACTGCCTAGACATCTTGATTGGATATCCTGTAAGCCTCTTAAACTCAACATGTCCAAAACCAAAGTCATTATTTTAATCTTATTTTAGCTGTCATCTCTTCTTAGCTTTCTTATTATTATGGAGAGCACCAGCATCCTCCTAGTCTCCGA
The DNA here is from genome assembly GCF_016433145.1 of Gracilinanus agilis. NCBI lineage: Eukaryota > Metazoa > Chordata > Mammalia > Didelphimorphia > Didelphidae > Gracilinanus > Gracilinanus agilis. The sequence continues at coordinate 331,398,948 of NC_058133.1, forward strand.
GGCTCATAGTTTATGTGTCATCCTTGATTTCTTACTCTCCTACTCACCATAGCCAATCTGTTGCCAGGTCTTGTTGATTTTACCTTTGAAACATCTCTCATATATGCATGCTTCTCTCTATTGACATTGCCACCTCCTTGTGGAAGGTGCTCATCACCTCATCACTACATTGCTTGGATTACTGTAATAGCTTGATGGTTGTTCACCTACCAAAAGGGTCTTCCCACTCCATTTTACCCCACCCCCACTTTGCAAACAGAATGATCTTCCTAAATTGGAAGTCTGAAGCTACCTATCACCTCCAGGATTAAATAAAAAATTCTCTGATATTCAAAGCCCTTTATAACCTGATTAAGTCTGGTCATTCTAGTCTTCCCTCCCACCTCCATGTACTCTCTAATCCAGTGACACTAGCCTCTTTGCTATTCTTCACAGAAGACTTTCTATCTCTCAGCATTGTGCATTTTCATTGGCTATTCCTATGTTTAGAATTTTCTTTCCTCATCTCTGCCTCCTGATTTCTCTGGCTTTCTTCAAGTCCTAACTAAAACTCCAACTTCTGCATGAAGTTTTTTCCAGTTTCCCTTAATGCTAGTGCCTCCCCTTGGTTGACTGTCTCTAATTCTCTCTCTCTCTCTCTCTCTCTCTCTCTCCCTCTCATTTCTATATAGTTGTTTGCATTCTGTTTCCCCATTAGACTAGGAATTTTTTGAGAGCAGGGGCTATTTTTCTTTTTATCTATCCTCAGTGCTTAGCACAGTGCCTGTGCCTGGCACTTAGTAGGTACTTAAATGAATGTTTATTGGCTACTGCTTCTCCTATAATTTGGTCCTAGCCATTTTACATCTCTGGTCTTCGCTGTTCTCACATAAAATGAGAGTATCATAAATTTCAGAATTGGAAGGAACCTCAGAGGCCATCTGGACCAGTCCCTTTATTTTATAGATGATGAAATAGTCCCAGGGAGATTTAGAAAGGTTTAGATCAGAAAACTTGTAGTTATCTAATGTTTCTTCCTTCATTAATCTTACCACCTTTTCTAATAACACATTTTGCAGGTGAATAAGCCAAAGTAGAAGTTATTTTATTTTGTATTTTAAAAAATAATTCGAATAGGATTTGTCCATTTTTTCCCTTTCTGGGACATAGAGGGAATATATTTTGGCTTTTGTACTTTAGTGCTTGTATGTCCCATACACAGGAATGGCAATATGCCTATTAAAAATATTGTCAGCTGTGATAATAACAATAAATTTTAAAAAGAAGCCAAAACATGATAAAATGCACCCCTGCATTCTAATAATGAAGTTATCTTTGTAATAAACCTCTATACCCTTTTAAAACAAAACTAATCTGTTTGTGGAGGTTTTATAACTTTTTGTTGAATGAACTGAATTGTTTGAATTACATAGTCCTCATGAGCTGACTCTAGCACAAAATAAGAATATTTCCTTTTTCTTTGCAAATCTTTCTGTCTGCCTTAGTTAACACATGTTCATTTCTTATTTGTAGAATGTGTTAATGTAGCTTCTCTGTTATTCTTATGGCACAGTAGGGAGTTCTTTGTGGACCAGTAGGAGACTATGATAGATTGTTAAAAGCCCTAATTGGAAGGATTAATCTCCAGAGTGTTCACCTGGTCAAAGAATGATGCTGTTAGGTATACTCCCAGAAGTATAAAGGAGGCCATCTAGTGCAGGATCAAGTATGATGGATGAGTATGTAGGAAAACTTGGGTTCAAATCTAGCCTCAGGTCCTTAACAACAATGAGAATATAGGTAAGTCACTTTAACTTTCAGAATCTCAGTTTCCTCATCAGTAAAATGAGGTCTGTAAAATGAGAGTAGGTGGTGCAGTGGATAGAGTTCTGAGCCCCAAATCAAGAAGATTTATCAACATGAGTTCAAACGTGGCCTCAGACACTAGCTGTTTGACCCTGGGCAAGTCATTGTTGGTTTCAGTTTGCCCTGTTTGCTTCACTGCTAACCTTTCAGTTCCCTTTATCTCTAAAATGAGTTGGAGAAAGAAATGACAAATCACTCTATTATCTCTGCCATGAAAACCCCCTATTGAGTCACAATAAGTTAGACATGGTTGAAAATGACCGACAAGGACAAAAGGAACCTAACTGTCCAAAAATAGTCATAGCATTTTTTATATGGTAAAAAAGACCTAGAAACTGAAAGAATGGCATCAATTGGTCAATGACTGAATGAGTTGTGGTATATGATTGTAATTGGAATATTATTATGCCATCAGAAATGACGAACAAGATGATCACAGAAAAAACCTAGAAAGACATATGAAATGATGCAAAGTGAAGTGAGCAGAACCAAGAGAATGTTGTACACAGTAACAGCAATAAAGTATGATGGCAACTGTGAATGACAACTATTATCAGCAATGCAAGGATCTAGGACAACTGTGAGGGACTCATGACAAAAAAGGTTTTCACTGGTAGTGAAAGGTTATTCATTGGTATAGAAGAAACTGATGAAGCCTGAATGTACATTGAAGCATACCATTCTTCACTTTATTTCCCCCATGAATTTTTCTCTAATATAAATGATGTTTCTAATTTTACAATATGATGAACATGGAAATATGTATTACATAATAACACATATTCAGTCTATATTGAATAATAACACATATAACTGTCATCTTGGGGAAAGTGAAGAGATAGAAGGTAGGGAGAAAATAAGGATCACAAAATGTCAGAAAACAATGATTAGAAACTGGACTGACATATAATCTAGAAAAAAGAAAGATAAAAAATGTGAGTAAAAATAAGATGTAATTTTTTTCTAAGAAAAAAAGAACAAAATGAGAATGGACTAGACAGCTTCTATGATAGAAAAATACTATACCACCTATCTACTAAGGGTGGTCCTAATGTAGCACCCTGATAGTTCAGGTTTAACCCTGGGACAAAATTAGGATCATGTGAGTTACTGAACAATCAATAAAAGAAACTTTACTTATTTCTAACATAGCAAAGATATGCAATAAGAATACAGTGACACGAAGCCCTCTTGTTTCCAAATGAAAAAATTGCCCATTCATCAAGATATGATGTGGTAACTTACCTTATATTCAGACATTTATCAAGTTGGAGGGGCTCCAGCTCCATATGGGTGGGACATTTTGTTCTAGATGAGCAGGAAGCCATGTCAGCACATCCAGAAGCCACTAGGAAGCTATGCCAAGGGTGTTACATTTCCAGCCTTGTTCTAACCCAGAGGTCAACCAGGCCCTGACTTTATTGCCTTTGCCTGACCCATGTTGGTGGAGGGGAAGGGAAGGAGATGAACTCTTATAGATATTGACCCCATTCCAATACCTTTTTGGTCTAGTAACAAAATAACATCTTATTTTAGAAGTTAATGGTTCAGTTGTTATGTGATCTCTTTGCTGTGGGTACTCACACTTTCAGCACAAAATCCATTAGTCAGACAAGCATCTATCTATTTCTATCTATCTTTCTATCTATCTATCTATCTATCTATCTATCTATCTATCTATCTATCTATCTATCTATCTATCTATCTTTGAGGCAAACGGGATTAAGTGTCTTGCCCACGGTCATCAGCTAATAAGTAGCTGAAACTGGATTTGAACTCAGATCTTCCTGACTCTGAACCTAGCATTTTATCTACAGTACTTCTTAGCTTCCTCTCAATAAGCACTCACTAGGTTTGAGGCATCGTGCTAAATATTGAGGATAGAAAGAAAGTTAAATCACAACCCATCAATGCCTCTTCATACATAGAAATTCTTGTCTATGCAGTTCCATAGAGGATTTACCTACTGCACTTAATTATTTTAATATCTCAAGGATGTCGATAAGAGGCAGCATGGCTTACTAGCTGCAGTGGTAGGATAAAATGTGACTTAGTGGCTAGGCTGAACTCAGAGTTCAAATCTCATTTGAGGCACTAGTTGTATAACCATGGACAAAGTCACTAAACCTATCTATGCTTTAGCTTCCTTACCTTAAAATTAAGGGGTTTTAATGATCTCTAAGGTCTGTTCCAGTTCTAGACCTATGACCTAGGCCTTCGTTATAGATTCTATAACTTGGAGCCAAGAAGGCCTGGGTTTAAATTCAACTTCTGATAGTTACCAGACTACCTAGCATGAGACCAGGGTAAGTTGATTAGCCACTCTGAGCCTCAGGCAACTCTATGACTTATTTCCCAAGTTCTAGTCAAGTAGTCAAGTTATAGGGCATCTAGGTAGTGCAGTGGATGGAATGTTGGGTCTGAAACCAGGAAGATCTGTGTTAAAATCTAGCCTATCAAATATTTACTTGCTATGTGAAAATGGGCAAGCCATTTAATCTCTATTTGCCTTAGTTTCCTCATTTATAAAATGAGTTGGAGAAGGAAATGGCAAATCACTCCAGTATTTTTGCCTAGAATATCCTAAATGGGTTCATGAAGAGTCAGACACAACTAAAACAACTGAAAAGCTAAAGTCAGCTGCAGGAAGTTAACCCAGTAATAAAATGCCAGAACTTTGGTGTATTCACCAAGTAAGTCCTTGGCCTGTCAGTATCTATTATCGTCCCTCAGTCTCATTTTCTGATTGGTGTCTATCTCCTTTTCTGGTCCATAGGGTCTTTGATGTTATCTTTTTATGTGAGGAGCAAGTCATCACTTGTAACATGCTGCATTCAACTTCCCCTATAAAATGAAGAAATTGCTCTCCAAGGTCCTTAGCAGTCACTCAGCCTAGCATTTATTAAGCACCTACTACCATGTGCCAGGTAGTGTTCGGCTCTAGAGATAAAAGGTAAGAAAAAAAAAAAACAAACCCAAACCTTGCTTTCAAGGGGCTCACAGTCGAACGGAGGAGATAACATGCTAACAACTTTGCACAAACAAGATATTTAGAGGATAAATGGGAGATAATTGGGAGAGAGGTTGCACTAGCATTAAGGGGATCAGCCAAGGCTTTTTGCAAAAGGTTTTCCTTTTGTTGAGACTTGAAGAAAGTCAAGAAATCTAGCAGACAGAGATGAAGAAAGAGAGTGTTTTTTAGCCATTCAAAACTTTATGCTTCTGTGGCTGGGGGTGAGGTAAAGAGGGGCTTTAGAAGTCACTCCCAAAATTATGGAGCAGAGGCTGAGTAAGGTTAAGTGAGTTATCCCAGGTCAGGCTCATTTTCCTCATCTATAAAATAGAAAAAAATTTTTTTTCTCTACCTCAGGGTCATTGCCAGGAATGAAAGCTATTATTAATACAAATAGTTGACATTTACATTGATTTAAAGGCTTTCGAAGGGCCTCACCAATGTTATCTCATTTGATCCTATGAGGAAGAAAGTACAGCTGTTATTATCCTAACTTTAAAGATATGGAAATTGAGAATCAGAGTCTTCAAGAGTGTTATAATTATAACATGATTAAGTGTTACAGTTAGTACTAGAACCTAGGCATTTCTTGACACTGGACCCAGCATTCTGCTCACAATACTACATTGCCTTCCTGTTTAAAGGGCCCAAGAAGTATTGTAAATTAAATGGTTTTTCTTTCATAATGATTTCCCTCTTTTTTCTTCCCCTCCCTTTCTGCCTCCCTCCTTCCTTCTTTCTTCCCTTCCTTCCTTCTTTCCTTCCTTCCTTCCTTCCTTCCTTCCTTCCTTCCTTCCTTCCTTCCTTCCTTCCTTCCTTCCTTCCTTCCTTCCTTCTTGCCTTTCCCAAAAGCACCTCTAACCTCCTTGGGCATTTATCTTGTACTTGATTTGGTATAATTTGTTTATTTTAAAATCATGGATTCAGAGATGAATGAAACCTTAGAGTTCTTCCAGTCTAAATTCTTCATTTTACAGATGGGAAAACAATGGCTCAGAGAAGTTGTAACTAGCTTAAGGTTACGTAGGTAGTAACTTAGAGTCACCATTTGAACTCAAATATTCTGGTGCCAAATCCAATGCTCTTTCCATTGCAACATATTACTTTCTGATCTTTCTTGTGAAATAGATTAAGATTAGTTAGTAGAATAGCAGCATTTCTAGGTTAAAAGGTATGAGAAGGGAACAGGTAGGCTTTAATAGACAATATTCTAAGTAAGATCCAGTATTTATATTCATATAATTGACTGAAAGGTACAAATCACACCAGAGACTGACTGTGCTTAACAATTTTTGATTCCCTATGTGTTCTTTTCTCCCATTAGAATATAAACTCCTTGAAGGCAAGGACTCTGCCTATATTTTTGCTTCTATTTTTATTTCTAGTGCTTAGTCCAATGACGAACTAATAGTAAGTCTTTAATAAAATCTTGTTTACTAATTTGGTGAATTTGATGTAGCAGAGCAAATTGTTGTTCTGGCTCTTCCTGACCCAATTTGGGATTTTGTTGGCAAAGATACTGGAGTGATTTGCCATTTCCTTCTCCAACTCATTTTACAAATGAGGAAACTGAGGCAAATAAGGTTAAGTGACTTGTCCTGGGTCACAGCTAGTGAGTGTCTGAGACTGGATTAGGACTTAGGTCTTCTTTACTCCAGTTCTGGCTCTTTATCCACTGTGCCACCAGGTCTCTCCTTCCAAATCCCCCACCCCTTCACCACAAATGTCTCTTGTGGTATATGTTTAGATTCCTTGAAAGATTTAACAACAGAGATGTCTGCCCAACAAAGGCTTTTGCTCCTGATATGAAGGATGTATATCATAGACTCCAAATGGAAGATGGATTCCATAAAGACACTGGGGCCCTCTAGATGCTCTAGTTTGCAGCTTTCAGTAAATATAATTACTCTAAATACCCAATATGAATGGGGGGCGGGAAGGGGTATCATAGTTAAGAGGGATCTCCCTATTGCAAAAAGGCAGAGTAGGGGAAAATGTCTCGGACAGATTATCCAGATATGGAGAATCTGAAGCACTTCTGGAAGTTTAGGAACACAGTTATGGTTCAGATTTCTGTCTGTCTTCTGTCATTGACATTTAACTGGTTCATCTCTATATAGAGATTTTCATTTAAAATACATTAAGAATGAAGTCCTGGGACAGAGACAAATGATACACCTTACTCCACAGAAAGGGTTGAGTATCACACAGCACTATGGCCTATAGCTTGAGAAAAATGGCTTTATAATCCCTATTACAGTAGGAAAGCTGATTATACTTTCTCAGTAGTCTGAGAGGCTCTGGTGGGAAGAGGTAGGGTTCCTTGAACATGGAGTGGAATGGAGTTCCGGAGTATGAAATGAAGGATGGGTTATCAAAATGATCAGACACACAAAGCCAACATCAACTTTTGAGGGAGACTGTCAATTTGTTCAGGATCTGTCAACTAGGCCTGGGGATCCTTAAGATTGTGGCATTACTATATTTATAACATATATTTATTTACATGTAATATTTATTCATTTATATGAATTTATGTTTTTGTATTATATATGTTATATATATTTATAATTATAAATACAAATAAAATATATGCATTTATAATTATAGATATATAATGTATTTCCATTCCATCGCTATCTCTTTCTCTCATTTAATATGAGAAGATAGGATTAACTCTCCCCTGCCCGTTTTTAGATTTAACCACCAGAAGTGTATATGCCCTACTTATCTTTAAATATGGGGAGGTCTATGACCCACGTGTGCGCTAGTGGGTGACGAATCAGAATTGACTGACTTCCCCCGGGCAATCCTAAGCAAAGCTATAGCAGCAATTGGTCCACATAAAGTGGAAGGAAGGCACAGGAAGTGATGATAAGGAAGGGTCTTTAAAAGTGGCAAGGACTTCCTGTGACCAGGTCTTTCACCTTTGAACTTGACCTTGAAGTGAAGAGAGGGATTTTGCAAAATGATGCAAAGAAATGTGCAGGAACAGAGAAAGCAGGGAGAAGAGGATGGAATGTTGGTGGCAGAATGGTTCTGGGGGCCAACAGTGCCTGTGAAGGGATCGTTGGAACTTTTTCTTGAACTCTGTGAGGAGAGACAGCTCTGAGACCTTTCTCCTGGACTGAAATCATCCAAATCCTGAGAAAGTGTTTCCTGATTTGAGATCTACTGTGATCCTATATCTGTTCCTGATCCCTGAAATCAATACCTGTGTGGTCTCAATTGAACTAACAGTTTACCTTGAGGGTTAGCCCTGAGGCTTACTGGATTGAGGCTTCAGTGTATTTCTCAACCAGATCAACTAATAACCTAGAGATTTTGCTTCATTTGCATAGCCTAAGGGTTAGCTAATATAAGGAGAACATTTAGATAGAGGATTTCCAAGCTTGCCTCAGGCTGTGGCTGAGGGCAGAAAACCTTGTTGTTCATTTGGGTGTTAGTCAGGGATTCCTACTACCCTCTTTCCCAATCCAATTTAATCATCATACATTTTAATAAACCATCATAAAAGAACAATAGTAGCCAGATTTGTGGGCTAAAGGAAGAATATTTGTTAATTGGAGGTTAGCCTGGATTGAGATTGCTCCCTGATTGGTTAAAGCAAAATTCCTAGTCATCTGTTTTGATCTCTTTCCCAGGTTAGCAGTCTGTGGCAGAAGAGGGAACCCTTGGAGGGCTAGGTTGAGCCAAGTCCTAGTCAAAAGTCTATTCCATCTCCTAAGGGGTTTCTCTGCATCTGTTACAGATAGCTGTGGTTCCTTCCACTTGTTTATAATGGCTAAAGACAGAGAAGTCTCCATCTTTGTCCTCTGTCTCAAAGGGAGATATCCTGTCAGAGCAGCTTACACTAAACCCTGGCCACCCGTTACATTCATTATTCAGGGTTTCCCATTTCCTTTTTAACAGAAGGAGCTCCGGCTTGGGATCTCGGACTGCTTTTGGATTTTCCCTTAGAACTACCACGTGGGTGAGTGAAAAAGGCTGACTCCTTTTCCTGAATTTTCTGGAGGTACTAGCCTCTGGAGACCCTCTCATCCTGGAGGAGGCCTTGTGGCTAAAACCTTTGTTTAATTTACCTAAGGGCTCCCTTTGCTGGAGCTTCTGAAGCCCTGCCTGGTTCAGAACAGGCCAGAGTAATTATCTCTCTCTCTCTCTCTCTCATTTCCTTACCTTCATTCTCTCTCCTTTTGTAAATAAACTACCATAAAAAAAAGTCATCCTGACTTGAGTAATATATTTTCGGTGACCACATTTTTATATGTTTAGTCCAACCTTTAATTTTTAACCCTTACAAATATGAGAGAGAGAGACAGAGAGACAGAGAGAGACAGAGACAGAGAGATACAGAGACAGAGAGAGACAGAGATAGTTGGAATGGATCTTCAAGGTCATCAAGCCCCACCTCCTAATTTTACAAATTAGGAAACTGAGGCAGACAATAGTAAAGTGACTTATCCAGGGTCACACAGTGTTTGCAAGTAGTTTGTGGTAGCATTTTAACTCTGGCTAGCTGACTTCATGTACAGAACTCTTTCTATTATGCCATCTTGTAGCTTCCCAGCTCCCTCTAACCTCCTTCTTCCTCTCTAAAACTTTCTCCACCATCACCTCAGTCACTAATTAATACCCCCAAAATTCATATTTGTAATATTTTACCTCATGACCCAGTTCAGACTCAATTTGTGTAGGAGGGACTTCTAGTGAGTAGATTCATTGTTTTCTTTATTATCACTCAAAGGAAGTAAGCCCATTCCTAGAATGTTCAATTGAATGGGGTTGTAGCTAGAGTGCCAGACTTGGGGTTAGGAAGACCTCATTTCACACCCTAGCCTTGACAGTTGCTGTGTGACCATTGACAAGTCACTTAAACTCTCTGAGATTCAGTTTCCTGCACTGTAGGATGAAGGAGTTAGACTATATTTTTTTCTAATGCTCCCTGCTGGCTCTCAGTCCATGATCCCTTGAACAATGAAAAATAAATATATATTTAGGTAGACACACACATATGCGTATGAATGTATATGTATGTGTATAAATATGCATATATGTATATATGCAATCTCAGCACTCATTTTCTTAGAAATTGGCTGCAAAATCCCTGTGTGTGTCTGTGTGTATATATATATATATATATATATATATATATATATATATATATATATATAACTCTTTAAGGTTTGCAAAGCATTGTAAACCTTTGTAATAGAGACCGTGCCTCTATTACCTAGAGCTAGAGTGTCTCCTTCCCAATTATTTTCTATATTTGAAGCTTCTTTGACTTTTTCCCCTTCTTCCTAGTGGCAGACCCTCTAATGACTAGAGCAGCTATAGGATTTCTGGGAGGGTCTCCTGAACTCTGCCCCTCTTCTGACTTCCCAGCTGGTTTTTTATATCAAGAGGTAGAGTAGTTGGCAGAGAGAGGCCTTCCCAGCACGTATTTGTCATAAGGAAAAAAGTGTCTTGGTTTTCTTTACCTGCTGGCTGGTTGACCTACTTGCTATTATTAAAATCAAAGCTTATTATTAATAAATAAGAGGGTAATAATAATGTATTGCACTGTTACATCACCTTAAGATCTTTACTAAAGATCTTTACTAAAGTAAAATCTTCCGTTTCCCTGACACTGGGTAGCAGAAAGTAAGCTTATTTTTTTTCCCTTTGAGGTTGGCAAGCTTTGAATTTCTTTTGATTCTATGTGAGACAACAGAATGAAAGAGCACTCCACTCTGGGTTTCCCTTTAAAATAGGGAAGCAAAGTCAGAAGGATTTCTATACAGATGCCTTAGTAAGATTGATAGTGACCCCCTAATGCCTTGGGCTGAGTGGTTTGCCCTGTCATTGAGGATAGGCCCTTTTGCAGAAGGTCTTCCAATTTGTTAAAAAATGGAATGTGTTTAGCCACCTTTGGCCACTAAAGCTTTTATTGGTAAGGTAATAAATTTTTTATAATAAAAAATCAAAAATCTAAATATACATTTGGACTGATATGGTGCCTTTCTAGGATTATTACCTGTTATTCCCCTTCTTTCATTCTATGGTTTGATCAAACTAACCTTTTTACTGATCTTCACTTAAAGGACTCTATCTCTGATCTCCATACATGTGCTCGGGCTGTTCCCATGCCTAGGAGATATCCCTTCTTCACCTTTGCCTCTTAGAATGTCTAGTTTCTCTCAAAGTTCATCCCCAGAGTCACCTCTGATGCAAGACCTCTCCTCATTTCTTCTGTTGCTAGTGTTTCCCCTCTATGTAACTGTATTCTCTCTGAAGGAAGGGCCCATTTTATTCTTCTCTGTGTTATCTCCCATGCCTAGGACCTAGGACAGAACCTGGCACACAGCAGGCATTTAACAAATGTTACTTGTTTGATTGATTTATATGGTACAATGCCATTTAAGGGTCAGTAATCTCTTGAAACAGGGACTTTTAATATCAGAGGGCAGCTGGAAATTGAGGGAATGACCTTCAATTGGGGAATGTCTAAACAAATTGTGGCATCTGATTGTGTTGGGATACTACAAATTGTGCCATAAGAAATGGTAAGCAGGTTAATCTAAAAAAATTAGAAAGAACTACATAAAATTATGAAGAGCAAACTGAGAAGAACCAAGAGAATATCATAACAGAGCAATAGAGCTCTATATTAGATATTTTTAAGAGTGGTATTGTTTAAAGAATAACTAGTCTATGTCTGCTTCCAGAGAAAGAACCATTAAATAGAAATGAGCAAGATATAGTTTTATACATGCATATTTTTCCCCATCAAATGAAACCTTTTCTAATGTAGAGAAGGGAGGTAGAAAGGGAGATACCTGGGAACTTTAATATAATGAACAGACAAAAATTAAATTAGCAGGAAAAATGCAAATATTAATTCTTAGTGTCAGTTATAAGACAGAAGAATTACTGTTCTAGAGCTAGGCAATTTGGGTTAAGTGACTTGCCCAAGGTCACATAGCCAGGAAGTATCTGAGGCCAGATTTGAAACCAGGTCCTCTTGACCTCAGACATGGCACTCTATCTACTGCGTTACCTAGCTGTCCCAATAATACCTTTCTTTGGGCGTAGGATCTTACAACCAGAACCAAAACATATATATATATATATATATAATTGGGGAATGGCTGAACAAACTATGGTGCATAATAGACTTAATGGAGCACTGGTTGGGTTGCTCATATTCACTATCTTATGGAAGGATATAGTTAGATTTAAAGTTGAAAGGGATCTTAAAGGTCATCTACTTTATTGCCTTGTCATTCATGCCTCATTAAATAACAGAAGAAAGTGAATTGCTGAAGATTGTCCAGGTAGGAAGTTATAGGACTTGAACCAAGACTTCAAATTCAGCATGGTTTTTTCTGTACCAAGATGCACCAGAAAAAAATTTCACCAGAGGGGCAGACATAAATGGGCTCTGGTTTGCATTGTCTTAAGGAACACTCATATAGAGGGAATTATAATTGCATTAGAGTATCTGAGGAATTAGTAGAATTTTATTGTGCAGTAAGAAATGATGAAAATGGGAGCAACTAGGTGGTCCAGTGGATTGAAAGCCAGACTTAGAGATGGGAAGTCCTGGGTTCAAATATGACCACAGACACTTCCTAGCTGTCTGACCCTGAGCAAGTCACTTAACCTCCATTGCCTACCCCTTATGACCTCACTGCGTTGGAACCAATATACAATATTAATTCTAGATTTAAAAAAATGATGAATATGAAATATTCAAGAAAACATGAGAAGGCTTGCATGAACTGATACAAAATGAAGTAAGAAGTCCCAGGAGGACCCTATACACAATGACTATAATAATATAAATAAAACAGTAAAAGGAAACCAACTTCTAATTGTAATGATCAACCTTATTCCTTAGTAACAGATAATGAGACATAAATATCTCCTTCCTCTCTTGGGACAGACTCTGGGGAGAGAATGATGCAATTACTGACAAATATGGCAATTTTTATTGGTAGCTTTTCCTTTACTGTTTTTTTAATGTTATAAGGGAGGATTCAGTGCTAGGGTAGAACATATTTTTAAATAGCTGTGATGTAAAATCAAAAGGCATCAAAAAAACCTTTCAAAAATAGGTTAAGGAAAGAGGAGAGGAACAATGAAATAGGAAGAATGAGACTAGAACTACAAAACTGAAATTTCAGGTTGCTTTCATTTGTTAGGCTGATTCCCCAAAATTATTTTATAAGTAATTGAATATCAATGCTGGGAGGTTTGTTTATGCTGAATTCATACTGAAGCAATTTCATGGTGTTGATTTTAGTCCTGTATATATCAGCAAAATGGGAAAACAAAAAAATTAAATAACAAAAACCTGGTTTTGTTTTTATTGAATAAAGTTTTATATGCAGAAACTGTAAGAAAATAAGGCTTCCATTTGTCAGAACCCCTGGGGATGTATATGTTATGAGGGAACAATGACTGGTTCTCTGCCCTCCCATGCCACTGCAGAGAAATCTAAAGAATACATTTTTAGAAATCTCCTGGAGATGTTTTTGGTAAATGTTGCTGAGAGCTCTTCTTCATTAACCTCAAAAGGGCCCTGGATTTTGGTCTCATGGCTAGACGATAGAGCACTGCACAGCCAACCATTATGCACTTTCCTAAAAGTCTTTTGCTTAGGAGGAAGAATGGAGATGAGCGAGACTGCCAGTGACATGTCTATTAGCTTCTGTTTCTGAGTGTTACTAGAGTAAGAGAGCAACAGGAAGGACATGCCATTTCTCTTGGGTTAGCAGACTTGGATTATGATTGCAATATTTGTTCTAGAATTTTGTCTGAGAGCTGCAGCAGGAAAGCCAGAATGTCAGATTCAGATTCACAAGAGATAGCTTTGTGGTCACTAGAGTATAATAGAACAAACAAAGGATCTGGAATCAAGAGGGTTGGGTTCTGCCGGTCTCTCACTGCGTGATGGAGGAAAATCCATTCCACTGGGAACTCAGTGTCCTCACCTATAATAAAAGGGAGGCAGCATGATAATGACACAGTAGCAAGAGCATTCACTCTAGAGTTGGAAGCTTGGGTTCAAATCCTGCTTCTAGTGCTTATAATCTATATGGTTAAACATGTCATTAAACCACATTGGGCATCATCTGTGAGATGAGAAGATAGGATTAGATGGCCTCCACAGTTCCTTTAAACGTTAGAAGCATGGCACTGGGGCTAGAGGCTGAGGATCACAGACACAATAGCTGTGTGAACATGGGCAAGTCACTTAACTTCTGTCTATCTTAATTTCACCCACTGTAAAATAGAGATTGTTTTGTTCAGGGTTGTTGTGAAGATCAAGTGAGATAATATTTATAAAGTGCTTATCATAGTGAACTCTTACTAAATGCTTGTTCTCTTCCTTTGACCCTCTTCAAATATTGTCTCAAATGTATGCTACCTATGTGACCTTGGGCACTTCATTTGATCACCTTGGGCCTTGGTTTCTTCATCTATGGAAAGGAGGAGTTGAGGTACATGGCCCTTCCCAGTTCTAAATCTAAGATCTTATGATTCTATGATCTATTACTAGAAAGAAATAGACTATTATAGTTGGTAAAGTTCTGGATTTGTAATCAAGAAGTCCTAGGTTTAAATTTAACCAAGATCTCTTACTAGTTGTACAATCATGGGCAAGTATTCAACTTCTTTCAACCTTAATTTCCTTATCTGTAAATAACAAAAATAGGAGGGCAGCTAGGTGGTAAACTGGATAGAACATTGGACCTGGAGTCGTGAAGATTTGAGTATAAATTTGGCCTCAGAGGCTTATTAGCTGTGTGACTATAGGCAAGTCATTTAACCTCTGTTTGCCTCGGTTCCTCATTTGTAAAAAGGGGGAAACTGGAGAAGAAAATGACAAAATACTCTAATATCTCTGCAAAAAACCATCCATGGAAATTCCATGGGATCACACAGTCAGACATGACTGAATCACTGAACAACAACAAACAAAAACAATGAGCAGTGAAATAAGGTAACTGAAATAAGTGGCTAGGGGAATGAGGGAATAGGTGGGGAATGAGAGGGATAACAATAAGTCCTATCTATAAATTTCCTATAACAGCAGTGATAGTAACTATAGTGTTTACCCTAGAGGATTGCTGGAGAATCCAAACAAGACAGTCTATAGGAAGCACTTTGCCGATCTTAAAGCACAATTGAAAATGCTAGCTATTGTTACTGAATTCTCTTTAAGTTTGATGATTCAAAAATTATGGAATTACAGGGTTTGAACAGATGGACCAACTACTTGTGTTCAAACAATATTTCTTGAAATGTCCAGCCCTAATCTTCAGTGATTCTGGGGCATTTGAAGAAAGGTAGTACGGAATAGTGGAAGGAATACTGAATTTCAAGTCAGAAGAATTGGGTTTGAGTCCTAGTTCTGCCATTTTCTACCTGTGATGTCTATGCCTGTGGGCATTTCACTTTCTGGACAATAGATTTCTCATCTCTAAAATGTTGGGAGTTAACTCTGATATTTGCAAATCAAACAATATAGTAAACAGGAAATCCAGAATTCCCCTTAGTCAAGGAGCTTCCTAGCATCATCATAGAAGCCCTTGAAAGTGATTTCAGTGGCAACATGCCCAATAACCAAAGTACTCCCATACAGCCCATACTCAAAACAGGAATTTATTTTTCATAAATAATGGATGAATATATTTGGAAAAGCAGTTTTCAAAGACTTGACAAATTTAGCCTCTAGATCTCCAGAGATAGTGAACACATTAACTCTCAAGATAGCCCATTCCATTTTTGGAGAGATCTCATTATTAAGTTTTTCTTTACGCTGAGCTGACCTTCTCTCTCTGTATTTTGCCTCCATTGATCCAAGTTTTGCCTTCTGTGGCTAAGCAGTGTCAGTCCAATTGCTTTGTCATTTTTCAAACCTTCAGATAGAAGGTAGCTGTGATTTTCCACTTAGGTTCCCTTTTCTCTAGTCTAAACTCATCCTAATTTCCAGATCTTTTAATTTATCCTGGTTTAAATTTATCCTTTCAAGTCCTCTCACATCAGGGTCACCCATCTCTGAACACTCCTGAGCTTGTCAATGCCTTTTCTATAATGGAGGAGGAGGAGGGAGAGGAGAAGGAGGAAATTGTGGCAACTAGATGGCTCAGTGGATAGAGCACTGGCCCAGGAACATTTGGAAGACCTGAGTTTAAATCCAGACTCAGGCACTTACTAGCTGTGTGATCCTGGACAAACCTGACCTCTGTTTGCCCTAGTCCACTGAAGAAGCAAATAAAATGGTAAACCATTCCAGTAACTTTGTCAAGAAAACTCCATGGACAGTGTGGTCCATGGGGTCAAGAAGAGTTGGACATGATTGAACAACAAGCAGTGATAGTAGTAGTAGTAGTAGTAGTAGTAGTAGTAGTAGTAGTAGTAGTAATTAGTGCTTATATAGTACTTTAAAAGTCATTTAAGAGAACTTTAAAAATCATTCTACAATATTATATATTATCTCATTTGATTCTCACAGTATTGCTGGGATATAGGTGCTATTACAGTTGAGGAAAACAAGGCAAGTAGGTTAATGACTTGCCTGATGTCACACAGCTAGTAAACAACCAAGTTGTTGCTATTACTCCCATTTTACACATGAAAAAGTTTGGGGTAAGTGATTTGCCCAGGATCACCCAGTTTCTGTCTGCAGCTGGACTTGAACTTGAAGCTTTCTGACTCCACATTTGTTGCTCTATGCTAGATGCCTTTAATGTGGATTCCAAGACTGAATATGATGCTACTGGTATGTTCAGTCTTAGAAATTTTAGTCTAGCAGTTTAAAAAAAAATTCTTATTTTCTATCTTAGTAACAACTCTAAGAAAGAAGCAAGGGCTGGGTAAACGGGGTTAAGAGACTTTCCCAGGATCACACAACTAGCAAATATCTGAGGCCAGATTTAAAGCCAGGTCTTCCCAACTCCAGGCCTGGCACTCTATCCACTGTGCCACCTAGTTGCTCCAGAGCCTAGCAGTTCCTTCAGTTTCTATTAATGTATCCTATCCCTTAAAGACAACAAACAAACAAACAAAAACCAACTGAGGATCCCAGTCCAAAAAATCACCAAATCCTCAAAGTAGTCAGTTTTTCCCCAGAACATAATGACTGCTATAAATGAAGAGAAAACAGTTATGACTCTTTCAAGACATTGTTAATAATGATTGATAGTAATAGTATTTTTGTCACTAGCTCTATAATTACATTAGTGTAGGGAGTTCTGGTTGAGGAACTTAAATCAATGCAGATCAGCAGTTTCATGATCTTAGTAAGTTTCTCAGGGCACTTGAGAGGTTAAGTGACTTGTCCAGCTAGTAGGGATCAGAGATGGTATTTGAAACTAGGTCTTCCTGACTTTGAGACTAGCTCACTACCTACTATATATCATGCTGCCTTTTTTAAAAAAGGACTATTGGTTTTGAACATTCTTTAAAAAAAAGATTTGGATTCCAAATTCTCTCTCTTCCTGTCCAGCTCATCCCTCACCCATTGAGAAGGCAAGCAACACAATATCAATTACACATGTGAAGTCATGCAAAACACATTTCCACATTAGTCATGTCGCAAAAAGTAAGAAAAAATAAATAAAGCAAGAAAATTATAGGTCAATTTGTGCTCAAAGTTCATCAGTTCTCTCTGGAGAGGTGGTTAGCATTTTTCATCAGGAGTTCTTTGGAATTGTCTTGGATCATTGTATTGATCAGAGTAGCTAAGATCTGCTGCCTCTTGGTAATAGTAATACAAATATGAATACAGTAAATAGATAAAGAATTTATTAAGTATTTAGTATGTGCTAGGCCTGGAAAAGGAAATGGCAAATCACTCCAGTAGCTTTGCCAAGAAAACTCCAAAAGAGATCGCCAAGAGTGGATCAGACTGAAATGACTGAACAACAAAAATGTTCTAGGCTTTGTGCTAAGTCCTAGGGATAAAATAAGCAAGCAATTAGGTCAGTCTCTGTCTTTACAGATTGTATATTCGTGTGTGTGTGTGTGTGTGTGTGTGTGTGTGTGTGTGTGTGTGTGTGTGTACAAATAGCATATAGAGGGGCAGTAATAAG
This sequence comes from Gracilinanus agilis, assembly GCF_016433145.1. Taxonomy (NCBI): domain Eukaryota; kingdom Metazoa; phylum Chordata; class Mammalia; order Didelphimorphia; family Didelphidae; genus Gracilinanus; species Gracilinanus agilis. The sequence goes on from NC_058133.1 coordinate 331,416,891, forward strand.
GGAGTAAGGAAGAGGGGTTTGTTCAGCGAGTGATGTGGTTTGGGGTTGGTACCTGGGAAGTGAGGTAAAGGCCTAGTTCCTGGGAAGGCAAGATGAAAGGTCACCTGTCAGAATGTAGGAACTTAGGGCAGAGTCACAGGGGCTGGCACTGGAGGGATATGGCATTGATGGCCAGAGTAGAGATGGCATGATTTGGAGCTAGAGTCTGGGGAATATAATACTAATACTTATCCCATTTATCCTAATAACTACTAATATTAGTACTAACACTAATAACACTAATCCTAGCAGCAAAGATATTTGGGTGAGTATGGAAACATTATTTAGACAGATAATCCAGAATGTTTGATGGACAGGGTTCATTTTTTGATTGGATCAGAGTATTTGCAAAAGAGACAACAAGAAGAATACAAATATTAAATATTTATTCTGTTTTGTTTACCAAGCAAGTACTTCATTTTGAAAGAGGTTTTTCAGGGATGATCTATCTATCTATCTATCTATCTATCTATCTATCTATCTATCTATCTATCTATCTATCTATCTATGTCTGTTTATCTATCTATCCATCTATCCATCAATCTCTTCCTTTATCTCTATATCTCTATATCTATCTATCTATCTATCTATCTATCTATCTATCTATCTATCCATATCTATCTGTCTATCTATCTATCCATTCATCCATCAATCTCTCTCTCTCTTTATCTCTCTCTATATCCATCCATTTATCTATCTATCTATGCATGCATCCATCCATCCAACCATCCATCTATCCATCCATCTACCTATTCATCCATCAATCTCTCTCTCTCTTTCACTCTCTCTTTCCATCCATCCATCCATCCACCTATCTATTTTTCTCTTTCTCACTCAGTCTTTTACATTCCATTTGAGGCTCTGAGCACTAAAAAGACTTCTTTTCCTCATGCATCCTGAAGATTTAGACATTAGAAGCTACTAAAAGAGGGGATAGCTAGGTAGCTTAGTGGATTGAGAGTCAGGCCTAGAGATGGGAGGTCCTAGGTTCAAATCCAGCCTCAGACACTTGCCAGCTGTGTGACCCTGGGCAAGTCACTTGACCCCCATTGCCCACCCTTACCACTCTTCCACCTAGGAGCCAATACACTGAAGTTAAGGGTTTAAAAAAAAAAAGAAAAAAAAAGAAGCTACTAATAGATATTTAACCCTTCATTTTACACAGGAGCCACTGAGACTCAATGGCAAATGTGGTCTAGGGGCAGCTAGGCAGCACAGTGCCTGGAGTAGGAAGGACCTGGGTCCAATTTTGGCATAAGCCTCTTCATGGGCAAATCACTTAACCCTTCTTGCCTAGCCCTTGCTGTTTTTGTGGCTTAGATGTGATACTATGACAAAAGGTAAGGCTTTTGAGAAACAGTGAGAATGAAAAGATTTTGTATTAGTGAACTCCTTGAGGCAGAAACTTTTTATTCATTTTGTTTTGCTTTTCTTTATATCTCTGGCACTTGGCATAGAACTTGCCATTTGGTAGGCACTTAATAACGCTAGCTGATTTGTGTACCGGTATGTATATTCATCAATTCAAAAAAGAATGTAAGCACCTTGAGATCAGAGCCTGTTTAATTTTTTTGTTTTTTAATTTCCTTGTCTAGCACAGCTTTGGGCACATTATTGTTTGTTATTGTTCATCTTTTTCCAGTTGGGTACAACTCTTTTGTGACTCCATTTGGAGTTTTTTTGGCAAAGATATTGAAGCAGTTTGCCTTTCCTTCTCAAGCTCATTTTACATAAAAGGAACTGAGGCAAACAGGGTTAAGCAACCAAGGTCACACAGCTAGTAAGTGTCTGAAGCCAGATAAGAACTTGGGAAGAAGAGCCTTCCTAGTTCTAAGCCTAGTGCTTTATCCATTGTACCATCTAGCTGTCCATTTTTGGGACAAAGGAGGTGCTTAACAAATGCTTATTGAGTGATGAATATGCGTACTCACTCACTCACACACACTCACACAAATATATATTCACACACATATTGTATGTCTATATACATTTAAACCTATAGCTAAATCTTTATGTCTAAATCTAGATTGATCTTTATAGAATTCTAGAATGAAAGATATAGGTAATGATCTCTACTTTGGAAAATATGTCTTCTTATCAAAAAAGGAATTCCAATCACGATCTGGCTAGCTCATAAAACGTGTGCCTCAGACTAAAAACAATAAAATAAGTCGATGAAAACTGCTTTTTGGAAATTTCAAATTCATTGTTCCATTATTATCGAAGTTGACATTGTGGTTGCCGTTATAATGTTTGGGTTGCTTTCTAATTTGCCTTTGCTTTGAGATAGCTGCTCTAAGTTATTATATTCATATCTCAATAGTTTCATTTGATTGCTTTTCTTTTTAAGGGATGAATTCATCCCACCTTTTGGTTTGTAATTACGAGGATCAATGGTTGCCCCAAAGGCTTTTCTACAAAGGGAGGGACCATTCATGGGGGAATGGAGCCTGGTGAGGCTTTGCGGAAAGGCCTTCTATGAGCCAGTCTCCCAAGAGGGTTTTGTCTATTTAATGAGTGTAATATTAAAATGAGGCTGGTTCAAGGGAGTCTTTATTTTTTTTTGAACTGCAGTGACATGCGCAAATGTGAATCCTGTGACTTCCATGGCCCCGGCTAATTGTTTGTGCTCACACGTGGGCTTCTTGGGTTAGCTTCAGGCACCTGCTTCACTTCCACTCCCAGGGTGGTTAGCGCTTTTGATTCCGCAGTTAACGTTCAGGGGAGATTGCTGGAGTGTAACCACTTAAGGAGCAGCTGGTCTGGCCTGGTTCTTTAGACTGAATACACACATTTTTAATAGTTTCTCACCTCTTGGTCTGGATTAGGGAAGCAAAGGCACCACATTAAGGAATATTAATTGTTCTTTTACATTCCAAAGTGCTGTCATTCTTGCCTGGGCTGTAATCCTGACCGATCTCCTTGCTTTGTCTCTGATTCCTGAGGTCTGCTCAACGATGCCTGTCATCTGCACAGGGCTCAGAAAGCCCCTTTCAATCATTTATTAATTCATTCATAAGATGTCCACACACAACCCCCATTTAATGGGTAAATAAGGAAACCCAGCCTTCATGAGGTTAAGTGATTTGGCCAGTGCCATATGGAAGTTTGACCTATTGCTTTCCTGTATTCATAAATAGACAGAAGGTTGGAGCTGGAAAGAATATTAGAGATTGCCTAATCCAAAGACCCCATTTTACAGATAGGTACACTGGTATTCAGAAAAGGAGCACAATGGACAATGCTAAAAATCAAAGACAATGGAGGTGAGCTACTACCAGCCACAATTTTCTCCCTGATTAGAATTGCTGTGAGCCAAAGAGAATGAGAAATGATTTGAAGATCAGCCCGTTATGGTATGGGGATTAATTTATATATGGCGATAGTCCTGAGACAGAAGTAGAGACATGAGCATTAAGACATAAAGACCAGCTTTGACATCTTAAGGAGTGCCAAGATGCTCCCTGTTCCTCTTGGTTCTTAGGTTTTTAGGGGGTCTCCAATTCTCTCTTGAGCTTCTCAAGAGCATTTTTATTCAGCAACTTGGAATGAGGAAAATCCTGTTACTTCCAGGAGAGCATTTGGAGAAAATAAAGGAAGAAAGATGCTATGGTTTATGTTTGGTTCTATGGAAGATGTCTGGAAAAGGTGTAAGCTCAGTCCAGACACTGTTCCCTCTTTCCTTGTTTCTGTCCTGGATTTGTGTGTAGGGGATGAATGCCTTGACAATTCTCATCACATGTGCCACTGGCATAGCTACTGTCCAAATAGACCCCATGAGTAAAATATAGAGAATATATAAAATAAATATAATATAACATATAAAAGATAAAAGATAAGAAATAAATAGAAATATAGAGGACCAGGGACTGGTTAGATGGCAGACAATAAGGCCAACTTTGGTTTCCATTGGACAATGACATTGTCAGAGAAATCTTATTAATAGCTTAGTGCATCATGGTGGTAGTTGCCTTACCAGGGACCCAGGAACAGGCCACCACTGAAGAAAGTGAATGGCGAAGAGCAGGATGAAGACAGCAGTAGCACAGAGGACTGAGATGTGTATAGTTAGAAATATCTTGAATCCCTAAAACTACATTACCCAAACTTCCTTTCTGTATTACCCAGAATGCTTTTCTCTTTGTCCACATCTCTTTGTGTCCTCACTTTTGTATATAGTTTGCTGTAACTCCTCTTTTGTTCTCTTCTTCAGGAGTGTGGCTGAAGTTAGTTTAGTACCTTTTCACTCTAGTTTTTTATGTTAGTTTATTATTAATAGAGCTTTATTAAATATAATATTTAGCTATTGAATATTAATCATCTCCACAGATGAAAACAAAGTGACTCTATATGGCCCAGGGCCACTACAGAAAGGGATGGTGGGTGAGACAACAGAAAAGACCCTGGTCAGAGAAAGGCTGTAGGACTGAGAACTGTTTTGTGAGGGAATGGGGCCAGTTAGGAAGAGGGACATAGTAGGGAAGAAAAGGATGGTATCTTTTAGAAGGGGCAGAGATTATGTGGTTGTCTTGGGAAGGAGAATTTCACAGATGTTTGCTTGGGGGTCCAAAATTCCCTCCAAGTTAAGTCAATATTTGCCATCCACATTAGGCTTTAGCTGGAGATATCTTATGTTAGCTGTAGGCAGATTTCAGGGTGTGTTAGGCAGGGATTGTTATGGGTTGGCTATCAATATGACTATTGACTCAAAAGCTTCCTATAAATCCCTCTCCACCCCCAACTCAGTCTTCCTCATTCATTCATTCATTTATTCATTCAACAGCAAACATTTGTTAAGTGTATATATATGTATATATACATATATATGTTAAGTATATATATATGTGTGCACAAGACACTGTCCTGGGGACTCTATGTAAATCTAAAGATGAAGATAAAATCCTGCCAGTCAAAAGCTTAAACTCAAGTAGAGAAAAGACAAATATGCAAGTCACAAAACTACAATGTGGTACAGCTGGCATGTGGGTACACTCTCCAGCTGGAGCAACATGCAGGGAGCAATGCAGTTGTCCCCTAGTATAGAACTGCATTTAATTGACAAACTTGCAGAGCAACAGCAATACAGGATACGTGTCAGGGATTCTGTGTCTTTGAGTTTTTGAAGGTGAAGACCAGAGGCTTGGAAAGACACAGGTGCCCAGTGCCATGTCTGATATACATAGCCTCATGGGTGGCATAAGATTGGTGACATTCTGAAAGAGGCCAGGGTGAGTGTCAGCTTCCAGAGCATCCTGAGATCCAGAAATAGAGGTATTATATGGTCCTTTTTGTCATGTCCTGTTTGTAGCTGGGATCTTGAGAACTACAGGAGTTTCTAATGTACTTCTTTTTTTAAACCCTTACCTTCCATCTCGGAGTCAATACTGTGTATTGGCACCAAGGCAGAAGAATGGTAAGGGTAGGCAATGGGGGTCAAGTGACTTGCCCAGGGTCACACAACTGGGAAGTGTCTGAGGCCGGATTTGAACCTAGGACCTCTTGTCTCTAGGCCTGCCCCTCTAATGTACTTTTGGTTTTTTTTTTTTTTTTTTGGTTTTTAAACCCTTAACTTCTGTGTATTAGCTCATAGGTGGAAGAGTGGTAAGGGTGGGCAACGGGGGTCAAGTGACTCGCCCAGGGTCACACAGCTGGGAAGTGTCTGAGGCCGGATTTGAACCTAGGACCTCCCGTCTCTAGGCCTGGCTCTCAATCCACTGAGCTACCCAGCTGCCCCCTCTAATGTACTTTTAAAATTAGTTGAAAGTTGATTGAATGTATCCTCTCTTTCATGAAGAAACTAAAAAAAAACAAGACCCTGAATTTCAGAGGCTGGTTTCTTTCTCCAAATCCTATGTGAATTCTTTCTCTAGGAGTAGCTAGTTGTTTTTGTGGATAGAGTTCTGGGCCTGGAGTGAGGAAAATTTGAGTTCAAAGCTGGCTTCAGATACTAGCTGTGAGACTCAGGGCATGACACTTCATCTTTGCCTGCCTCAGTTTCCTTGACTACAAAATGGGGATCATAATAGCACATACCTCATAGGGTTATTGTGAAGATCAAATAAGATGATATTTGTAGCACAGTACCTGGCACATAGCAAGTGATTAATAGATGTTTGTTTCCTTCATTTACTCCCCATCAAAATCTACTTTGGGGCAGTAATAGTTTTTTGGGGTCCTCCCAGGGTTGGGAATAACGCAGAGAAAATTTGGATTGGTCTAAATACTTCAATAACAAAACCTCAAGCAAGGAACCAATAACCCGAGGCCACAGGGACTAGGGACCCTTGCTAACTGCTGTTCTTTTCTTACTCTGTTTGCCCTGGGTCAATTTCTTGGGAGTTGCCTATATTCTCAAGAAGGGAGCCAAGTTCTCCAATTCCTCAATTCTTTCCCTATCTCACATTCATGAAGAATAATTCTATTTTGGGGTCCAGCGGAGAGTTCTCCCTAGCAAGTGGTGGGGATGAGGAGAAAGTATAAAGGATATTGAAAATACCTGCATGAATCAGGTAGTTTTAGACCCACTTAAAAAGAGAGTAAATGCTAAGCAATAGTTAGGGAATGATTACTATCAGTAGAAAAGATGGTATTCAAATTCTGTTGGAACATTGCAACAGGGCTGCGCATGATCTATTTTATATTTTACCTTTACTGAGTGTAGTGATCCATTATGGATTCTCTCTCTCTCTCTCTCTCTCTCTCTCTCTCTCTCTCTCTCTCTCTCTCTCTCTCTCTCTCTCTCTCTCTCTTCTCTCTCTTTCTCTCTCTCTCTGTCTCTGTCTTTGTGTCTCTCTTTCAACCCTTTCTTTTTGCTCTGTCTCTCTTTTGCTGTGTCTGTCTATGTCTGCTGTCTGTTTCTGCCTCTCCCTCTCTCTGCAGGTAACTTTACCTTTTCTCTTATCTTTGTTGCTGTAGCAGTTTCCACCTTCCTGCCCCCTACACCTTGTATTTATTTTGTATGTGTGGATATTTTACCAAATCTATTTATATTTATATCTATGTATGTATATGTGTGCCTATATATGTATATATCACACAAAATAGATACAGATATAGATATACACAAATATATATCCATAGTCACAAAATACATATATATACTATATATAGATACATGCATATATATTCATACAAAATAAGTAACATATATACAATACACACATATATGCAATCTACAGACACAAAACAGATATATGTAAATGTATGTACATATATATACATATATTCAAAGATGCAAAATAGATATTGTAGTATACAGATAGATAGGTTTCGTATGACTTGGTTCGCCAGAATGTTATGTGGGTAATTTGAGGAAAGGTGTTTGGGATAAGGGAATTGAAAGGAGGATGTTGGAGATCTGTTAAGTGGGTAATCTCGGTTACAGGCAGGCTGGGCTTGAAGGAGATTCAAGATATAATTAGGACTGAAGTCAGGAGTATAACTCAGAAGGGAAACAGAGAATTTTAGGGAGAGAGAAATTAAACTAAACAGACAAGCACAGCAGGCTTACAGACTGGGACTTAGACTCAAACACAAGCTGAGGGAAATAGACTAGACTGAAATTAACAAACAGGCTTTAGTTAATTTCACAGGAAGGGACTTGTTTTGAAGTAGCACCTTCCTTCAAGATGGATGCCTCAGCTTCCCTCTAAGCCCAGAGTATGTTGTTTCTTTCCCTCTTCTTCCCTCTTGATAACTAACAGACAATTTATACTAATTAGGGTTGTTGATACACAAAAAGGGTTTATTTTGTTTGAAGGATGGTTTGTTAGGAAGGTGGATCAAAGGAAAGCCCTATCAGTTGTCTCAGGAACCTCAGGTGGGGGAAGGGAAGTAAAGATGGAGTCTGAGTAAGGACCTGCCTTAAACTCAATTTTTACTAGGTGCTATCTAAAGGGAATAAATGATGACTGACCAACTATAACTAATGCTGTCAATTAGATAACCCTTCACAGATTTAACTCCTAATTACTCTCCTTATTAACTTCACAACATATAAGGTAAGGGAGGGGAAAGGCAGGGATGGTAATAGGAAAGGAAGATATAAAGGGTTTATCTAAAATAATAATTTCTTAAGTAAATATATCAAAGCTAGGCTAAATTTCAATATTAAAGCTAGATAATCAAAGCAGCTCGCTCATTGACCACCTCCCTCTATGGAAGATCCAGTCAACTGCCTCTTTCCCTCAAGATTCCAAAACCTAACAGCTTTTGGAACTCAGCCAAAGCTAGAAAAAACTATATGACCTCAATTCTGTATACTACAATATACATACATATATCCACATAAACAACTATATACGTTTATATAGGTGTGTCTGTTTCTCTTTCTGTAGAGAGATTGCAAGAGGCTTGTTGCATGTACTTCCAACCCAGTTTGTGTCTCAGGTGCTTATACTGGACAGGGCTGCATATTTGGCCCCTTCCCCTCTCCCTTTCTTTTCTAGTGCTTTCTTGAAGAAGTCATAGGCTGAGTTGCATGGAGTATGTATATAAACACACACATAATACATATGTACATATATGTGTTTGTATATATTGTATGTAGCATATATATATAATCCATTATGACACATTTTATGTACACTCATATACTAGTCATTTGATACTTGGGATGAATTATGTTCTATGTTAACCTGAGTACTTGCAAAGGAAGCTGATAAGCACCCATGGTGGGTAAAGGGTTATCATAATGAGGAGGGATAAGGCATGTCTCTTTAGTGTCTCAGAAGGTGGAACCAAGAACAATAGAGAAGGCAAAAACAAACATTTAGGTTTGATGTCAGGATACATGAACAATTAGGGCTTTCTCAATGTGGAAAGGGTTGCTTCAGTAGATACTTGGTTCCCTCTTCTTGAAGGTCTTCAAGCAGAAGCTATTGGGTATTTCTCCTTGGGGCCCTGGAGAGCCTACTAGATCTAAGATTTTTGTGATTTTGTGAGTTGTTCATTTGATAAATGATAATTAAGCACTTCCCAAGTGAAAAACATTATACCATGAATGGGTGGTTTAGAGGAGAGATCAGAGGATAAGACATCTTTCTGCCCTCAAGCAGCTTACACTCTGGTAGAGGGATTAAGAGATAGGAGGAAGAGTGGAAGCTGGAGGATAAAATAGATGTGCTGACTTCAAGGGAAATAGAGTGGAGGACTGAGACTTCAAGAGAATATCAATCACTTTTGAGTGTACAGTGTTGAGAACTCACTGAGATGAGTGGATAGGGCACATTCACACTGTTATTTATATAGTCCTAAGGAAGCTCCATCACTGAGGTGGAGATGGAGTAAGGCAGGAAGTATTTAGGCACTAACCAAATGTTGGCTTTGAGGGGCCATTGTAAGTTGGAAAGAGGTAAGGAACAGCTGGAAAAATGATTTCTACTTATAACCTTCTGGAAAACAGAAGTTGAATTCTTTTTTTTTTAAATTTGTTTTAAGGCTTTGGCAGGATTGAAGGCAGCTGAGCAAGCTAGTATCCTATTAAGAGACAAAGCCTGCTATTAATAAAACCCTGATCAGGACTCCCAAAAGGACAGGTGGTGAGCAGGTGGCAAAGAGGCAGTTAGGCATGAGAGTTAGTCACAAGAACAACAGAGGACTGAGGTCCTTGCTTCTAGTAAGCTTGGCAGGCAGAGGGAATTTTGCAGTGATCTGACAAAAAGGGTGTTCTGTTTCCATTCTTGCCAGTGATGATTAACAGCTGTTTGTGTGCAAAATGAAGACTGAATTCTCCACTAGCAGAGAAGGTGCAAGGGCTGGACAACTGGTATTCCCACTGCTTCCCCCACAACTTTGCTGGCTATCAAGGAGACTGAAAAGTTTTTTGGAAGGGCGAAAATGTTGCTTCAAAGGGAAAACAAAAATAAGAAGCCTTGTATCTTCACATGAACAAAAATTGGAGGGGAGACAAATATAGCGTAGAGAATGACCACAGAAACTTTGGAGATATTTTTATTGTTGTTCTAGTCCTTGAGGGAACTCCTACCAATAACAAATGTAGATTTATCATTATCATCATCATCATCTTATTATCACATTTATATTTTATATTATATTAATGATACTTCTCAATATATTTTATAAAATATAAATATACAGCACATATCCAATATGAATATATTAATATATCAAATAAATATTGAATATATTACATCAGATAATGAATTATACAACCTCAAGCAAGTCATTTAACCTCTCTGTGTCTCAGGTTCCTCATATAAATTAACAAATATTAAGTATTTTGGTGACCTTAAAGCACTATATAAAGACTAGCTATTGTTATTAAGAATTATTATTAATATAACAGAAATATCAAAATAGTAATAGATTTAATATATAATGTATTATATATAATAGTGTATCATACTATATAATCATACTATTTTATATTGTATAATATGTCATATGATGTTCCCACTGCCTCTCCCTCAACTTTGCTGGCTATCAAGGAGAATGAAAAGTTCTTTGGAAGGGCGAAAATGTTGCTTCAAAGGGAAAACAAAAATAAGAAGCCTGGTATCTTAACATGAACAAAGATTGGAGGGGAGACAAATATAGCATAGAGAAGGACCACAGAAACTTTGGAGATATTTTTATTGTAATTCTAGACCCTGAGGGAACTTCTTGTTATAGACTCCTACGAATAACAAATGTAGATTTATCATCATCATCCTGTGGCAGGATTTAAGTCAGTTCTTCCTGACTTAAGGCCCAGCACTCTATCCATTGTGTCTTTTAGTTTTACCTATGCTTTTACTTATTACTTTAGAGCTATGTGGGCAAGCCTATGGCAGACGTACCAGAGAGGGCTGCTCCTTTCCCCCTCTCCTGAGGATATTTCTCACATCACTCAACATGGGAATGCTTCCTCCCTCCCCTGTCTGGGGTAAGGCAAGGGGCTTACATGTGGCACGAGGGTTGCAGTTTGGGCACTTGGTCTCTAAAAGGTTCACCATCACTGCCTGAAAGAATAGCCTGGGAGTAGCAAGAGGTTAAATGCCTTGTTTGGGGCTACTCAGATAGTACTTATCAGAGGTCCAACTTGAACCCACGTGTTCTCAATTCTAGAGTTAATTCTCTAAAGCACTACATCATACTCTAATCACTACACCAAAGCTAAACCCTAGGAAAGGAAGCAACTTTTTGTGGCCTAGGAAATAATAATGTGGATACCTAAGTGCCACCCTGATAAAGATCAACCTGATACTGGTAAGAGGAAGAAGAGATGAGTAGTGCTCTGAGTAACTTCCTGCTGAGGAATATGGAGAAAAACCATATTTCTACTTAATGTGAATACTGTGAAAGGGAATTCTTGGTTCTCTGTGAGTTCACACCTTACTTGATGCTAGGTGAGAACAAGCCAGAAATTTAAGAGTTCACACACTCAGAAAGGTATGATTCCAAAGGTGAGAACTCAGACAATTTGGAAACTGTGATTGGCCCCCATGAAAAAGGGCAGGGACAGGAAACCACCATAAAAGCCATGAAAATCCCTGAGGAGGGGGTCTGGTGAAAGAGGTCTGGTGAAAGAGGCTAGCAGAGAGTGGACTCCAAGAAGAGAGTCACTCCAAGAAGTAGAGAGTGAACTCTAAGAAGAGAATCACTCTAAAAAGGAAGCCGGCTTCAAGAAGAAGGTCAGCTCAAAGAAGAAAGTCAGCTTCAGGAGTCACCTTCAGCTCCAGTCATTGTCTTGGGTGAGTAAATAACTGGTTTTCTCTTCCTGTCTTCTGGAGTTAGTTTAATTCTGATTGAAGGTTAACAAGTCCTGGCTGAGCCAAGCACTGGAACAATATTTAGTTAGATAGGCTAATGTCTTTTCTATCATTTTGTATTTCACTACTTTATAAATAAAAGATTTATAATTTTCATATATTTAGCCAAACCATTAATTTTAACACTTACAATACTATGGAAGTAAGTCCTACCTGAGATGAGACAGAGACACTTATGATTTGTCAAGCCTTCTAGTCCTTATCTACCCACTTCCACTGATTCATGTGTAGACATCTGACATCATCAAAAAGAATTAGAAAGCACTAATAATGAACTCTTTCTTGAGCAAGAAACTTGTGACCTCAAGGGCTTAGGTGGTATTTTCATCACTGCTATTGATTAAAGGAAGGGGTTTTAGAAGAGAGAGAAAGAGTTGGAAAATCAACACTTCATTCAGGGTGCTTTAGAATAAGATTTTGGTTTCTGGACCAGAACTTAAAATACAGAGATGATAGACTCTTGGCCAGGAGTGGAGGGCAGCTAGTAATAACCAGTAAAATATATATTCACTCAGAATGTTACAAATCTGATCAAGAAGGTTTTAAAGTGAAAGTGGAGGGAGAGGGAGAAAGTTGCCCCTATATATCTGTCAAGCCAGATACCACAGAGAATAATAGGAACAACGAAAGAGTAATATTAGTCCAGAACTCAATAATTTAGAGGAAATAGTGTCCTAGAAGAAATCTAGCAATTAAAACTCCCTGCTAGACATAAAAAAATGTGCAAAGTCAAGGTAAAGATGAACTAAAGAACTGATTTAAAGGAAGCAACTAGAAAAATCTGACTACATTTGTTGTTTCCATTTACCTCCTACTCACATACCTTGAAATATAGCTTGTTTCCACCATTTGACTGAAACTGTTTAAGGTAAGTAACGATCTTTTTTTTTTTTTTTACAAAATTACTAAATCTGATGTTCTTTATGAATTTTCAATAGGACCTTTCTGCAACTTTTGACATTTTGGACCATCCCCTCTTCCTAGATTCTCTTTCCTCCATTAGCTTTCTTGATAATTCTCTCTCCTGGATCTCCTCCTATTTATCTGAATGCCCCTTCATTCATCCACTCCCCCGACTGACGGTATTCCTTATGAAATGCAATTCTCTTCTTTTCTCTTTATACCTCTGTCTCTCTGCCTGTCTCCCTTTGTACACAAATACACATACATACTTAAATATACACATACTATTCCGGCGATAGAAATGAAAAACGCAATTTATTCAATGTTTACAATGTGCCAGACACTTGTCTGGGGATACAAACACAATAAGCAAGCAAACAAGACAGTACCTGCCCTGAAAGAGTGTATATTCTAATGGAGGAAGGCTACACATATAGGAGAGTTAGAATTTGAAGTTACCTAGGAAAGGGCATGACAACCTGCTTCTGACTCTGACCTTATAGAGAGTTAAGGTCCCAGGGCAGGGAGTGCCAGTTCTTTTGGGAGATATAGGAAAACTAGAGTGTCTCCAGTTTCCAGAGTCCATTATTGCTGTCCTATTAACTCCCAAATGTATATATTCACTTTAAGCTTTAAACTCTTTCCCTTAGTTCTGATTCATATGATTAGCTGGCTGATGGGCATTTCCAAAGGGACATCCAAAAAGCATATCAAATTTGATATGACAAAAAGACAACTCATTATCTTTTCCCTTAAACCAATCTTTCTTTCAAACCTTCCTATCTCTGTTGAAGGTACTATTATGCATCTAGCAATTCAGGTGACTGAATAGACAGATGACTCCAGAGTCATCCTTGACTCCTTATCTTCCCTCATCTGCCACAATCCAACCGATTGCCAAGTCCAATGAATTCTAACTCCTTAATATATCTTGCGTCCATCCTATTCTTTCTAGTCACAAAGTTACAAGACCTAGTTCAAGTCTTTATCACCTTTTCCCTGGACTATTCCATTAATTGATGTTTATGCTTACAATCTTTCAGTCAGTTAATTGAATGACAAATAAACATTTGTTAAGCACCTCCTATGTGCCAGGCACTATACTAAGTGTTAGATCTCCCCAGTTCAACTCATCCTTTATACAGCTGCCAAGATACTTTCTTCCTTACACCTAGGTCTAACTATGCCACTCCCCTATTTAAGAAACTTTAGGATTTCCCTTTTGCCTCTAAGAGAAAATAGAAACTTTTTTTTTAAACCCTTGTACTTTGGTGTATTGTCTCATAGGTGGAAGATTGGTAAGGGCGGGCAATGGGGGTCAAGTGACTTGCCCAGGGTCACACAGCTGGGAAGTGGCTGAGGCCGAGTTTAAAATAGAAACTTTTCATCCTGACATTTAAAATCCTTAATGGGGTGTGTGGCTCTACCCATACTTTTGCAAATTTAATTCATATTACTCTACACAGTGTAAATTCCAGAGAAACTATCATACTATGGGCTTCCTGAGCTTGTCATGATATCTTCTGCCTTTGTGTCTTTGCAAAGTATATACATATATACAAAACATGCCTGTGAAATGTGCTTACAGAATCAGAGAATTGGAAAGAATCTCTGTATTCCAGATCTATCTCATTCAACCCATAAACCAAAGGACTCTACTATGACATACCCAATAAATGGGCATCCAACTTCTTCTTGAGAATCTCCAAGGAAGGAAATTCATCATCTCTTTAAGCAAACTGTCCCACATTTGGACAGCTCTAATTGCTAGGAAGCATTTCTTGATATCAAGCCTTAAAAAATTCTTGTTGGGGCAGCTAGGTATTATGGTGGATAGAGCACCAGGCCTGGAGTTGGGAGGGCATGGGTTCGAATTTGACCTCAGGCACTTAGTTATGTGACCCTGGGCAAATCGCTTAACCCCAATTTGCCAGTTCTGGTGACTCTTTTGTCTTAGGAATGATACTAAAACAGTAGGTAAGAGTTTTAAAAAATATATTTGTTGACTTGACCTAGCACAATGATTTGCACACAGTATGTGTTTCATAAATGCTTAATGACTGAATGAATATGTTAGATTCCAAAACTATTACCAGAATTTAGGAAGATGACTAAAATATGTCTATGAAAGGTTATATTTTATTCAAAAGGAGCAGAATAGAGAAAAAGCATATAGAGTACTACTGAATATTAAGAAGATATAGTCATGCGAGGAAAATTAGGAGCTTGAAAGAGGAAGGACATAGGAAGTATTGGAGTATGGTTCAATGAAGGCAAAAACAGAAGTTATATTTTCATGAGAGCAAACCACCAGAGACAATGTGATAAAGTGAGCAGAGAGCTAATCGAGGGTCAGAAAAAAACCTGAGTTCAAGTCATACTTCAGACACATTTTGGCTATAGGACAGAGCAAGTCCTAGGCAATTCTCTAAATGTATAACTTGCCTAGCAGTTGCTTCTTTACATTGCTAAAGAGGATTTCCTCTGCACCAATGAAATCTGAGATCCAAACCAAACCAAACCAAAATAAATAAATGCCAACAACAACCAACCCATAGCAATAAAAACAAAAAGTGCAAATACCAGTCAGAATGAAGAAATCAGTGAGAAGTTAGGAAAGCAATCACATGTTTGGCATGGAGACTTGATGGAAAACTGAAATTTTCTGAACATCTGTTTGAGTTCACCCTTTGCCAAGAGCACCTGATAACTTCTTGCCTTGTCTTTGGATTATTTATGTCTGCAAAAGATCGAGTTAAGTGAAGAACAAACCTCCTATTCTGGATCTGGTTCAGATTAATAAAGAGGAGCTTTGAGAATTGCTATAGGAAAAAATGGAACCTGGAGAAGAAGTGAATATTTCATCTTAGATTTTTTGACAAAGAAGAAATGAAAAGCTGGGCACAGTCTGACATATACTCTAGATTTTGGAAGAGCAGATTGCAAATGGAGAAAGGATAAATATGGTCCAAAATTCTACAGAGGAAATTGGTCCAAGAAAAATAGGATGATCTACAAAATTAAATGATGAAGGTCTTAAAAACAAATGAGTGGGGGTAGCCGGGTGGCTCAATGGATTGAGAGTCAGGCCTAGAGACAGGAGATCCTAGGTTCAGATCTGGCCTCAGATACTTCTTAGCTGTGTGACCCTGGGCAAGTCACTTAACCCCCATTGCCTAGCCTTTACCACTCTTCCTCCTTGGAACCAATATATAGTATTGATTCCAAGAGGGAAGGTAAGAGTTTAAACACACACATACACACACAAACATACACAAACACACACACAACAAAAAAGAAATGGGCAGGTAAGTGGGGCAGAGCAGAGAATAGAGTCCTGGATCTGGAGACAGGAAGAAGAGTTTTATTGAGTTCATATTTGGCTTCAGACATGTATTTGTTGTGTAACTCTGGGCAAGTCACATAACCCTGTTTGCCTCAGTTTCATCATCTATAAAATGATGTGCTTTACAAATGTTATCTTATCCTCATAACAACTCTGGGAGGCAGATGCTATAATACTAATTTTTCAGAAGAAGAAAGTGAGACAGACTAAGGCTAAGTGATTTGCCCAGAGTTACACAGGTAGTAAGTGTCTGAGGCCACATTTGAATTCAGATCTTCCTGACTAGAGACATACCATTCTAGCCACTGTGACACATAGTTATCTTGTGTATTTATTTATGATAATGCTATTTATCTACCATGATTCCTTTTTTTCTTAAAAAAAATTTTTTTTTTATCAAATTGTGTAGAGCATATTGGATAGACTACTGACTAGAAGCCTGAAAGGTCTACGTTCAGATTCTTCTTCTGATACTAATTGTGTGACTTGTGATATCTTTCTTAAACTTCATTGTTTGTTTGTTTTGTTTTTCTTTTTTTTTTTTTTTGGTGTTGTAAGTTTTTTTCCCTTTGTTCTTTGTTCTGAATCCATATCATCTATCCTTAATGTGTATCGTTTCTTAACATAGAACATGATGACATTGTATTAGATGGCTTTCATGAACCCTTTCAGTTCTTAATCTACTATCTTGGGATTTTTTTTTTGGTTGTTATTTGTATCACAGTTTATTTCCAGATATTACCAATGAATTAGCACAGCATCTTACAACCACAACCAGCCATTAAGCAAAATCAGCTGACACAAAAGCCATGTCTCATAATACCTTCAATATCCCAGAGTCATAGCTCCCCACATCATTACTGAAAGCAAGGACATGCCCAACTTCAATCTCTTTTTTTTTTTTTTTAATTTTAAATCCTTACCTTCCAGAGTAGATTCAATATTGAATCTGAGCTGATGGGAGAAAAGTCCTAGAGGTTCTTTCTTCTAGATCCTTGTGTTTAGATAGTTGCCACAGCACTGGGCACTGAGGATGACATTCCTACCGCCAGTGCCTGGGACCCTGCCCTGCTAATAAGCAGGGTAGGTTGTTAGGTCAACTTGTGGGCTCTTCAGTATTGATAATGGAGGCTTTTCTACTTGTCCAAATCTAGTCCCTGCCTGGCCCCTGAGAGGAGACCAAGGACAGACAGAGCTGGGAAAGGAAGAAATAACTGGGATTGCCTAACTGATTGAAAGTAAAAAACCAGCAGGCTAAGCCCTGGAATAGACTAGACACGTTGCTAATTCAGATCAGCACCTGCTCTGCAACTCAATACTCTTGAGAGCTGCTCTAGAAACCCTGGGAAGGCAAATGACTTGTCAAGGTCACGCAGCCAGTAAATGGCAGACAAAGGACTTGCCACACTGCCTCTGTAACTGAAGAAAAACAGAAGTGCCCCATCTACTGCTTTACCAGGGTAGGGCTTTCTATTTGAGTCAAATATCTCCTACTTATCCTTTTAGCTCCCTCCATTTTTCTAAGCCCCGGAAGGGAATAGTATGTTGTCCCTCTTGTTTTGTACATGGAAAACATCCCACCCTTCCTTGTCGTGTATGTCAGTGAGTCTCTTATCTTATCTATTTATATTCCTCAAGGCCAACAAAAGCTTAGAACATAAAAACACAAAAACAAAACAAAAAACCCCAACAAACTAACAAACAAACAAAGCAAAAAAACTAAGGGGAACTCTTGAATCCAGGACCTCCTATCTCTGGACTTAGCTAACTTAAATCTTAAAAAGAAATGTGTAAGGGGCAGCTAGGTGACTCAGTGGATAGAGAGCCTGGCCTAGAGATGGGAAGTTCTAGGTTAAAATCTGACCTCAGAAATTTCCTAGCTGTGTGACCCTGGGCTAGTCACTTAACTCCTCTTGTATAGCCTGGTGATTCCCAAAGTGGGTGCTACTGCCCCCTGACTTGGGCACCCAAGTAATGCAGTAATGGGGGGGTAGTGATGGTCACAGGTGCATTTATCTTTCCTATTAATTGTTATTAAAATTTAATTAAAAATTAATTTCCAGGGGACTAAGTAATATTTTTTCTGGAAAGGGGGCGGTAGGCCAAAAAAGTTTGGGAACCACTGGACTAGCCCTTACCACTCTTCTGCTTTGGAATCAATACACAATATTGATTCTAAATGGAAAGTAAGAATTAAAAAAAAAGAAATGTGGAGACTATGGAATCAATGGCAAATAATTTGGACAAAAGCAAAAGAGTAGAAAGTCAAATGTGCATAATATAAGGACTACTATAGCTCAAAATAAATTATTATTGGTAATAAATTTTAAGAGCAGCAAAAGGACTCATTTTTCTACGTGGATGGAAAGAGGATAATCAAGGAAAGAACAGGAGTACTATTAGGGTGTACATAGTGATGAGAATGGATGATTGAGAGAAAGCAGAATGACTCAACTCTTTTTTCACTTATGTTTTGTTTACCAAGGGAGAATTAGCTTAAAAATTAGAACAATAGTGGATAACAAAGAGTTGAAATCAAAGATGTGAGATGATAAAATAACTCCTCAATAAATTAAAGCCATTAGCTCCCCCCATCAATTATGTTAAAAGATACAAAAAAGCTAGCAAACTGATTCTTAAACTGGTTATCTTTTAAAAAAAACATATTTTATTTCCTCCCCAATAATGTGTAAAAAATTTTAAACATTGATTAAAAAAAAAGAATTCTAAATTCTATCTTTCCCTCCTTTCAGTTATCTTTTAAAAATCACAGTGAATCACAGAGCTGCAGAGTCAGAGACAGACAAATATCTTGGTTTTCAAAATAGGAAAGAATAAAGTTTTTGGAGTATTACCAAGTGACCTTGACTTTAATTTTTTGCAAAATTCTAATGTAAGGACAGTTTCTTGATTAATTTGATGAGCAAACCAGGAGATAAAAACTTTGATTGGAACTTTAATTGTCCATATCCTTTTCCCTATGTAGAATGGGTGGATCCTTGAGTACTTTGTAAAGAGGACAAAAGATAACCTGATCAAGGTTCAGTGACTGGAGTTGTCCCCAAGATGATGGGAAGCACTCTATTGAGAGGAACCATCCTTTTTGCTGCCTGTAACAATAAGATGGCAGAACTTCAGTTTGTTTTTGGCTCTTTTCTCCCCTTATCTTTAGCTTTTCTTCTGGAAGAGGATCATTACTCTGCTTTGGGGATAGAAGCACAGAAGAATTGAATATACTTGCTTACATAGACTAAGAGTTTCTGAGAGTGAGCTATTAAAAAAAATCTATAAAAGGTAGGACTGGACTGGACTAGATCTCTAGGGTACCTTTTTCTTCTAAAAATCTATGACTCATCATGTTCATTATCTTAAAAGTTCTATTGATACTTTATATTTGCATAATGCTTCTTGCTTTTCAAGGTCTTCAACATTTTAAATGGAACATGGTGTTATGGAAAGGACATTGGATAACAATTCAGGAATCCAGGGCCCTAATTCTTGCTCTGTTTCCTTTGTCATCTCCCTGTCTAGGACCTAGCCTTCCCATTTACAAAGTGAACTGGTCAGATTCGATGAAATTTGAGGTATTCCCACAAGTATTTTAACACATTTAAGACATCCATTTACAACTCACAAAATAACTGAAATTCAGTTAAAGGAGTTATTATCTCCATTTTACAGATGCAAAAATCAAGGCCCAGAGAGAAAAAGGGGTCTATTCAAAGTTACTCACAGAGCAAGCTATGGCAACACTAAAACTAGAACATAACTCCCTTGTTTTCCAGTGAAAGGTTCCATCATTGATACATCTAATCTTTTTTTTCTTTTAAAAATTTTCCTTTGTTTTGAAATTTATTTTTACATGAATTTATTATCTTTCCCCACACCCATCCATCCATCTATCCATCTATCCATCCACACACTCATCTATCCCCTTTAAACAATTAAAAAACATAACAAATATATATATATATATATATATATATAATTTAGGGAAGCAAATGCCCACATTGGCCATGTCCAAAAATGTATGTTCTATTCTGCATTTTAATTCCATTACCTCTCTGGTAGGAAGTAGGTAGCATGCTTCATTAAAAACAAAAACAAAAACAAAAAACTTCTTACTTTCTATTTTAGTTCAAAATTGTGTGTGGGTCCCAAGACAGAGGAGTGAAAAGGACTCCAGTGATTCCCAAAGTGGGTACCACCGCCCCCTGGTGGGTGCTGCAGCGATCCAGGAGGGCGGTGATGGCCACAGGTACATTTGGAGGCGGTGAATAACTGTAAGGTGGCGGTGATAGTATGTGACAGGGGGCACTAAGTAATATTTTTTCTGGAAAGGGGGCGGTAGGCCAAAAAAGTTTGGGAACCACTGGACTAAGCAATGGGGGTTAAGTGACCTCACCAGGGTCACACAGTTCAGAAGTATCTGAGCCACATTTGAAGCTAGGACCTCTTGTCTCTGGACCTGGCTCTCAATCCACTAAGCCACCTAGCTGCCCCTGCATGTTTCATCTTAAGACAGCCAATCATAATTAATTAACAAGCATTTATGAAACACTTATTTAGTCCTCTACATTCTCAGCTATCTTTTCATTGATTGGAGTTCTTAAGTCTTTCAATGCTGTTTTTCTTTCTAATGTGGATGTCATTGTAAAAATTGTTCTAATTCTGTTCACTTTACTCTGTCATTTCATGGAGGCCTACTTAGTTGGCTCTGAGAATGTCATTTAGTCATTTCTTTTTTTAAAAAACTCTTACCTTCTGTCTTAGTAACACTACATCAACAATACAACAATAAATCTTTTTGTGTATATAAATTATTTTCCTCTATCTTTCCATCTTTTTGAAGTATAAACCTACTGGTTCTATTACTGGGCCAGAGGATATGGAGTGATTTTGTGGGCATGCTTCCAAATTATTTTCCAAAATGGCTGAGCTGTTTCATAGCTCTACCAACAATGTTTTAGTTTACCTGTCTTCTCACCGTCCCTCTAACATCTGTCATTAAAAAAAAGCTCAACCACTTAACTTTTGTTTTAGAATTGATACTAAATATTTGTTCTAAAGCAGAAAAGCAAAGGGTAAGCAGTTGGGATTTAGTGAATTAGGAAGTGTCTTAGGTCAGATTAGAACCCAGGACCTCCCATCTCCATGCCTGCTGCTCTTTCCCTTGAGCCACCTAGTTGTTCCTCTAACCCCTTTTTTTTTTTCACCTATCTTTTTAAGAGTGAATTTTTCTAGTCCAAGAAATTGGAGCAGCCTGATCCTGAGAAAGCACATAAAAGCTACATATTCTGACCCATAGGAACCCAGAAAGGAATTTGTGGACAATATCATTCCTAAACTCCTGTCTTCTTGTTAATGGAAAGGAGATTTTTTAAGCAACGTTATACCAGAATATAGCTTTTTAGTAAGAATAGGAAGATTTTTCTGAGCAGTATTGGCTTGAGGGTTGCCTTGTGAGTAATCACTCTAAATTTTAGAATTTGGGACCTGACTTTCTAAAGAGAGAAAGAGAGTTCCTAAGTGGCATGCCTCCTGTTAGGAGAGAAGGAAAACCCTAATAGTGGAAGAGTAGCAGTAGAGGTAATCAAGTTATGACACAGGGGATCAACCCTTGTCCTTTTTTTGGGTACTATTACAATGAATTCATTCCTTTCCAGGAGAGTAGCAAGAAGGTGGAGTCCAACCACCAAGTGGAATGATGAGTTAGGAAATGAGCAAGACTTTTTAAGAGGGAAGGACTTAATTAGAATGTCGAGGTTGCCCCAGTAGCAACTTCAAATTTAGTTTCTATTTGAGGAGGCATCTAATATCCATCCCACGAGAAAGGGAGAATTATTTTGATTGCTTAGGACCAACTGTCAATGCTTTCTGTGTTTCCTGAATGTTTATAGGCTCCTGGGAATCCTCTGTACCCTCTGGGGAGGGAGAATAATGATTGTTCCTCCTTTGGTTTGCATTTTTTACATTTTATGACTGTGCCTTTTATGAGGACTGAAGTCCACATTTAGGGAAATTTAAATGTGAGAGATATACAAATTCTATTCAGGGACTTCTCAGACTAAATTCTGAATGGAGGTATAACAAGCAGGAGAGAAGCTCACCTCTTAGAATTTCTACTAAGATTAGATCCAGTCTGTGTGCCCCGAGACAAAGATTCTACTAGAATGGTGGGTGAATATTAAGCAAAGAAAGTGGGTCTATTAAGGATTATTGGCTTTTTCAAGTAAAATCAGATTAATCGTAGTTCTCTTTTTGACAATATTTCCTCCCCCCTCCCCCCCCCCCACTGGCAGGACAAGAGAATGCTACAGTCATGGTTATCTTGGATCCCCATAAAATATTTGACTAAGTCTCTCATACTCAGGGACAAGATGGAGAAATGTGAATTAGCTGATGATGTAGGTGATTTGGAACTGTCTAAATAACTCAACCCCAAATGTAGTAATTAATGTGCTGATATCAATGTGGAAGGAAATCTCTAGGGAAATACCCCAGAGATCAGAGTTTGACCTCATGTTGTTTAACATTTTAATCAATCACTGATTTGATTGAAGGAAGAGACATGTACAGTGCATTTCACTAGGGAATTCTCCCAAATTTTATTCATTTATTTATTTTTTTATGTGGTAGATATTTCTTGATCATTTAATCATAAAGGACATTTACAATTCAAACAAACATAACTAAATCAGAATCTTTTTAGAAATTGACTACTTCCTTTTTAAAAACACCAATTTTACAAAGGATTCTTTTTCATCAAGCTCTTCTGCTTCTTTTAAAATGCTGGACAACCGTTTCATCTTCATCTTCTTGATTAAAAAAATCACATCTTTTCAAGCAGACCCAGCCCTCACCGTACTTTGCCATGAAGGGAGAGCAGTGAACTTTAAGGATTGCTGAAAAGCAGCTCATTTTTTGGAAGGAAAAAGTTTATTTTTAAAAAAAATTGCCTTCCTTCCTCATAACAACTATGTTTTCATGGTCATAGATAATCTAGAGGAGTCCAAGGAGGAGAAAAAATGGCTAGTTGGTTTTTCTTTGAGCTGATAAAGTTAGCAAGATTCCCCAGGCAGAAGTGGGGCTTCCCTGGAAAAAGAAAGTGGAGGACAGATAATCCTTTTTGGAATCTGCCATGTAGCAGTGCTTTTGGAATCAGTGAGGCAGATCTATAGAGATGATCTGGAAGAGAAGGTCCTGGACCATGTGGCTGCCATGTCATTAGACTTCTCATTCTACTAGAGTTGTAGGTACAACAAAAGAGAAGTTAGTGGGAAGAAGTGAAAGGAAGTTATAGCAACAAGGAGTCCCCAGAAAATGGGCAATATAGCCTCTGTCCTTGGCAAGTTCTGGATATTGGGCAACCCCAGCACCTATGGGGCTGCTGAAATGTGTATTAGGCCATACTTTACATTCCCGATATGAATGGCTGTGGATAAAGGCATAGAGATGAGAGATAACTAGCACATGGGGCAACAGTGTATGATCTCAAACTATCTCCACAATCTATAGAAATGGGCAGAATGTAATAAGAGGAAATTGAAAATGAATAAATATTATGTGCCACACTTTCATTAAGAAAATTACACTAGTGGGGGCAGCTGGGTAGCTCAGTGGAGTGAGAGTCAGGCCTAGAGACAGGAGGTCCTAGGTTCAAACCCAGCCTCAGCCACTTCCCAGCTGTGTGACCCTGGGCAAGTCACTTGACCCCCATTGCCTACCCTTACCACTCTTCCACCTATGAGACAATACACCGAAGTACAAGGGTTTAAAAAAAAAAAAAGAAAGAAAATTACACTAGTATGAGTCAAGGGAAGTGTGGTCATATACAGTTGATGTGAAAAAAAAAATCTAGGAGGTTTTAGTGGACAAAAGCTCAATATAAGTCAACATGGCAATGAGCCCCAGAATACCCTACTGTGACCTGAGGCTGCATTTAAGAAAGCTGCAATATTTAGGCCCAGGGAGGTGATAGTCTCACATCTAAAGTGTTGCATTTGGTTTTGAGATTGTGTTTTAGGGAGGAAACAAGCATTTACTAAGTGCCTACTATGTGCTAGGCGCTGTGCTGAGCACTTTACAAATAAGTTACCAACAGATCTTCCCAGAAATCTTGGAAAGTAGAAAACTGAGGCAGGTGAGCTAAGCGATTTGTCCAAGGTCACATAGCTAGCAGTGTCTGAGGAAGAATATGTATTCATATCTTCCCCAATCCAGGCCCAGTGCTCTATGCACTGTACCAGCTAGCTGTTGCTAAGGACATTGGTAAATTAAGAGAGTATTTAGAGGAAGACAGGTCTTGAGAGAATGGTATCTGAAGGTTAATTGAATGAACTGGGAAATGTCTATGCTGGAAAAAACAAGCCTTAGGAAGAACATGACAGCTATCTTCAGAGAGCAGCTAGGTGGCACAATGGATGGAATGCTGTGCCTGGAGTCAGGAAGACTCATCTGTCTGAGTTAAAATTTGGCTTCAGATCCTTCCTAGCTATGTGACCATGGGCAAATAATTTAACCAGTTTCCCTCAGTTTCCTCACCTGTAAAATGAGCTGGAGAAGGAAGTGGCAGACCAGTCTGCTATCATTACCAAGAAAATCCAAATGGGGTTGGTCCTGAAGAGTTGGACACATCTCAAACAACTGAACAAGAACAAGAACAAGACAACTGTCTTCAATGTCTTTTATGCAGAATTTAGAATAGGGATCAATCTTGTTCTTGGCCCAAGAAAGCATAACTATAAACAATGGGAGGAAACCAGAGAGACAGTAAGAGATTTTAACTCAGATCTTCTGAACAATTAGAGTCTTCTAAAAGTGGCATGGGCTGCCTTTGGAGGTAGTGGACCCAGTGTCTAAGTGAAAGAAGGATGTTCACTTGTCATCCATGCCATAGAGGAGATTTTTGTTAGGTATAGGTGGACTAGATGACTGCTGTGAACTTTTTGTACTCTGATGTTTTTATAGGATCACTGATTTTTGTGATTTTGCTTCAGGAACCCAAATGCTTGGTTTTTCCTTTTTAATCACACCAGTGAGCATATTTTCCTTCTTCCCACTCCCCACATTTGCAGACTCATTCAACTGAAGATCCTTAATGAGTCCCAGGGATTGCCATATCAGGGCTCAGTTCTGTTGGGAGAAGACTTCAGCTGTTCCTATTTCCTCTAGTTCCAGTCTTCAGGACAAGCTGAGAGAGGCCAGCTCTGAGGAAAGCAGATCTCTTATTCATAATCTCTTGACAAACCCCCTCCTCTGCTTCACCTCCAGACCATGCTCACTCAAGCGACCTGGGGGAATATGAAGACTTGGCAAGTAACCCTGATGGATAATGGTGTCTGGGCATTGGGTCCTGGAGTCATAAATGGGGTAAGAATTCATTATCTTTGAACTGTTGTTTTATAGTACTACAACTCTGCACTCTCCCCTCAAGTCACCAAACTGGGAAAATTGGGCATCCCTAGAAAACAAATAAGGTTAATGGAATGCTCCAGAACCAATTTCTTTCAGAGATCTTTCTTCTTCCTTCTTCCCCATCTTCACTCCCATCTTCTTTCTCCTTTTCCTCTCTTCTCTATTATGTTCCAACCTCCTTTTCCCTCTTTCTTATCCTTTCTCCTCTCTTCTCTTTCCCTACGAAAATTTTAAAGACCTTATACAAGGTGATGAATTAGATCCTGAATTGGGATCCCCCAAAAGGATAAGATGTGGTCTTTTCCATCCAGGAGCTTAAAATCCAGCAGAATAGCTAGCACATATACAAAGACCTGTTATACACAATAGCATATGATAAGGGAAAGGATCAGAACATGGACAAAAACTAGCATTTTTAGATTGACAAAGTGTCTTCCTCACAACAACTCTTTGAGTAGGATAGTGTAAGTATGATTCTCATTTTACTGAAAAGGACATTGAAATTGAAAAGAGGGGAGGGATATGACTAGAAGCTAATAGATGGTGCAGTGGTTAAAGTGCTGGGCCTGGAATCAGGAAGACTTGAGTTCCAATCTAATTTCATACATTTCCTAACTGTGTGACCTGGGAAAATTACTTTTTTTAAAAAAAAAATTCTTCCTTCCTTAGTTTCCTCAATTGTAAAATTGGAATCATGATAATATTTACCTCTCCAAGTTTATTGTGAGGATCACATAAGGTAAAATGTGTAAGTACATAGTGCCTGACACATAGTAGGTACTTAATAAATGCTTGTACCCTTTTATTGGAGTACCAAGGAGGGAGAGAGATGACTTTCAGTTAGGGTACAAAGAAAGGCTTCATGGGAGGTTATAGTGAAGTTGTGAAACTGAGGCTAGGTACAGCACCTCTATAGGTAGAAATGAGGGGAAAGGAGAGATTGTTCAAGGTAGAAGGAAAATAGACTAGCATATGGAAAAGCATGAAAAGTTTCAGGTGTACTTGAGTATAAATCATTTAATAGCTTTTGGTCAGGGATTTCTGGAGTAAATCATGCCCTGTTCCACTATGATGGAGTTGTGAATTTCCTTTCTTCATTTTTTAGCTGGTGAGAGGCATCTCATGGTGTAATTAAAAGAACAACAGAGCAAGAGCCCTGGGTTTCAGTCACCATCTAGTCCACTAATCATTTATGGGGCCTTGGGTAAATTCCTTAAACTGACATAATTTCAGTTCCTTCAGGAAGTGGTTACTTGATTTCTAAGTTCTCAAGATAAATTCTGTGAGTCTGAAATGGAGGCACAGAGAATATGTGACTTGCCCAAAGAAGGGAAAGGGATGAGCATTTATTAGGTATATACTATGTGGTAGGTATGTGCTAAGTGCTTTAAAAATATCTTACTTGGAGATGCTCTTCAATTGGGGAATGGCTGAACAAATTGTGGCATCTATTAGTGATGAAATACTATTGTGCTATAAGGAATAATGAACTGGAGGAATTCCATGTGAACTGGAATGACTTCCAGGAATTGATGCAGAGTGAAAGGAGCAGAACCAGGAGAATCTTATACACAGAGAAGGATACACTGTGGCATAATCAAATGTAATGGATTTCTCTAGTAGCAGCAATGCAATGATTCAGTGAGGGGCTTATGAGAAAGAACTCTATCCACATTCAGAGAAAGAACTATGGGAGTAGAAACACAGAAGAACAATTGTCTTGATCACATGGTTTGATGGGGATATGATTGGGGATGTAGACTCTAAACGATCACCCTAATGCAAATATTAATAATATGGAAATAGGTCCTGATCAATGACATATGTAAAACCCAGTGGAATTACTCATTGGCTATGGGGAGGGGAGTAGAAATGGGGGGGGGAGGAGAGCGGAGGGAAAGAACATGAATCATGTAACCATGGAAAAATATTCTAAATCAATTAATTCAATAACATTTTTCAAAAAAAATCTCACTTGATTTTCACAAGTGATGTAGGTGCGATTACAATCCACATTTTATAGTCAAGGAAACTGAGGCAGAAAGAAGAGGCAATAGTCTCACATCTAAAATGTTGCATTTGGTTTTGAGATTTGTTTTAGGAAGGAAATAAGCATTTACTAAGTGCCTACTATGTGCTAGGCACTTTGCTAAGCACTTTAAAAATATCACATTTGTTCCTCAGAACAATCCCATGAGGTAGGTGCTATTATGAATCCCATTTTACAGATGAGTAAATCTAGGCAAAAAAAGGGTTAAGTGATTTTCTTCAGATCACATAGCTAGTATGAGTCTAGGGATTTGAACTCAAGTCTTGCTGTCTTGAGGCCCAGGGCCCTATAAATTGTTCCACCTACCTGCCTTCAAACTCTCACAAACCAGTGGCAAAGCTTGGACTAGACTAGAACAGTCTAGAGTGAGGAGGCTGCTGAAGGTCTGAGGGAGGAGGAATGGAGATGGGAGGAGGAGGTCTCTCAGGGCATTTGCTCAGTCCCAGTACTGGCAGAACAGTCAAGAGGAAGAGAAAACATTGCAATTCATTTGTGATTAAGATAGTGGGGAAGTGATTTGAGTAGGTGTGTCAATGAGCCACTGACCAAAAAGCAGAAAACATAGATCTGCCAACATGATGGGAAGTATTTGTCATCCAGTTGTATGGTCACGGATTGGGGGCTTATCAGCAGCTGCTGTTTTGTGAATCTGTGGCTTGCAAATTAACCACAGCATGGCTGAAATGAATTTAGAAGCTTGGTTGCTCAGACACTTCCCTCTCTGGTTGAGTTTTCACCCCTAGTTCCTTCCCCTTTCTGACACCAGCCTACATCCTACCTCCATCTGGAGTTCTTCTAGCAGATATGGAAGAGGCCATACATTCCATCTGACTAATACTGCTAAACTGTGAGATTGCATGAAGTGGGATGTTTATTCTGTACAGCCTTCATGTCTTTGCGTATCCTATTGCCTAGTTGACTTCTGACATTGTCACCAGTTCTGAGATTCTGTGATTCTAGAAGTATAAGATGGCAAGATCCTTTAAGATGATTAGTTGTTTGGCCCTGGACACACTTACCTTTTTCTTTTCTATAAAATGAACGGCATGGACTTGACCTCCAAAGTCTCTCAAGGTCTAATTTTGTTTCCTTATGATTGATCCATGTGATCTTAATTTCACGTAAAAACCAGGGAGCTAATGAAGCGTGATTTGCTTTAGGTTTGGAAGTATCTGGGGCCAAATTTGGATCCAGGATCACCTGTCTAAGATCACAAGTTGTAATCAGTAGAATGGGCATTCCAGCTCAGACCTTCTGATTTCAAATCTAGGATTATCTTCATTATACTTCACTGGGAAATGTGCTTTGCAAAATAAATGGTTATGTATAAATGTTACTTATTATTATTGTTATTATTTGATCATAAGAATACTGACTGCATTCAACAGACAGTAGAAGCAGTCTGGTATAACAGATAGAAAATTGGCCTTGGAGTCACGAAGAACTGGGGCCAAATCCTATCCCTGACCTTTAGTGGCTATATGATCCTGGATAAGTCATTTTAGCTCTCAGTGGTTCAGACAGCTCTCCCAAACTACAAATTATAGGGGAGATATCTGTCTGCTCTCTGGTAGGAATCTTGGTAGGAATTTCATCCCTGGGAGTTTCCTGTACTAAGGAAATCCTCTTCCCCTTCTCTCCTAATATCCCTCCTCCAATTATACAGTAAATGGGAGGGGAAGGTCTATAATGCTACCAGTGAGAAAGGATGTGAAAACCTTGATAGATTGGCCCATCTTTTGTTCTCAAAGTACCTGAGGCACTGAGCAACAATTCACGTTAAGCACATTATAACAGCAGACAATAGTATTGAAAATAACAGTATTAAAAAGAGAACCTCCAGGAAAGAAATGAAAAAAAAATTAATAAGCACAGGCCTGCACAACCGGAGGGCTGTTGGCATGCTTGGGAGAAATGTGATTTGTCTGAATCTGCTCATCAGTATAACCCCCGCCTGGCACAAAGAAGTCTCCTCCTCCCTTTCTCAACATCCGGGTAACATATCTTGAGGAGGAAGGGAATTAGTGATGAAGAGGTTTTACAAACAGCCACAGTGGAGCCCTCCCCCTCCCCCCCCCCCCCCCGGGCCTGGGGGCAGCCCAGGGTTCTGCCAAGAGACCCTGGCTCAGTTGTTCTGAGACTATAAATCTGCAGTCAATTTAACCCCTGAGGGACTAGAAATGGGTCTGACAGAGACTAAGGGCTGCTGCTTTCCCTGTCAGATAGAGATCTAGAGAAATGAGTTTTCTCTCTGAGGACCAAGATTCCTGAGAGGACCAGATGCCTCCAGGAAGCCCAAGCTGGAGAAAGTTAGGTCTCAGGGGACACCCAGACAATATTGTTGTTCCTACCATTTTGACTGTTATCTCCCAAGATATCAAGGGAAGTTCTGAAGGTCTAGCCAAGGCATCAGAGCACCTGTGCCAGATGTGGGGCAGCCTAAAAGAAAATGGTAATGGATGCTTATTGCAGCCAAAGGCAGCAGAATTTCCCCAGGCAACTCAGGAAAGACAAGAAACTAAAGTAAGGGGTGTGTGTGTGTGTGTGTGTGTGTGTGTGTGTGTGTGAGAGAGAGAGAGAGAGAGAGAGAGAGAGA
>NC_058133.1:331447410-331487968 GCF_016433145.1 Gracilinanus agilis
GAGAGAGAGAGAGAGAGAGAGAGAGAGAGAGAGAGAGAGAGAGAAAGACTGAGAGAGAGAGAGGAGAGCTCAAAAGTAGAAAGTCCAGGAATATATTCCACTTCTGCAATCTTTCACTTAAGATCTGAAGGCTTAGAGCTAAAGTACACCTGGGATCATCTAATCAACACCCTAATTTGACAGAGAAGAAACTGAAGTCCAAAGAGGTTTTGTAGTTTTGGAACTTGAAAAGACCATAGCCATCATCTATTTCAAACTCTTTTTTTTTTTTAACAAATAAAGAAAATGAGGCTTCATAATTTCAGAATTTGAAGAACCATTAGATATTATCTAATTCAATGCCTTCATTTTACAGATGGAGAAATTGAGCCCAAAGAGAATAAATGACTTGCTTAAAGTCACATAGCAAGGGTCAGAGGTGGGATATGTTTTTGTGCTAAAATGGCATTTTTCTATCTTGGCCTGTAAGTGGTGCTTGGGGATTGGATCATCATAGTTTGTACTAATTGGATGCATTGTGCTTTGCCTGTGATATAAATAAGGGTGCCTTTTTTTGAGGTACATAACTGCTCATGGTTCTAAAAAGTCTTAGAAATCATATTTGTGTTCTGCTGAGGTATGTTTTATAGTGCCCAAATGGCTAGGACAGTAACTTGAAATGTAGTTTTTCATTTGTTTCTGGGATGAATTCATATTAAGTTGGTTGCTCCAGGTACAATTTGATAAAAACTAAGGTGTGCCAATGGCTCCAACTGTCATCAAGTATACATCATGGAAGGTGCCAACATTAAGGGCTTAATAGCTATGGAATGAAATAGTGTGCTGTACTGGATAGAGAGCTAATCTCAGACAGGAAGACTTGGAGTCAGTTAAGCTGTACCTCTGATGCCTCCTAGCTGTGTGACCCTGGTCAAGCTGATGGTATAGACAACCCTCTAAGACGCAGAATTGATCTGTATTAACAGAGAGTTTCTTTATCAAGTATTCCTTAGGCCAATGAAATCACAAGTCTTTCCTATTCTCCAAAAAAAGTTATGGCAAAGTCTGAGATCACTGTTGCTCTTCTACATGAAGAACTCTCTGGGATCCCTGTGGTCTATGATCTGACTTTCTTTTGAACATTTTTGGCTAGGACTTCCTTAAAGACTTGGTTACAGATCATAGCCATGTCATTTGGGTTACTAGATAATGAGTTGATGGCACAGTCTCAGGGTTGGTGTGTGGGAAAATCCTCATCGTCCTTGTTGCAGAATACATCAGTGAAATCCTGTTAGTAACTAGGGATATGTAGGTTCAACTGGAGATAGAAGGCTGCCATGGAGACTGTCTTGCTCTTTGCTGACGGCAGCAATCATAGTTGAACTTTTCAATCATTCCAGCTGACTTGGTTAAATGCTATACCACAACACCACCTGAACCTAGAGGATCTAGCCAGTTATGTAATTGCTGTTTACTGATAGATCCTTATTTTCAGTCTGGCCAAATTGGTCTTTTCTCTCTTCCTTGCTCATGTCATTCCTTTCATCTCCATGCTTTTCCAGTGGCATTTCTTCCAGGCCTCCTCACTTATACTTTAGAATCCCTTACTTGTTCCAGTACTATGCTAAAGTACTAAACCTACACAGCTCTTTTCTGATTACCCATAAATGCTAGTTACTTTCTTCCTAACTACATTGTATTTATTATAATCCAAATACACAATATATTAATATATGTGTGTATATTATGCATACATTGAAGACACAAAGATCATACACTGCATCCTGGGCTATTGCCAGTTATCCTGATTTTTGCCCTGCCAGTGGATTTCTATGGCTCTGGAAGAAAGAAAGTGGATTTCTATGGCTCTGGAAGTAAGAAAGTGGATTTCTATGGCTCTGAGGCTGACAACTTTGTATGACTTTGCCTCAGTTAAATCCAATCGATGAGCAAGTCAAGAAATCACTGTGTGATGTCAACGGTCCTCTTGAAAAACAGAGGACTAACAATAACAACACACATGCACATTGTTTCTTCTTTTTTCCTCAGATACAATATATGCTCCTCGATAGCAGGGACTGTTAAATTTTGTCTTTGTGTCCCAGGTACCTTGTGTGGTTTTTGACATATAGTAGGTACTTAATAAATACTTGTTTTTTTAAAAAAAAATAGATACTTGTTGATTGATGATTTGGGACCTTAGGATGTAGGTCTTTTGAGTAATGAGACTAAGAAGACAATGTACCCCAGAATGATTTCTGCTGATGTACATTATGAGGCCATTGCCCCTAGGCAAACTCCAGGTCCAAAAAATTATTAGATGTCTCTGAACTTATATTTTTATTTAGAGGATTCAGCTTTCAAAGTTCTCCGGTTCCTCAGGGGAGAACTAGGTCTGGTCACACCAAAGTCAAAGGATAAAGGGAGGAAATGAGTTAGTTCTTTTAATATGGGCTTTGTCTACTTCTTATGTCACAAGTAAGGTTTCCTTGCCACCCAGTGAGGCAACTGAACTGGCAGTGATCTTTTGGGCAGCCGTTATTTTTTAATTATTTAATTTATTTATCATTTAATCTCTTCTGGTAGGATCTAGTGAGAGTCAACCCTACCTATTTGCATGAGCTTTTTCAGGTTAGCCAAAGGTCCTTGGCAAGTTAAAGGAGTCTAGGATGAGACTAGGACACTAAAGAGTATCCATTTTATTAATAAAGAAACCAAGGAACAAGCATAAGCCTACATAACATCGCCTTGATCAATATTTTTGTAACAATGTTGACCATACATTATAACCATATATACCTTCGTAGGAACCCTGCTGTAATGTTGTTAAGCCAATTGGCCATTTGTAACACTGTTCCTAAGGGACCGAGTGCCCCCGTAATGTTGTTTTGCCTAATGTTTTGTTTTCATGGAACTAATTAATGATGTTAGCTAGGGTATGCTTGTACAGAGGGAAGTGACTTACCCATGACTCACTGTGAGGGTTGAGGGTGGAGTGAGGAATAACCAGGAGATTCTCATTTCCCTATCTGCCAGGCTAATCGCTAATTATAATATTTATTATGCTTTTGCATGAGAGCCTAGAGTTTTAGAATGATATCAGGCCTTTGCTACCTACTGAGTAGAAGCAGCAGTAGGTTCAACCTCTGAAGCTGAGGAAATGCATTCAACATCAGCCTCTCTGACCTATTAAGGGGAAAATTAAAATAGCTTTTTAATCAGTCTTGCAATATGGATTTCATAGATGAATCTTTGAGCAAGATCCAAGAGAAAAGATCAGGGAGCACATTTAGAGGGGAAATTATTTTACATTCAAGAAAATAGCTTTGACTGTCAGGATATCCGGGGAAAACATCTCTCTAAACAGAAGGAGAGACCACATGGCTCTTACGATTAAGGTCAGTTTCTAAGAATATTCCAGAATAAGAAGTGAAAACATATGAGAAGTCTCATGGAAATCTGTCCAGAGTCATCTCAGCTAAGTGAAGGAAGTACCTAGATATGACTTGCATGATCTGGTCATAATAACCTCTTTCCTAAGAAGAGCAGCTCACATTAACATAGATAGCTCACAACGCTTGGCATGTTATATGATATGATCCTCTGAAAAAAATCCTATAAGTAGATATTGTTATCTCCCCTTTATAGATGAGGAAACTGAGTTTCTGAGAAGTTAAGTGACTTGTTTAGGGTCATGCAACTAATAAATGTCAAAGAAAGAATTTGAACCATGTACTTCAAGTCTACTACTTTATCAAAGATACCAAATTGTCTTTTGAATTTTTTTCTCCCTAAAACCTCAAACATGTTGGTAGGATTAGAATTATTGCCACTTGTGGTCAGGTAGCTGAGGGCTGATGATATGTATAAAGACACATTTCTTAATCTTGCTGATTTATTCCTCTTGAAGGAAAATTCAGTTCAATAGTGATTACTCTTCTGTTTGTAGCAAAATTAGGTCCTATTGCATATATGACTCAAGAATGTCTAGCCTGGGTCAAGAAATTCTTGGAGTTGGAGCTTATTAGGATGAATAGATAATATCTGGCTTATTAGAGATGATGGGAACTAAAGGGCTTGTTTAGCCCAATCCCCTATTTTACCAATGAAGAAACTAAAATTTGGAGAAGTGAAAGGACTTACCAAAAGTTATACAGCAAATTTGCACCAAAGCCAGGGCTAAAACCTGCTCCAGACCTTTAACTTTATATCATTTTTTTTCTTTAAAACTCTGGCTTTCCTTTATACCAAGAATACAACATGATTAGCCTGGCAGGTAGGGAAATGAGATTCTCCTAGTTATATGACATACCAATCATATAAGACTAAGAACGCAATATTTTAAAGTTGGTCTGTGGAGTTCGTGTGTGAGTTTTAGACAACAAAACCGAGGAGAATGTAGAGATTGAGAAAAGATGTTCAGTTCAGGAAAGAATAAATATGAAATAATCTACAGGGATGGAGTAGATTTGGGGCTGGTGGTGACGAAGAGTGAAAAAGCATTCAACTTCTTAAAGTCTAAATTCTTTGTGAATACCAATAGAATTATTCAGTATAGCCGGTATATTGATGTAGGAATATGGAAGACTGTATGGCTTAGTAAATATGCTCTAAGGAACATTGATGGAAAAGAA
The DNA here is from genome assembly GCF_016433145.1 of Gracilinanus agilis. Lineage (NCBI taxonomy): Eukaryota > Metazoa > Chordata > Mammalia > Didelphimorphia > Didelphidae > Gracilinanus > Gracilinanus agilis. The sequence goes on from NC_058133.1 coordinate 331,452,024, forward strand.
CTGTAGTCAGTCCCTGCAATTCCCTGTTTTCCTTAAAGAAAACTTTCCTCTTGTGAACCACTTTCCCCATCTCTATTATAGAGTGTGGCTAGAGTTTATGAATATTCTAAACCCCGAAAACTGCAACAGGAAATAAAGGGAGCCCTGCTGCTATCATGATGTGCTTTTTCATTCTAAGAATGCTGGGAGGGTCTTAATCAAGTTCCCTGGACTCTGGCAGCAGGGACTGTGATGGCCACCAGGTGGCGGATGAGAACTAGTTACACAACGTAGACCAGACCAAAGAGGCAGAGGTGGAAGTTGGTTGGTACCCTAGTCATGTCCTTTAGTGAGGAAAATGAGTGAGATGCCCCACTAGCCATAGCAATAACTTACCAGAGCATCTGGGCCCAAGGAATGAAAGAAAAAAGTCTCGGTGCTAGAGGCTAGAATGACACTAGGGAAAAGAAGACATTCATTCAGACTCTCCCAACCATCTGAAGTGGCTTATCAAGTAATTAGGAATGCAACAAACATTTAATAAGCACATCTTATGTGCTGGACAGGCCTTGAGCAAGGTTCTGGGGGACATGAATAGAAAAAAAAAGAAATGTTCCTTACTTTCAAAGAGTTGTCCTAGAAAAAGAAAAAACCAAGTAATTCTAACTCAATGGTTCTCAAATTTTTTGATGTCAAGACTCCTTCATATCTCAAAAATTACTGAGGATTCTTCAAAGAACTTTTTGTGTTATATCCAACAACATTCACAATTATAGAAATTAAATGTTTTAGTATTAGTGTGAAGATAGTTTTGACTTCATGAACCCCTGAAAAGGGTCTCAAGGACTCCCAGGGGGCTCCAGACTAGAATTTGAGGACTGCTGCTCTAGATAGGGGTTTAAATGAATGACTTTGGGAGCAAAGGAATAAGTGATAGGCCTTTCAGAAGTTCAGTTAAATCAAAATAAATAAACAAGCTATTTGAGGATTTATGATTTCATCTATTTGGGTCCCTTCTCTACACAACACATATCAAGACTCCACTAAAGCTTTAGTAAATTGCTTAAAGAACTGTCTTCAGATATTTGGTATGATAGAAGGATAAGGGTCCCTGAAGTTGAAAGACCTGAGTTCAGATCCTGACTCCTCTGAGTCTATGATATAGGAATACGAGAAAATCACAAGACTTCCCTGAGCCTCAGTTTTACCTGTGAAAATTCATGAGGAAGAGTTGGACTAGATGGTCTCTGTGGTCCTTTCTAGCTTCTAGATTCTTGATAATCCTGGATAAAGGAAAACTGAGGAATAAAGACAGAGGAAATGCAATTGATGAAGGTAGTAACTAGATTTCTTTTTCTCTAAACAACAGAAAAGAAGAAAAAAAAGCCTTAAACAAAGGCACAAGAATTTTAGATTATCTAGAAATTGGCACTTATCTACCATTATCTACATTGGCACTAAGCCAGTCAGTCAGCCAACAAGAATTCATACTGGTGAGGGGAGGGAAGCTGGGAGGCTCAGTGGATTGAGAGCCAGGCCCAGAGATGGGAGGTCTTGGGTTTAAATCTGACTTCAGACACTTCCTAGCTATGTGACCCTGGACAAGTCACTTGCCAACATTGCTTAGGCCTTATTGCTCTTCTGCCTTGGAATCATGGTATTGATTCTAAAATAGAAGGTAATGTTTAAAAAAAAAGAATTCATACTGGTATATATGGGGTATTCAAAGAGGACTAGCATCTCTGGGATGAGGGCTTGCTGAGCCCTGTTCAGGGCTGCTCATTCATCCACTTTTAGTATCCCCTTGTCACCCAACTCTCACCTGTGGCTCCAAGAAGCTGTAGCATATGCAAAGGTAATACCTCTAAGCCAGGTTGAGGGTAACCAATAGACCTCAATCCTGTCAGTGAGATAGGGGGTGTATATCCCAAGCAATTGAAGACTTGGGAATGGATGAATGAAAACAATTTGTTCCAACAATCATGAAGGTGATTGAAGCAGGTTCTGTGGAACTCTTAGAGCTTAGTCTGACATAGAAGACATCAAAGTAACCCACTGCATCCCAGCCACCAGTCATCCTGACTTCTGTCTTGCTTCTGGACTTTAGTGATTCTGGAAGAGAGAGTGAGGCTGATGACTTTGTGCAACTCAGACTCACTTAAATCCAGTTCACGCACAAGTCAAGACATTATCCCATGATGTCATTAGTTCTCTTTGAAAATGAAGGACAAACAAAAACAACAACATGTGCTTACTAACTAGATATACATTTGATATGTACAAAATAGATGGAAGGTGATTTTAGAGGGGAAAAGCATTAAGGAATAGCTGGGGGTGGGAAGACCTCCTGCAAAAAAATGAGCCTTAGAGGATGTTAGGGAACCCTGGAGGCAGGGAGAATAGTCCAAGCACAGGGAAAAGGCATGGATTTGAAAATTTGGGATGGGAGTGTTTTGGGTGATGGAAAGTGAGTTGGCCAGTATGGCCCGATTGTAGAGTGCATAGAGGCATATAAAGTATAAGAACGTAGGAAAGGGTTAGCTTGTAAAAAGCTTTGAATACCAAAGGAGTTTATATATGATCCTGGAAGTAATAGGGAGCCACTGAATTCTGAATGGGCAGAATAATATGGTCAATACTATGTTTTATAAAATTCACTTTGGCAGTTGAGTAGATGATATACTAGAGCAGTGGTTCCCAAACTTTTTTGGCCTACTGCCCCCTTTCCAGAAAAAATATTAGCCCCCTGGAAATTAATTTTTAAAAAATTTTAATAGCAATTAATAGGAATAAATGCACCTGTGGCCATCACCACCCTCTAGATCACTGTAGCACCCACAAGGGGGTGGTAGCACCCACTTTGGGAATCACTGTACTAGAGTTTGGACAGACAGGTAGAAGAACAATTAGAAAGCAATTTTAGCAGTCCAGATGAGAGGTGATTAAGACTTGGACTAATGTTGGTTGTCTAAGTCTAGGGAAAAGAGACATAGGAGATATTATCAGTTACCTAAGGGCTCCTTTAGGGAAGGGCTTTTAAAGTGGATATGATGATCATTTGTTTCAGAAAGATTAATGATAGCCCTCTTAGCAAAAAAAAAGGATTAATAAAAATGATCCCTGAAGATTTTTTCCATATCTATGATTTTTCTTTATCACAAAGAATCTGGATAATAAGAGAAAATTGAAGTGACAAACAATACCTTTTCTATATTGGATATGTGGAGAGAGGCTGTTCCTCATTTTTCACTGAAGACACGATGAGAGGAAACTGAAGCAGGGGGGAATTTAATGAGGAATGTAAGGGTGACTGACCAAATGTATATCTCATAGCTCTGTCTTGGACTATCTTCTCTTCCTCTTGCTCCATTGCTTGGCATCTTCTCTGCTGAAATTACTGTCAATTTACTTAATGTATGGTATGTACTTAGTTATTTATATATAATCTCTCCCATTAAAGGATATACTTCTTAAGGACAAGGACTGATTGAGCTTTTCTTTGTATACCTAATTCTTAGCACATAGTAAGGATTTCATAAATACTTGTGGTCTTAGGGATTGACAATAGTTGTCTTCAAATATTTATAAAGTAGCTGTCTGTTGGAAGAAATTAGACCTGTTTTTCATTACTCTATTGGGTAGAACTTGGGGCAATTAAGAAAATTTTAAGGAGGCAAATTTAGACTTTTTGTCTGGAGAAACTTGTAGAGTCATTCCAAAATGGAAGCAACTGCCTTGAGAAGTAGCAGGTTATTCTTCACTGGAGGAGTCTCAGCAAAGATCCAATAACTATTTCTTGGATTTATTTTAGCTAGTCAATCAACATTTATTAAACATCCCTTTTATGCTGGGCTAAGCTTTAGGTATACAGAGAAGGGCAAAAGATAATCCTTGCTCACAAGGACTCACTGTCTAATGGGGGGAGGGATGACATGCAGATAAACATGAAAGACCAATTATAAGGGATTCAATAAGGTCGAGCTCTTTACTTCTCTTATGAGAAAATGTTATCTCTGACCTTTAAGAATGACATCATTACTTGGGTAATTTGAAAGAATATATATAGTTAGAGGCATTGAGATTAAATATAATGAAATAAGCACTCACTCCTCCCTCCAAAAAAATCATGGAAATGCTGTAAGAGAGTATTCTTGTCTAGGTATGTGCTCTTCCTGGATGGTCATCTAAATTCTGTCCAACTCTGAAATTCTATTGTTCTATTGAAATTGTGACCTTGCAAAGATAGAATTATAAACTGTTAGTAAAAGTTATAGATACCAGGTGTGATAATGAGATTAAATCTACCCTGCCCATTCCTAGATTTAATCACCAAAGATGTAAACACCATCACTTAATTCACTAGTGGGGAAGTCTGTAACCCATGTGTGCAAAAGTGGGTGACAAATCAGAATTGACTGACTGACCTCTAGGCAGTCCTAAGCAAAGTGTCTGTTGTGATTGGACATGTAAACTAGAAGGAATGCACAGGAAGTGATGCAAAAGAAGCACCTTTATTTTTTTATTTTTTTTTTTAAGAAATGCTTTTAAAAGGGAGTGACAACTTCCTGTAATACTCTTTTTGTTCTTGTCTTGGACCTGAAGGAGCTCTGGCTGTCTGGCTGTGACTTTGAATGTGGTGAGATTGTTCTTAAATCTCTCCCTTAGAACTACATGTGGTGAGTGTCCTGGATTTTTCTGAAGGAACTCTCCTTTCAAGAGAGACCTTGTGATTGAAGCTTTTGCTTCATTCACATGATAATACATAGTCAATATTTAAATTATGAGAGAAAAGGAGAATGACTCTCACAGTATTTGAAACAACATCAAGTTCTAGCTGGTTGGCACATAGGAAGACCTTAATAAATGTTTATTGATTCATTGGCTGGGTGCTATAGCTAGAACCCCTTTGCTTTGTAACCCTGGAGCTTTTACACAGAAATATTTACTTCAAAAAATAAAACAGAATCATAAATATCCAATATACAACTTATTATTCTAAAACTTGAGAAGCATAACCTTCCTTACCCACCCTTCATCCCTCTACACTGAAATTTCTTGTGAATAGAAGATTTGGCTCATAGTTTTTGCTCCATTCCCATAGAATACAATCCCAGTTTCAAGTCTAAACCCTTTCTTGGACTCTAGTCCCAGGTATCCTGACTTCTTAGGGCTTCCTTCCATCCCTGGCTTTCTGGCTGCACCATCCTGCCTATAATTCTAACTCCATTGTTCTCATGGCTCAAACTCTCCAGTCTGTGGAGGTCACTTTGGGCACTTGACATTGAGAGCAAATACCTCCAGGTTCATTTGTTGAAGCTTAAGTGAAAGAAGAAGATTTGGGATGTTTCTTCCCCTCTCACCCATTCAGCTCACAGTGTACATTGAGTACAACAGATAGAAGTTACAGGAAAAAAAAAAACTACAGCTGAAAAGGAACAGAAAAGAAAGTGAATGTTTCAGTCTTTCCAGGCAGCCAATCAAAGGAGTTTCCTCCCACCACATGACAGGGGACAAAGTAGGTTCCCTGTTAATCAAATTATGCATACTCAAAGAGGAGCCAAGGTTACACATGCAAGCTAGCATGTTGGAGAAAGGCTACTGTGCCCATTTTTACTATCAGGAAAGATGACTGAGTTGTTTCCTCGTCTTCAACATAATATGAGTAAATTGAAAAAAAACAAAGCCCTTCATTTAGTAGAAATTATTTGATAGTTTAATCTTAGAAGACTTAAAATGGACTATTTTAGTTAGAGAAAATGGAACACATAAAGTTTCACTTTTCATCTAAATTCAAACATAGGAATAACTTTTGGAGCAGATTGAGATTGGCAGGAGCTCTCTCCTACCTTTTCTCGATCATGTCCTCTAACCATCGATGTCCCTTAGGATTCTGTTCTGGGCTCTCTTTTCTTCTTCCTCAATATTACTCTATTACTTAATTTGATAATCTCATCAGTTCTCATGGATTAAATGATTATTTCTATGCTGATGATTCTCAAATCTACCTATTCTGCCCCAGGTTCTCTACTGACTTCCTATCTTTCATTTCCAACTGTCTTTCAGATATCTTGAAATGGATGTCCAATAGACATCTTAATTCAACATGCCCCAAATGGAACTCATCATCTTTCCCCCTAAACCCTTGCCTGCCTCCTACCTTCCCTGTTACTACAGAGGGCCACAGCATCCTCTACATCTTCAGTCTCAAAACCTAGGAGTCATCTTGACTGTCCTCCTTGCCTGTAATGCTTGTCCTTCTCCAACTACTGATTTCCTTTAAATCCCACCTAAAATCCCATTTAAAAAACAAAACAAAAACAACCTTTATCTTCTGCCTTATTGATTCTAAGGCAGAAGAGTGGTAAGCACTAGGCAATGGTGGTTAAGTGACTTATCCTGGGTCACACAGCTAGGAAGTGTCTGAATCCAGATTTGAACCTAGGACCTCTAATCTCTAGGCTTGGCTCTCTATCCAGCTGCCCCTAAAATCCCACTTTCTTCAAGAAGTATTCCCTTTTAATCCAGTGTTTTACCTCTATTCATTAGTTCCTATTTATTCTGAATATAGCTTGCTTTATATATATTTGTGTGTAGAAGGCAGATATTGTTTTTTGTCTCTTTTTTGTATCATTTAACATGATATCTGTCATATAGTAGGCACTTAATAAATATTTACTCATTGATTGATGTAGTTCTCCTATTAGTGATGTCTTACCAGGGCCTATAGTTTGGGGAGGAACCCAGGTCAGACATACTTCATTTTTCTACTGACTCTGTTTTTAATTTTCAAAAAATTTCCACTGAACCTTAGCTCCTATATCACCTTGCAACTTCTGGTAGCACCTGAGTCCTCTTTACCCTAGAATATCCCTCTGCCATACTAAGCCTCTTCTCCCATTGGTGAATGAGCCTCCATTTTTGGGAAGAACCTTATGCTACCCAGACTTCACTTTTTTTCTGGGCCTTGCTTCTAACTTTCTGGGCTACATTACCATTACCCCTTCTTCCCCCTTTATCTTCTCCTTTTTAGCTCCCTGTTTTTTATTTTATCTTCTGCTATTAGACTATAAGGTCCTTGAAAGCAAGGGCTATCTTATTATTATTATTTTTTTGCTTATATTTGTACCTTCCATGCTTAGCATAGTGCCTGGCACATAGCAACTAATAAATGCTTGTTGTCTTGGTTTTTACTAATTATGTAGGTTCATTTTCTTGATAAATGTGGTTCAGAAAAGGCAGAGTAAATTATTGGTGTGCAGCATAGAAAATATGACAACCAAGATTGAGAGCAAAGTATTAGTTGGACTTAGTAGTGATTTTAATTACTCAATCAATCAGTATGCTAAATACAGTTAATTTCAAGTTTTGCAGGGGTAACATTCATAGAAAATTGTGTGAAAGTAAAAAATACAAATATTGACTTATTGAAATAAGAGGTTAGGTTCCTGAAACTACTGAAAACTGTCATCTTATACTATAGATTGCTGAAAATACACTTTTCTGATATATTCTTTTCCTAACACAGTAATCATGAAATAACCCATAAAAGGCAGTACACAAAATAAAATTGGTAACATGCAAAACATTTTTCATACTTAATTCCCTAGAATTATTTGAACTTTTGTGCTAACATTTCAATAAAAACCAATGATTTCGGGGCAGCTGGGTAGCTCAGTGGAGTGAGAGGCCTAGAGACAGGAGGTCCTAGGTTCAAACCCGGCCTCAGCCACTTCCCAGCTGTGTGACCCTGGGCAAGTCACTTGACCCCCATTGCCTACCCTTACCAATCTTCCACCTATGAGACAATACACCGAAGTACAAGGGTTTAAAAAAAAAACAAAAAACCAATGATTTCAGGAATATTCACTTCTGATATTGAATCAAATCTTTAGTACCATAAATAATGTACATCAAACAAAATTCTCAAAACTAAAACCTTTTTTTAAACAGGAGCATATCTTCTAATGTATCAGATGGCAATATAAGGATATTGTACTATATATAATACTGCTATGAACATCTCTACCTTGGTTGCCCTGTGCAAATCAAGGGAGTATTTATGGAGATTTTAGTTGCTTCTGTTGGATGATACCAAGAGACTGGTGAGGCCATCATTGTCTCTATTGCACTTATCCATGAAGGTGTTAGGTTACCAACACAAGAGTGAAAATGAGGTTACTAATAAAATCACAGGAATGGCTGATATCAATTTTGAATTGCTGAAATTCAGCAAATTGAAGTCAAAATTAAGTGGCAAAAATTGGAAGATCAATTGAACTTAATAAAATATCTATTATGCATAAGACAGTGTGCTTAATACTATGAGACATAAAGACTAATAGAAGAAACAGTTTCTGCTTTCCAGAAGGATACAAAAATTGACACACATAAATACATGTCACACACATCTATATTCACATATACACACATTTATGTACATGTACATATATGTAATAAACATTAAACCCATTTTATGGATATGCAGAATTAATATAAAACAAAAAGAGATTGTTAAAGGCACTTTCTTTTCTCTGCTATTACCTGGATTCTCACAGTAACAAGTAGCAGAAAACACACACATACACACAGAAACCAGCTAAAAGAGGGAGAAGCTTTAGTGATGTTACATTAAGCTAAATCAACCAGCACTTATCTTGCTGCATTATAATGGCATTCAATCACTAAAGGAGTGTTATATCAAGCAACAGAGTTGAAAGAAGAAAAAAAATGGAAAAGAAAAACTTGTAGGGGAGTAGTAATTGGGTAATTGGTAGACTGCTACTTCTTCTTGCCAGGTAATGTTCCTTGCTCACAATCCTGTGTAGGAATGCCAAAGTGACAGGTGCTAGAACAATACACCATCATTATCATCATTACCATCATCAAAAAGTATCCAGTAAGTGCCTCAATTTAGACTGACAGGTAGCAGAGCAAAACACCCAAGAGGCAAGCTTAACAACTAGCGAACAAGCTGAAACTGGGGACTAACAGTAATAGCTCCTTTCTTCCTTCATCTTCCAAATTGTCTTTACTGCCAGCTTATGCTCTGGATATGGTGTTTGGCTGTAACTCAGGATCTCTGATTCTTGAATCCCAAGAACCCAAGACTCTTGCTGCCCAGTTTCTTCTATTTCTATTTTCCATTGCACAAGTGTCTAAATTCCTTCCATTTTTCTGCCTGAATTCTTCTCAGTACCATAGTCATTAGAACTCATCTATTTTCTACATCTTGAACCTTATGAATTTTCTTTAGAAAATAACACCTCTTAAATGATTGCCCTAATCTGGTTCTCATCCTATTCTAAGCCTCAGTTTCTTCAGGTGTAAAATAAAGGGGGTGGATTAAATCACTTCTGAGTTTTTCTAGAATTAAAACTCTATAATTTTATGAATTGCATTAAACAGTTTTTCCATCATAGGATGTTATCATTTTCATAATCATAGATGGCATTGAGCATGCTGAGCCCAATTCTCCTAGTGAGGAAGTAAAGAGTTCTTCCATGGGGTTGGCATTATGTGTAAATGAGATAATGGATATAAAATACTTTGACAACCTTAAGGAATCTTTAAAGTCAATTGTGGTCTTCTTCCTTCTTTCTTCCTTCCTCCACCACTTTTCCCGTTGTTGCCATCATCTGCATCATCATCACCATCATCACCATAATCACCATCACCATCAACATTTCCTCCTCCTCCTGCTCTTCATTCTTGTTCTTTTTACTTCTTCCTCCCTTCCTCCTCCATCTTCTTGTTCTTGTTCTCTTTTTCCTTCTCTCTCCTTCCTCCCAGTCATTAATTAGAAGACAGACTATTTCATGAAAAAAGATGTCTTGGTGTCTTTAATTATAATCCCTCACTTTTACTCTAACTCTAAATATATTCACCACTATTTTGTATGCCTCTGGGTAACCTGGGTCAATGATGAGTTTATAAAGATGTTAAAAGAGAAAAAAATGGGGAAGCAGGAACAGGAGGAAGAGAATAGGCAAGAGGAAAAAGAGGAGAAGAATGAATAAAAGAAACATTTATTTACTACTTATTAGGTGTTAAGTACTGCACTGAACACTGAGTATAGAGATACAAAAGTAAAGACCACCTCTTGCCCTTAAGGAGCTTCTATTCTAATAAGGGCATGGTATCTAGGTAGGAATATTTTTGGTTGAAAAATTACTTGGATCATGAGTGGAGCCAACAGGGAACAATAGATTGCCATATTCTTTTCAGGAACAATGATTGTTTTGATTTGAGTATGGTTCCAGAGTAAGAAAGGGAATGGGAGGGAGGAGGATATGCAAGCAAGGCAGATGGTAAGAAGATGACCAGGGAATAAAGTGAAAAATGTTGAGGATCATTTTGATATAGTGAGATCTGTGAAGAAAGTTTAGAGGTTGAAAACATAGGGAAAACAAAGAAAAGGAAGCAGTTTTGAATAAGAGAAAAATTTGGGGAACTGATCTTCAATAAATAAAACACAGGTAGTGTTAGTAAACTTACTAAATTAGTAAACTGTGAAAGTCAGTGTTTATATCTGTTCATTTATCTATTCCCACTTTTTGGGAGTTTAATAATTTGTTTCAAAATAGCAACATGGAGTTCAATTGCACACAATAAGATAATATTTTTATTCTTTCTTCTGGGTTGTTATTGATTTTATTCTTTTCTCTAATGAGTTGATGATTCGAGAATATGTAGAAATCTAATTTAGAAATAGTTCCCATACCTCTGAGCAACTGTTTTCTATCTATTAAAATATAATCAATTTAATATTTTATGATTGTATTTACTAATTAGACTTAGGCCTTCCTTCCTTCCTTCCTTCCTTCCTTCCTTCCTTCCTTCCTCCCTTCTTCCCTTCCTTCCTCCCTTCCTTCCTCCCTTCCTTCCTCCCTTCATTCTACCACATTCCAGCCTCTAAAGAGTTACATGCAGGAAAAAATGCCAGTGGTATATAAAGCAGTACACTAGGCTTTTGTTCCCCTTCCTCAGGAAAGAGGGATGATAGTTGTTCAGAAAGCTCCAATCCTTATCTTTCTTTTGATGGGACTACTTGCACCTGGCACTATTTTTCATGCCTTGGCTTCTTCAATGAAACCATTTGCAATCTGATATTACTATATTTCTTGATTCCCTTTTTTCCCCACAGTATAAAAAATACATCTGATTCTTCCCTAACACAAAGAGGGACAATTTAGCTTTTCCATTATCACTCCCAGTGGTCAGAGGATTAATTTGGAAGAATGCAGCAGCCCCCAATGCTGACTCTGCACATGTGGATTCATGATGGTCAGATCTAGTCATTTCAAATGGTGACCAGGAGGCTTTGCTTATCCTTCTCAAATAGATGCAAAGCAGAATTGTCTTGTGTATGTCTCCTGACCTGTTTGACCATCTTAACTTAAAAATGAAGAGTTTAGATAATAATAAACATTTTTAAAAACCTTTTACTTTCTGTCTTAGTAACAGCTCTAAGACAGAAAGGTAAAACTAGGCAAATGGTCATAAGAGCTAGAAATTATCTAAGGTCAGATTTGAACCCAGGTCCTCCCAACTCTGGGTCTGGTGCTCTATCCATTGTGTTACCTATCTGTCCCTTGATGGTTAACATTTATTTAACTTTTCCTCAATAGTTAACATTTATTTAACTCTTTGAGGTTTACAAAGAGCTTCATAGATATAATCTCATTTTCTTCTTACTTCAGTTCTGGAAAGAGGGTGCTATTATTCTGGCCCCTATAAGGAAAAAGAGTTGAGAAATTTTCTTGCCAAGGCTCATGGATCCAGTGAGTGTCAGAGGCAATTTCTGAAACATTTCCTTCTTCTAAGTCCAGTGCTCTGTTTACAATATCAGACTGATAATCATTAAAGTCCCTTCCATGTCAAATGGTTTGTGATTTCATGTATCTAGGGCCAATTTTAGAGCCACAATTTTTGAGACAGAAGGAAAGAAACATTTGCTACATTATCAGAGGGTCCCCAATAAATCTACATTGGCAATCATGATGAAAATATGTTCTTATGCCTGTTATATATTCTGCTACTATCCATATTATCTCTTTTATCATTTCTAGTGCCATTCTTCCCTCCTCCTCCAAAAAAAGAAATAGGTTCTGCTAAGATGCAGTAATAATAATAATAATAATAATAATAATAATAATAATAATAATAATAAATGGGAGAATCTTGTAACTTGGAAAGAAAGGAAAGAGGCAGCAGGGATAGCCTCCCACTTAGAAAACAGCAGTTGCTGCCAATTCTTGGAGGGATAAAGATGGGGGCACCTGCTACACAATTCCATTCTCACAGCAGGATGTGATGCTCTTAGCCCTGTGATGCTGAGTATCAACTCTGATGGCAGGTATGGCAGGCCACACCAGTGAGAAGCCTGAAAGAGGATGGGGGAGGGAGGAAGTACAACCTTGGCAAAAATTCTATCTGACATGGATTGATTAATGAGAAATAGCTTGAGTGCACAGAGCTACTGAATACAACACTGATTCCTTTTTTTATTCCTAGCAACTGTCTGATTTCAAACTGGGAGTAATCTCCTTTAACATTGCCTTCCATTTTATTACCAATTTATTCTCTCCTTAGTTTCCAGTTTTACAAGTTGTGACCAAGAATTCTTCTCTTTCAGAACTGGTAGCCACTGTTTAGAAATACTTTTTTAGAAGAAACCACAGATCTGTGTTCTGGGTCTTTAGCTCTGGTTAATAAAGGTTTACCTAAATCAGGGGTTGTTAATATGGTGCCCATAAATCTCATAATGGGTTTGTGGGTATATTTCAGAGAGTCCTGTGAGTTTGGATGGGGGGAAAATGTCTACATCTATCTTTATTTTCACTAAACTTTTGGTTTCCTTTGTTGTCTTATGCATTTTATTTTAGACATTTAAAAACATCATCCTGGGGCACGTAGTAACACAGTGAATAGAGCTCCAAGCTTGGAATCAGGAGGACCTGGGTTCAAATATGGCCTCAGACACTTTCTATCTGTGTGACCCTGGGTAAGTCACTTTACTCTGATTGCTTAGCCCTTATGGTTCTTATGTCTTATAATTAATACTAAGGCAGTAGGTAAATAACAACAACAAATTATTAAAAGAGCAGGGTACTAGGGGTCAAAGGGGCTCAAGGCACAAAGAAGGTTAAAAACGGTTATCTTGGGAATAATTTCTAATCTTTTTGTGACAAGGAGCTTTATAGATAACAGATTGGTGGGACAAGGGGGGAATAGGAGGCTGGTGGAGAGCAATCCTAACTGTGAAGCTTGTGAGTGGCTTGAGGGTGTCTACCTATGTGAGCTTCTGGGTTATGGCAGCAGCTTCCATCCACTACTCCCTCAGCACTAGAAATGTCCATACCCTTCAAGGAGTGGGGCATATGTCCTTTGCTTATTCAACCTGTTCATCATAACCTATTAAGTGGGTACCTAATGTTCCCATGAGCGTAGATATTCAGATGACCAAATGGTTGTGGATTTAGAATTGGCAGGAACTTTAGATCACTTCATCCAAATTATTCATTGTAAAGGAGAGGAAACAGGCCTCAGAGAAAAATGTCTTTTTCTCAAGAACACACCGATAGTAAAAATCAAAGCTGAGATTTGAATGCAGGGTATTGACCTTAAACCCAGTTCTTTTTCTACTATACCTACAGTAGTTTACCTGTGTTTAGAGTTTTAAATTCCATTTAAAAAATGAAACTCCACTGTAATTTCTTTGTTTGTGATTATTTAAACCTGTGACAAATAAAATTCTTAGAGTTTCAGAAGGTTGGAAAATGACCAGATATTGAGATTGGGTTTTTTTTTCTCAGTGTCCAAAGATCCCAGTAAGAGTCACAAAGACAGAAAAGTGTCTCCTTTCTGATGCTACATCATTGGGACCTCTCCTGACAAGCAAAAGGCAATCCTGATTGGTGATATTTAATGAGGAAGTGGGCTAAAAGTTCGCAATTTCTCCCATACTACATCATTGGTGGGATTGAGAGTGGGGAGTAAATGGGGAACATGGTCTAATCATGGGATTCATGCCTCCTCCAGCAATTTGGGATTGGAAAACCTCTCTGGCTTAGTTTTCTCTTTGTAGACCAGGTCATCCCTAACTTTTTTTAGAAAGCAAGGGCATAAGGGTAACTCCTTAGTAGTGTTTTTGAGTTTGGATTGGCTTCTGTTTACAGGATAAACAGAGAGGACCAAGCCAGACCTTGGGACAATCTGGGTGATTACATTCGTTAGGCAGTTCCTGGAAGTGTTTTTCCTATTTGAGATAAACTCAAAAAGTGGGGAATTTAAACAAAGAAGAGAATTTTACAAATTAATATTAATAATCAAATGATACATCATTAAAATTAATTTTCCTCAATCTCTAGGGGTTGACAGAAGGCACCTTTACAAATACATTCCTCCTGAGAATCCCAGAGTAGTAGTACTAGTAATTTGTTTTGTCCAGACCAATAATTTCATTGGTTTAGGGAGGAAGCTCCCTTTCTAATGTAGATTAGCACCTGTTCTGAAATGTATAGTTTTAGAGAAGTGCCTGGCAAGGAGAGATTTAAGTGAGTTGCCCATAGAACAAGTAAATGTCAAAGGGGAATTGAGATATTTCCTCCAGACTGAAATATTATTGTTGTTCAGTCCTTTCTCTTCAGCCATGCTTGACTCTTTCTTACCCCATTTGGGGTTTTCTTTGCAAAGATACTGGAGTGGTTTGACATTTTCATCTCTGGCTCATTTCATAATTGAGGAATTGAGGCCTTCAGGGATAAGTGATTTGCCCAGGATCACACAGCTAGTAAGTATCTGAGGTCAGATTCGAACTCCTGATTCCGAGCCTATTGCTCTGTCCACTGCACCACCTAACTGCCCCAAACTAAAATATCTCCTCCCTATCCAGGCCTGTCACCTCCCATGTAGTCAGCAAACAGGTGTTGCACAGCTCCAGTCTAGCATTTGGTCTGAAGTAATTTCCAACCAGATCCTTGTAGTTTTACATTTTTCTTTTTGGTGGTAGAAGAGGCTAGACTTGGAATGTAAAGAGGAAATCTTACTACCTTATCTCAGGAGAGAGAACTTTTAAGACAGCTTTTTAGTCCTTATTTCTTTCTTTGATTAAATTTATATCTTTACCTGCTCCTATCTAGCTAATCATTCTGCTCAGGACATTTTGTCTTCAAATGGAAGGAGAAAGGGGAAAAAAGCAGCTAATGCTGCTAATGAGAAAAACTGCTTGCAGACCCATCTACAGAACCTGCTAATGCATCCAGATTTATGCAGAACGGTGGCAGGGTCCGCATTCATTACCCTGTTTAAATAATTTCATTTCTTAAAAATAATTATGGCATTGGTGGTGCCATTTTCTAATACATGAGAAGTTCGCAGTAAAATGCCCCCAAAGAGAAGCAAGCACACACATTCATTGTATTTGTTCTGAATTATTGATAAACACCTGAGTTCCCACTGCTCTACTGGCATTCCCATGCTGCCTGGGCTCTGTCTGGCACTTCGGCATGGGCCCACAGGGCAGTGTGCCTGCTTCTCAAGTCTGCACATGGATTCTGCTTGCCTCTGGGAGAGAACAAGGGAACTTCTCCAAAGAGTGACCATTTTCCTACCCAGCAATAAACTCACTTGAATAAAGATCACAAGTAAAAACAAAACAAAACAAAACAAAATGGGTGTCACAACTTCTTTGTTTCATGGAAAAAAAAATACTTGCTCAGCCATTATCACTTGTTTCCAATATGGTGGCATCCAATCACAGTTCCCTTTCTAGCTTGGCCTGCTCTAGGCCAAGGGCCAGAATGCACACCAAGAGACCTGGTGGCTTCGTTCTCCAGGGATGTCAGTTCCATCCAGAGTGAATATCCTGATCATGGGTTCTGGGAGATTTTTTTTTTATCTTGCCTTCTAGAACATTATAACATGATAGGAAGTGCCAGGTCAACAAAATCAGCCTGGCATAGTCAGAGGTAGAAAAAAAATCAAGGTCAAAAGACCTGAATTCAAGTTCTCATTCAGCCTCTTTTTAACTATATAAACTTGGCAAAAGTTACTTAACCTGAACCTCATGTTCCTCATCTGAAAATGGGATGAATAATATCTTTTTCTAGTCATCTCACAAGGAATGTGTGAGAATCAAATGAGATAGAGCTTTGTAATTGGAAAGCAATATTTAAATGTAAGCTATTATTAAGTTTAGTTCAACCAACTAAGGCAGCAAACATTAGAAAGGTAACATTGCGTAGTGACAGCTAGGTGGCACAGGGGATAGAGTGTCAGCCTGATGTCAGGAAGACTCATCTTCCTGAGTTTAAATCTGGACTTAGACACTTACTAGCTTTGTGGCCCTGGGCAGGTCACTTAACCCTGGTTACCTCTGTTCCTCATCTATAAAATGAACTGGAGAAAGAAATAGAAAACCATTCTAGTATCTTTGCCAAGAAAATCTCCAAAGGAGTTGGACACAACTGAAATAAATGAACAACAACATTGCATAGTGAATAGAGAGGGGGCCTCGGAGTCAGAAAGACTTGAGTCTATGACTTGCTTCTGACATATACTGTCTATGTGGCTCTCGCTATGCTGCTTAATCTTTCAGCACCCTTCCTCCTGTACTATATTAAACATGTTCATTATTAATAATCCCTTAATGTGTATGTTGCTTTTAATTTTTGAAATCACTTTTGTATCACTAATATTATTTCACTCAACTCTCCCAGTTACCCTGAGATAATCCAGGCAAGTACCATAACCCTTGTTTAATATGTGAGAAAAAGGAGTCACAATGTATTTAGTGAATTGCTTTAAGACTCCCATATAGGTAACTGCAGAGCCAGAACTGAAGTCCAGGTCTTTCAGCTTCTGGACTCTTGTTCTTCCCACCAGACAAATCAAAGGTCTTTGGGATCAAATCCACCTTTGGGATTATCAGAGGTAGAGACTACTTTGTCATCGACAATAAGTCATGCACCTGAAATCTTTTCTGGAAAAGGGGACACCAACCTGGGTGATCTTCTTGGATGAAATGACTTCATCTTGAGCTTTACCATATTTAAAGATTGATATTGATATGCCTTATCTTGCCTGTTCGATTTGGAAGGTCCTTGAGGACAGGAACTGAATCTGCCCTTTTAGTACCACAAGGATCTAGAATAGTGTTTTCCCTGACACATGTTTGCTTGGTAAAGCTTGGAAATGGACCGAGACCTGGCAGTTGACAAATGATGATGGTGAGCAAAGGCAAGAAGGGAAGAGAACTGTAGGGAGAGTTAAGATAGACACAGAGTCCCTTCCCTCAAGGAGGCTACAATCCAAAGGTGGAGACAGCATGCTTAAATATAGGAATATACAAAGCAGATAACAAATCTAATAGTCTTGAGGGACTTGACCAAGGTAACGTAGGTAGAAAGTGGGAGGAAAATGTAGGATGTGTTCAGGCTACACAAGTCTGGTAAGGTTGGTCTCCTTTGAAAAGAAGTAGATTAAATTTCAAGATCTCCAAGTTTTCCTCCACTCTAAATTCAGCAATACTATGAAGTTCAGAAGTTTGGAGGAATGTTACAAATCTCATAGCTTCTGATTTTATTTGGAGTGTGTGGAGAGAATGTCAAACCAGGAAAAAAGTTCAAACCAAATGAAAGTACTCTAGGAACTCCATGCAGTTTTCCCATCATGAAGATGAGCTACCTAGATTCAGCTGGAATGAAACAGAAAAGCCCTTAGATGCTTCAGGCTGGCCCTCCCCTCCTGGAAAACATAAACAAGGTAATTCAATGGAGAGAAGCAAACTGTGCTTTGAGTATTTGCTGGAGAGGAAGGAGGCTTGATGCACACTTGGAAATTGCTTCTAAACACCACTTCTTGGAGATGAAGTAGTAAAAAAAAATTAAATTTTTAAAAATCAGAGTGAGAGAAAATATAGCCGAGAATCTGTTCAGAAGTGTTGGACCTCTTCCCTCATCAACATAAATGGTCTATGATGACAGCACTTCTCTGATATAAAAGGAATTCTGGAGAGACGATAGAGGAAAAACAAACCCACTCTGTTCTCTGAGCATGCCTGAGCTGCTGCTCTGCCTAAATGCTGCTGTATTATTTGGAAGTGTTAAGTAGACGAAAAATAATAAAGATGGGATCGCCAAGGACTGATGCGTGGATTCAAATTTTGTTAGGGAGATTTGTGTGGCTGTTTAAAAAAACTTAGAATCTTAACCTTAGTGATGGCTTAGCCATCCCAGATGTTACAACAGGTCCCAGGAAATGCCTCTTGGGCCATGAATAATATGATTTGATGCCTTCATTTGACCAAGCAGTCCTCTCATCATTTCCTCTTCATCTCCTGCTCATGGGCTTAATTTCTTTGGCCGGCATTCTGATTCTCTTTACTAACAGGCAATCAATATTACATCATCTCGCTCACTTCGACTCCTCAGACACGATGAGATACATTGGAGCACATTCCTCTGGGGCTTGTTTTTCAACTCCCTGATGCCTGGCAAAGGCAGGAAATGAAAATGCCATGCAAAATCGTGAAGTTTGATTGGCCTGCCGCCCAGACAGCATTAATGCAAGGCTTTAACCCTTCCTTAGACAAGCTGCTGCCTGCCTGTAAGGAATCCATATGTTGGGTCTGGACTTCCACCTGGGATTAATAAATGCTGAACAAGAACATAAGATAACAAGCTAATTGAATGGCCCATTAATTAAAGGGCATGATGTCAATGTCCTGGGATCAATGGATCACAGGTTCATAAATTTAGAGTTAAAAATTATAAGATTAGACCTTATAAATCATCTGCTTCAACCATCTCATTTTCCATTTGAGGAAAACGAGGCTCAGGAAAATGATGGGACTTATCTAAGGTCACAAGGTAATAAATAAAAAATCTGGGATTTGGAAACCAGGTCAATGAACTAATCACTCTTTTTTTCCTAGTTTAAATTGATTTAAAATTAATTTTTTCTAGCATTTATTATTTCTCCATCTAACTACCTCACCAACTGAAGAACAATAAAATCTCCCCAAGAAACCCCTCAAAACAAATAGGCTTATTGCAGCAAAGCAAATTCAATTCTCTTTTCATTGCTATGATACTTGTCAACTTCTGAGTTCATAGTGCTAAGGGGATGATTTACTCAGCTGACCCAAGATAAAAAAAATAAGGGACATTTAGGGCTATTCCAAATAATAAATGTAGTAAAAGTCATTTCTGGCCCTTCCTTTTTCTTTTAGGGTCCTCTGTGCAAAGGCTATTTGCAAAGCTTTAATAAGGCCATAAAATTCCAACCTGTGTCTGAAAGGATACTGATTTTGAAAACAGAGCCCCTTAAATCATACTGGTTAAACAATGTGGGTTGACCCTTTCCACTCTTTAGGTCTACAACAGTATTGCCCGAGAAGAAAGTGGCCTTGAACCAAAGCCCAACCAGCTTTTCTACAGAGATGATTTTTCAGCTATTTCTTGAGAAAACTGACCTTTAAAAACTCATTTATCTCCCAGGAAACTTAAAAAAATTCTAGAATCAGTACTGTCTACCTTTCCTTTCTCTGCTGCAAGATGGCACTTAGTGGATCTGGGAAATTCAATATATGATGATGATGATGCCAGACTTTCTGATACTGAATGATAATGATGATCATAATAATAATGATAATGCCTTTCAAATGGTTTGGAAATGGGATTTGAAGGATTATTTTATCCTCTACTGGTTCAGACAATAGGCAATTTTATAGCCACCCCCTTTTTTCTCTCTCAATTCCTTGCAAAAGAGGGCAGAAGATAATTGTAGTATAATGCTTTGCACACACCCAGCAACATGTTGAAATTGAAACTCTGGTTTAAAGGAAACAGACAAAACATAGGAATTATGATTATAATTATATAATTATGGCCACAATTATATAATGTATAATTATAATCTGATTATAAATCAAGGAATCCTTATGTATATTTGGTAAGTCTTCCCCATAAATTCTGGGCCCATCAGAACCTGTACAACGATTTTTCCAATAGTTTTATTTTTAATGTCATCAGGTTCTCATGGAAGACATTTCACTTAACTTGTAAGATTACACATATTTGTTGCTTGGCTGAGCCTTTAAAAAAATAGAAAGATAGAATCTATTGTTGACACTCATTTTTCACATCACAGTAATCTCTGGATATACTTTCTCTAAGAGCTAAAACCTTCCCTTTTAACAAAGAAAAACAATTAAAAAATAGCCAATGTATTGTGATAGTGATAATGTATTCATTGTTCAATCAATCAATCAATTTTTAATTAATTACTATGTTTCTTGAAGGGACTAGGCCAAAAACAAACCTTGCCTTCAACGATCTCACATCTAAAGGAGTTCGGGTCTATATAACTAGAGAAGTTAGAGTACATACAGAGTAATAGAAAGGAATGGTACTGGAGAAGGCACTGGAAGCTAGGAGTGAAGGTTGAAAAAGAAGTCTCTTGCCAGAGAAGGTGGCATTTGATGTGAGTCTTGAAGAAAACCAGGAATTCTAAGAGGCAAAAATGAGGAGTGAGAGAATTCCAGACATGGGATGACATTCAATGCAGAGGCACAAAGGGAAAAGAGAGTTTAATTGGGGGTGTTGTGAGATTCAATTGAGATAATGGACATAAAGCATTTTGCAAAACTTAAAGTCATATATAAATGCCAATTATTATTATTATTTTTATTATTGTTTTTGTCACTAGCCTCCAGTTGTCAGGCCTTCCATCTGGTGATGACTATGGTCCCTGAGTTTTCTACTATATTTTTGTCTAGCTCAAGCATTCTTTATAGAGCAACAAAGGGGTGTACTAGAAAATGTTTAACCAGGCTGGGTGGAAATTGGTGTAGGAAGAGTATGCATCTATATCTTTAAGTTTAATCTTCATTATTAGTACTTCATTAAGTCTTGACAACTAACAAAAGAATAATTCAAACCCTGCTTTATAGCAAGGCACAGTTTCTGAGTTGTAAATGCCCACATTAAAAATGAATAATGGACTTCCAACATGATTATAGCTGGCTCCAGCAAACTCCTGAACTAAGAAGAAGAAAGATCATATGGCTATAACAAAGAATATGTGGAGAGGAGTAATATGTTAAAAAAAAAAGCTGAGAAGATATGAAAGGTCCAGGTTGTGAAAAGTTTTAACTGTCATATAGAGATCCTAAGATTTGTTCCATGAAGTAATAGGGACTCTCTGGAGTTGATTGAGGGAGAGAGTGATGTGATCAGATCTTCTTTTTTAGGAACATCACTTTGGCAGTTTTGTGGAGGATGGAATGGAGTGGGGAGAGATTTGAGTCAGGGAGACTAATTAGGAAGCCATGGAAATGTTGCAAGTTAGAAATGATGAGGACCTGAACCACCATCTCAAGAGGAGAGAATTATGTTCCATTATCTGCTGTTAGGACTATTACTGGTTTTTCATTTGCTCATTTTGGCTTCCTTTTAGCAAGCTTTTCATTTACATCACTGTAGCCAGAGTGTATAATTTTATTTTTTTTTGCTTACTTTTCTCTGCTTACATTATTACAAAGTTTTCCATGTTTCTCTGATTTCCTCATATTTATTCACTCCTATTGCATAGTAATAGGATAGAGTGCTGGCCCTGGAATCAGGAACTCATCTTCCTCAGGAAAAAATCTAGCCTCAGACTCTTACTAGGTATATGACTCTGGGCAAGTCACTTAACCCTGTTTACCTCCCTTTCCTCATCTATAAAATGAACTGGAGAAGGAAATGACAAACGACTCTCGTATCTTTACCAGTAAAACTCCACATGAAGTCACAAAGAGTCAGACATGCCTGAAATTACTGAATAACAACATAGCCATATAATATTCCATTACATTCATAGACCATACTTTGTTGAGTATTTCCCAATGGAGGGCATTTTGGTTCTAGTTCTTTGCTACCTCAAAAAAAAGTACTCTTATAAATATCTAGATAGACATTAAATCCTTTATTCTATAGCCCCAGTCCCAAAGATTATTCTCAATCAATGAGGAAAGTTCTCAAGCAAGGGACTTTGGGACTAGTGCTACACTATCTTTTTTTTTTTTTTTAAATTTGTTGGTTATACTACCTTTTACATTCTTAGTGTATGTGCCTAGGAATGGAGTCACTTGTTCAAAAGGTTTGGATGGTTTAATATCCTCCCTTCTCACCTACCTTTTTTCATAATTTGAGGCTCCTAGAGAGAAGACTACCTTATTAGCTAGTGCTAGGCACATAAAGGCATCTGGTGAATATTTCTGAATGGAATTGCATAGAACCCAAGTAACTACTTGTAGCAAGTACATTGTTGTTGTTTTTTCAAGAAAAGATTCTCATGAAATCCACGGAAAAACCGAAACACTTAATTTCTTTTAGGCCCATCTACTACCTTTTTGTTTGCCTTTCAGCACTGATAATGGTCAGACAGGATATTATCATCCAGCTAGCTCTAGGATAGAACACAGGGTTTTGGAGTCATGTTTCTCTAAGAAGATAACCCAATTTGTCAATGGATACAAAAAGAAAATAAGAGTAATGAATATTTGTCAAGGTCCTTGCTAGATTAATTATCACCAAGAGGTAAATGAAAAGACTGATGTTTGAGGAGATGGGACTGAAGTCCAAAGGGAAGCTAAGTATCCAGGAAAATGAGATCAAGGATTGACACAACATAAGACAAGATCAGAAGATCCAAAGTTCCATATGAAATTATTTATAATCTAGTTAATAAACTGCAAGATATTGTTGCTTTAGCACTGAATCAAAGGAAAAGCAAGGTCCTGATTGTCAGTTTTGAAGACACTCTTGTCCGTTCCTATTTTTGAGATCCCCAGAATTTCAAGGGCTAATACCTTTCTCTTGGGAAAGATTCTTGTGTAGTTGGGACAAGGTTAGAGGAAAAGAGTGGCTAAGGTAATTTATCAAGTTGATTCAGGGTCAGAGTGGATTAAAGTTAGAAAGTGAGATAATTTGTCTTTAGGTAAAAACCAGTCTTTTGATTCCCTATCTGATATCAATTTGTAGTCTTTTAGGATTTCTTGAGGGTCTAGTGTTTTCCCTATGTGTTACTGGGTTCCTAGGATTCTTTAGGCAGTATCTTAAGGTCATAGATATAAAATTGGAAGGGAAACTTAGGGACATCTAATCCAATTCCTCATATTTAAGATGAGAAACTGAGAGATTGGGATCAGATTAAGTTCCCAAGTGACAGAGACAATCTTTAAACACAAAACCCCCTATTTTAGATACGGCATCCAATTTCACATAGATGGACAAAATCCCATGGATAGAAGAATAGCAACATGATTTAGTTTAGTTTCTTGCAGGAGGAAAGGTAGCACTTGCAATGGACAGAGTACTGGAAATCAAGAAAATATGTTTGAACCCAACATAGACACTTAGTAGGTGTGTGCTTGAACAAACCACCTTCTCCAAGCCTTAGTCTCCCCATCTGTAATAATAATAATCATATCTACCTCACAAATGATGTGAGGAACAAGCGAGATAATACATGCAAAGCACTGTTCAAATCTTAAAATGCTAGTCAGATGTTAGCTATCATTATTGTTACCTTATTTTAAATTTTGTTTTCAGAAATGCCTTTAGTGCAAGGTACAAAGTCACATTAAAAAAAAGTGAGTATTACTCAAGTGACTTGACAAGCAACGTTGTCTAGTGGACAGAGCTTCTGGCTAATGGCCAGCAATCTGGCTTCTGATTTTAGCTTTCTCTCTGTAGTTCCATTCCTGGGGGCCTTCTGGTCCCATATATATGTAAATCATGGCACAGTAATATAGTCAGATTCCCAGAATAAAACCCCACCACCTATCTAATTCTTGCACAGGGGAATTGTGTGAATTAAGGAGATAATGCTGTCTGCAGAATGCTTTGATCTCCTAAGAAGAGAGCTATATTCATACAAAGTATTATTCAGTATCTACCCATGTGCAGAGCTTAACAAGCAGCACAGTATGCTGAAAGCAAGAGACCTCTGTACTTTTCCTACTGATGACCTAAGCTGAGATTGATGTCTAAAGCACAGGGAGCTCTTTGCATCAACTCTTTACTTTAGATAAAAGTTTCTGGCTCTATCAAAGATTTTCAACATTATATCACTGTGTTAGAGAAGTCATATTTCTATCTCTGCCCCCCCCACTCCGTTGGAGAAAAGGGCCCTTTGAGGGTACTCATCTAATGGATGCCACATTCTGATTGGTTTCATTTATCATCACCTTTGTCCATTATGGAAATACATTTCCACTTGAATGCAAGCTAAATAAATTAGGACTCTTCAGACTGGAAAGAGGAAGCCTGATAGAATAAAATCATACTTGTTTATAAAATGATGAAGGATATAGAAAGGAGCCTTGCACAGACAATAGTGCTCAATAAATGTTTGTGGACTTACTGATTGAGTGAATGAATGAATAAAGGACATACGGTAGGTCTTAAAAGGTAAAGAGCTAAAGCTGGAAGGGTCCTCAGAAACCATCTAGTTCATCTCTTCTTCTGCTCACATTTTCCAGATGAGGACATGGAGCATCATGGATATTATTCTATCTATAAGATCTCAGTAAATTGAAAATTGGGATACCTTCATACTTCAAAGAAGCTTCCAAGACAAACAGAAGGGAGTACTGCTTTACATAGTAGATAGTAAACTTATGGAATGATTACTCTCCTAACCCATCTTTAGCTTGGAAGCTCAAAGGTTCTTACATGATCATAGATTTTGAGCTGGAGTCACCTTAAAAGCCAGCAAGTCCAACCACATCCCTTTACAGATGAGGGAACTGAGATTCAGAGAGATAAAGTGCTTGCCTAGGGTCAATCACTCAATTGATAAACATTGATTAAACACCTACTGTATGCCAAATATAGTGCTAAGCTGTACAAAAGAGACAAAAGATAGTCTTTTTCCTCGAGGAGCTACAATTTAATGGGGAAGACAAGTAAAAAAACACACTTACACACACACAAGCGAACAAACAAGTCATATAGAAGACAAATAGGAAATAATTAAAAGAAAAGCCCTTGAATTAGGAGCAAGTGGGGAAGGCTTCCTTTAGAAAGTGGGATTGGGACTTAAAGTTGTGGAGATCAGTAGTAGGAGTGGGGAAGGTGGAGCATTCCAGGCATGGGAAATGGCCAGAGAAAATGCCTAGAACTGAGAGATGGGGCATTTTATTCATGGAACCCACAAGAGGCCAGTGTCACTAGATTGATGAGTATATGATGGATGGTCAAACATAAGACTGGAAAGGCAAGAGGAGGCTAGGTTAGGAAGGGCTCTCAGTGACTAATGGAGCTTTTTGTATTTCCTTCTGGAGGTAATAGGGAGTCAGTGGAGTTTATTGTGTAGGAGAGTGATGTGGTTGGACCATTGTCACATGTTGGTAATCTTCTAGGTTGCTTATGAAGGTAGGTTTCCCTGACTTCAAGTTTAGTGCATTGATTACTATGCCATGATGAGATTGAATCTTACTTTATACATGTCATGTCATTTTTGAAAACATTAATAGACCAAAATGTTAACTTCATGGCTGATTGATCCATAATTGTTTATTAAGGGAAAGCTGAGATATTAGAGATATCATGTTAATATTTCTGAAAATATTAAAAGACTTCAAAAGAATTTTGATAAATTCATGGATTTTAAGGGATTATTAAGGGAAAGCAGGGATATTAGGGAGGACATCTCATATGTTAGAAGAATAGCAGTGATAAACTAACAAATTATTAAGTGCTTAGTATATTCTAGGTATTATGTTAAGTGCTGCAGAATCAAAAACCCTGCCCTGGAGGAGTAGAATAACCATACATCCCCATCAAACCCTGTTGTGGGTAATACTAGACTGGTCTGATCCTTGTCATGATCTAGCCTGGCTCTGTTCATACCCTTATACTCTTATATCTCCTGAAAGTGCTTTGTACTATGAAAGAAAGTATAATTCACTCTCTGATCTGAGAATAGTACTACTTTCATTAAAAGAAGAAGATCCACCATTTTTTTTTTTAGTTGGACTAGTTGGCTCTTCATGGTGCAAGAAAAGGGTAACTGATTGTGCTTGCTCAAAATTTCACTGCTATGGAAATGGAGAGACCAGACTAGTCTTGTAGAGCAATTTTACAAGATAGAGGCACATGTGTGAGGGCCTCAGGGGTCCCTTCCACAGGGAGCTATTGTCTGTCTCCTTTGACTTTCTGTGACATTTTCTTTGTATCATGGTTTCGAATTTATTTCTAGATCAGAAATTTCTTAAGGGCAGGGAAGTTATCTTGATAATCATTTTTGTATTCTCCTCTAGCATCTGGCCCCAAATAGATACTCACCAAATGTTTATTGAATGGAAAAAGCCCCCATGATTCTGATCCTTGGAGCACAGATATAAATAAAGCCAGAAGCATTATCAATTGACTTGCTACCCTGCTAGATAACACCACACTACCAAGCCAGAGCCCTGAAAACCCACTTAACAATGAATCGACAAAGCCCTAATTGACTTAATTAAACTTGAAAATGCAGTGACCAGGATTTTTATCCTACCACTGACAGTACTGGGTTAATGGATTTTTAGAGAGAAATCTTCTAATCCTACTGGATCTAGTTTCTATCTCAAGAGGACTTAAGCACTATAGGAATAGAGCTGATAATGTTCTGAGAAAGTTTGAGGGTGTTATATAAGAGTACATCATAAACCATCCTTGTCAATTGATGTTGTATCTTTATTTCCTTAAAAAAATCCCACTCTGATGAACAGCTAAGTAATGTTTTTAATGAGCTTTGCAGTTTTGGTATGCATATCTTTGAAATAGTTAAGGTTTCGTTCAGTAGATTAGCAGAATTGGTTTAAAAATTTGTGTTAATTATAGGTTTAATCTGCTGCATACTTTCTCCCCTTTATTTTTAGTTAAAAATCAGAAAATTCCAAACCACAAAACTCTCAAATGTTTTCATGAAAAAGAATCCTGGAATTACTATACTCACTAGAGGTAGTCAAATAGGATGATGAGACCTTGCCAGATGAGTTTGGATCATGGAACTTGGAGAACTTAACCTGGAGAAGACTGGTAGGGTTGTGGAAATCATCGTGGTTTTCAAATAATCTAAGGA
The DNA here is from genome assembly GCF_016433145.1 of Gracilinanus agilis. Lineage (NCBI taxonomy): Eukaryota > Metazoa > Chordata > Mammalia > Didelphimorphia > Didelphidae > Gracilinanus > Gracilinanus agilis. Next base: position 331,479,120 of record NC_058133.1, read on the forward strand.
CTATTATGTGGAAGAAAGTTTAGATTGTTCTACCTGGCCTCATAGGACAGAACATGGAGCAGGGGATGCAAGTTATAGAAAGGTACATTTCAGCTTAGTAGATGGAAAATTTTCTTTACAGTTTTTGTTGTTGTTAAACCTGTGATTTCATTGGCTTAAGCAACTCCCTTTTCAAATGAAGATCCACACCTGTTCTGTAGTTTATTAACTCAGAGAATTGCCTAGAGTCTTGAAAGACTATGTGACTTGTCCAGAGCCACACAGGCATCATTTGTCAGAGGCCTGAGTGGAACTCAAGTCTTGTTGACTCAGAGTAATTTTCTATCTTGTTTCTATTCAGTCATTTTAGTTGTTTCTGACTCTTCATTACCCCATTTGGAGTTTTCTTGGCAAAGACACTAGATTGATTTGCCATTTTCTTCTCCAGCTCATTTTATAGGAGAAAACTGAGACAAACAGGGCTAAATGACTTGCCCAGAGTCACGTAAGTGTCTGATGCCAAATCCGAATTCAGATCTTCCTGATTCCAGGCCTGGTACACTATCCACCGTGTCACTTAACTGCCCCAACTACTAATTCTAACTACTAATTCATTATTCCATTATGCCTCTCTCTTAAATTAGAATTATCCAAAAGTGAAATTGCTGCTTCTGGAAATAGTGGGTCCCTTACTCCTGAAAGTGTTCAAATGAAATTTGGGTGTGCCCCTTGTTAGGAATGATATAAAAATATAGAGAGAATATTCTTATATAGGTTTAAATTTTAGTAAATGACCTGCAAGTTCCCAAAACACCAGTGCTTGGTGGAAATTTCTCTATCTATGGTCATTCATTCATGAAGTTGATGGCTTCAACTGCTAAGTCATTTGTCTTTTTTCAGTTCATATCCTTGATGTCTCTATAGCATCTGACATGTTGACTATCCCTTCCTCCTGGATGCTCTCCTTCACTGAATTTTTTAACACTATTCTCTTCTGGTTCTCTTATTGTTTGACCCTTCTCAGACTCCTTTACAAAATTGTCATCCATTTTGCCCCCTTCTTTATGGTAGAACCCAAGACTGTCTTGGAATCTTTTATCTTCTCTCTCTGCTCTTTCTTCAGCAATCTCATCAACTTCTATGACTTTACAGACCATTTCTTTCCTGATATAATCTAATTTACATATCAGTTCCTCAATTCTGTCCTTATTCTAGTCCAGTGATGGGCAAACTATGGCCTGCAGGCCAGATGCAGCCCCCTGAAATGTTCTTTCTGGCTGCGAGACATTATTCCTAGTCTGACAAATACAATGAGTAGGATACAATACAATGAAACTTCAAAAGTGTTGCCTTAGAAATAGACTGACAGATGAGCATTTCCTTTCCTTTGGCCCCCATCTTTATAAAGTTTGCCCATCACTTTTCTAGCCCTTTATTACAAACTACCTCACGGACATCTCTATCTGGATGCTCCCTAGGCATCTCAGTGTCAGCATATCCCAAACACAACTTAATTTTCTCTTGCCTATTTCTTTTGAGGGCTCCACCATCTAGGTTTGCAGCCTTGAAATCATTCTAAACTCTTGATTTTCCCTTACCTTCTATATACAATTAGTTATTAAGTCTTATCTATTTTATATCCCTGGCATTTCTCTTTTCCATTTCCTCTAGACTCACACATCCACCACTCTAGTTCAGGTCCTCATCACCTTTCTCCTATACTTTTGCAATGATGTCCTAATTGGTCACCTCCTCTCACCTCAATCAAGTCTGTCTTCTTTCCAATCTACCCTTCACAAAGCTGCCAAATTGAAATTCCTAAAGCATAGGCCTGGCCATGCTACCGCCCTGATGGAGAAGCTTCAGTGACTCTCTATTGCCTATTGGAGAAAATATAAATTTCTGTTTAGCATTTAAAGTCCTTCACAGTCTGGTTCCAACCTCTCTTTCCAGATTGATTTCATATTCTCTCTTTTATTCAGTCTGTATTCTAGCCAAATTGGCCTAATTACCATTATTAATACTTTGTGTTCTGTGTCTGTCTTTGTGGCCTTGCATAAGCCTTATGTCCTACTTGCTCTCTCTTTTCACCCCTGGCTCTTTGGAACTCTTAGTTCCCTTCCAATATGAGCACAAGCACTGTCTGTCATAAGAAGCATATCTTGATTTCCCTAGATAGTGCTCCAGTCTTCTTTACACTCCCCTGCAAATTCCTTTTTGTTTATTTTGCAGATATTTTATATTTATTCACATGTATACATGTTTTTTAAACATCTGTTAGAATGGAAATCCCTTGAGGGCAGGAATTATTTATTTTTTTTTATTTTGTATCTTTAGCATCTATCACAGTGCCACTCACTTTATAGGTATCTAACAAATGCTTTTTGAATTTAAATAAAGAAAAGAAATATAAGGAAAGGACATCTGAAAATCGTTTGTTTACTGGCCCTTTTCAAAGACCTGTGTCTTTTAGAACTGGCAGAACACACAAAAGTCCAAAATGAGTATGAGATCCAGGTTGTTAAACCAAGCAAGGATAGGATGGGTAATTGACAGTGGTCAAAGTGTCAGGTAAACAGCAGAGGTCCTACAAGGCAGATAATGGGTTTTGAGAAAGTCTAATACCAGCTATCAGAGATGAATATAGGAGAGATTAGGGTCCTGGAGTAGGAGGTCCAGTCCCTAGGGAAACTGGGATAGAAGGCATAGTGTTAGGTCAAGAACTCAGTTGTTGGTGCAATGGAACAAGGGACACTAGACTTGGACTACTGATTCAATGGTAAGTCATTGGACTTCTATTTTTTCTCTTTTAGAATAAGGTCCTATTCTATAGGCTGGGGTCATACTTTGAGGCAGGATTTAAATGTCCACAGTTGGAATCACAGGATCATAGTTTCAGAATGGAATAAATCTTAGGGACAATTCTGGATTGGGACTGACTTAAACCACTTTTCTCTTAATTTAGATTTTATGTTGGAACAAAATTAAACATTTGTAGAGCATTCAACAGTTGACAAAAGAAACTAAGTCATTTTGTTCAGTCATTTCAGTTATATCTAACTCTTTGGGACCCCTTTTGAGGTTTTCTTGGCAAAAATCCTAGAATGATCTGCCATTTCCTTCTCTAGTTTATTTTATTTTTAAATTTTTTTAATTTAAAAAAAATATTATTCCTTCCTTTTTTAAAAAATATTTTATTTTTTTTAGAAAAATTCTCCATGGTTACATGATTCTTGTTTTTACTTTCCCCTTCACCCCTCTTCACCCCCTCCCCCATATCCAATGTGCATTTCCACTGGTTTTAACATGTGTGATCAATCAAGACTTATTTACATATTATTGATAGTTGCATTGGTGTGGTCATTTAGTGTCACATCCCCAACTATGCCCGCATCAACCTATGTGTTCAAGCGGTTGTTTTTCTTCTGTATTTCCACTCCTGCAGTTCTTCCTCTGAATGTGTATAGCATTCTTTTCCATAAATCCCTCGGAATTGTCCTGGGTCATTGCATTGCTGCTAGTACAGAAGTCCATTACATTCGATTTTACCACAGTGTATCAGTCTCTGTGTACAATGTTCTCCTGGATCTGCTCCTTTCACTCTGCATCAATTCCTGGAGGTCTTTCCATTTCACATGGAATTCCTCCAGTTTATTATTCCTTTGAGCACAATAGTATTCCATCACCAGCATATACCACAATTTGTTCAGCCATTCCCCAATTGAAGGGCATCCCTTTGTTTTACAGGTTTTTGCCACCACAAAAAATGCAGCTATAAATATTTTTGTATAAGTCTGTTTATCTATGATCTCTTTGGGGTACAAACCCAGCAATGCTATGGCTGGATCAAAGGGCAGGCAGTATTTTAGAGCTCTTTGGGCATAGTTCCAAATTGCCATCTAGAATGGTTGGATCAGTTCACAGCTCCACCAGTAATTTATTAATGTCCCAATTTTGCCACATCCCCTCCAACATTCATTACTCTCCCCTTCTATCATTTTGCACCAAGATAAATTCAGAATGAGTGAATGACTTGAATATAAAGAAGGAAACTATAAGAAAATTAGGTGAATATAGAATAGTATACCTGTCAGATCTCTGGGAAAGGGAAAATTTTAAAACCAAGCAAGAGTTAGAGAAAATTACAAAATGTAAAATAAATACTTTTGATTATATTAAATTAAAAAGTTTTTGTACAAACAAAAACAATGCAACCAAAATCAGAAAGGAAACAACAAACTGGGAAAAAATCGTTATAACAAGATTCTGACAGAGGCCTAATTACTCAAATATACAAGGAGCTAAATCAATTGTATAAAAAATCAAGCCATTCCCCAATTGATAAATGGGCAAGAGAAATGAATAGGCAATTTTCAGATAAAGAAATCAACACTATCAATAAGCACATGAGAAAGTGTTCTAAATCTCTAAGAATTAGAGAAATGCAAATCTAGTTTATTTTAAAGATGAGAAATCAGAGGCAAACAGGGTTAAGTGATTTGCCCAGGATCACTCAGCTAGTAAATGTCTGAAGCCAAATTTCAACTTGGGTCTTCCTGACTCCAGGTCCAACTACTGTGCCACCTAGCTGATCATTTTATATTTTACTAAGTCATAGCAAGAGGCTATTCAACAGAAATAGATATTAAGATCACCCTGAATGAATTCAGCTGGGCTAAATTTGTTGCCCGATTTATCCATTTTGATTCACTAGCCAAATAACAGAGAGATCTAGAGGTTCCTCCTGGCTGCTTTGTACTCAAAAGTTGCAGCAATTTAAGTTGTTAAATAGTCAAGACAATCAAGTCTTGAAAGTTGTCTTAATAACTTAAAAAATTTTATTCATAATCTTACCTTCTATCTTAGAATTACTACTGTGTATTGGTTCTAAGGCAGAAGAGTTGTAAGGGCTAAGCAATGAGGTTTAAGTGACTTGCCTAGGGTCACGCAGCTAGGAAGTGTCTGAGATCAGATTTGAACTTAGAACCTCTTGTCTCTAGGCCTGGCTTTCCATCCACCAAGCCACCTAGCTGCCCCTCTTAATAACTTTTAAGGAAAAACTAGTGTAAGTTGCATGGAAGAAAAGATTATGATTTGGCTCCTACCAAACTATCAAGGGACCATCAAGCACAAAAGCTTTATTTTGTATATTCAACTCAATAAACATCCATTAAGTGTCTGCTATGTCCCAGGTACTATTTTAAAATCAGGGGATACAAAAAGAGAGGCAAAAGGTAGCCCCTGTCCAGTGACCCAGACATGTAACTAACTTGCCTAATGTAGCCCAGGCAGTAGGCAACAAAGCTGTGCTGTGAACCTGAGTCTGTTGACTCTAAATAAATCACTTTCCACTATATCAGAAGCCTCTAAGATTTCAGTGTACAGTAGAAGTTAGTCAAGAGCAATTCTTAACTAAAGTGACTGTTTTCAAAACTAAAGTGACTATTTTCAAAGAGCACTTATTTGGATATACATAGTATGGAGTTAAAAAAATCATTCTCGTATTTTATAATAACATTTTTATTGCACTACTTCTACCCCTCTCTCCACTCTCTTCTCAAAGGTGCCATACAAGTAACTTATAAAAATTAATGTTCTCTTTGGAATTAGGGAAGCACCTTTGATGATCACCACTGCCTTTCTCTGGATGGAAATGCGTGATGTGCCTGACAAGTGTATTTCCTTTGAGAATCCAATTTTTAATCACTTTGGTTCAAAATGATAAGAAGCAGCTCTCTCTGCATACTGAAAAATTATAGGATACATTTTAGGAAAGATTTGAAAGAATCATAGTAAAGAACTCAGACTAGACTCAGGCAATTTAAAAATAATCAATAGCTGGTGAATCAGGTAAAAAATATTGTTTCTAAATAATAAAATGGATACAGCAAGTAAGAGATGCAAAGGGACTAGAGCATGTTATTTGATAGGTGTAAGAAATGTGGCTACAAGTGTATGATAAATTAAATCTTCATAGTAGAGCGTTTTCTCCCAACCAGAACACCCTAGAGAAATCAGTTGGATACCTACACTATAATACCAGTTTTTTCATTAACTCATGTTAAAGTCACATTGGGAACTTTGCTGAACAAAAGGGATTTCCTAGGATTCTAAACAAGCATAGATTGGACAACTTCTGATTTCATAAATAATCTTCGCAGATGCATGAATTTATGGATGGTGGTTTGCAACATGAAATTGAAACCATTGGGATGGGGTACAGGAAAGGAGCAGTCACATAGTGGAATGTATGGTATGGAAAGGCAAAAAGTTGAATCTAGCACCTGAAGACATAAAGCTATTGAGGACACTGGCCAGCTGGGTGCTTTCTTACCCAGCTAAGAGTAGCTTTTATTTTATTTTATTTTATTTTTTATTTTTTTGAACCCTAATATATTTTATATATATATCCTTCTATATTAATTTTATTTGTTACAGGGCTAGGCAATGGGGGTTAAGTGACTTGCCCAGGGTCACACAGCTAGGAAGTGTCTGAGGCCAGATTTGAACCCAGGACCTCCCATCTCTAGGCCTGGCTCTCAATCCACTGAGCCATCCAGCTGCCCCCTTAAGAGTAGCTTTTAAAAGTAACTCCCAATATAGACTCTAAATGATCACCCTAGTGCAAATATTAATAATATGGAAATAGGTCTTGATCAATGACACACATAAAACCCAGTGGAATGGCTATGGGAGGGGGTGGGAGAAGGGGAGGGAAAGAACATGAATCATGTAACCATGGGAAAAAACTCTTAATTAATTAATTAATTGATTAAACTTAATAAAAAAAGTATCCCCCAGTGTGTGCAAATCCTGAGAGTAAGCTTTAGAAATGAATCTTACATGTGCAAGGTTAGAAAGAGAAGTGGTTAGCATCTTCTCAGAGGAACAAGAAATCCCTCCCTTCCTTTATGCCCTAAAAAGAGTAAATGAATAGTTGTGAGAAAGTAGAGTTTAGGGAGGGAAGCCCTCTCTCTGTATTGCCTTCTCTTGTATAGATCTCTCTCCGACTCCAATCATTATATGACCAGTGTTATTTGAAGGTAGTGATTATGACTCTCTGCTTCCAAATATTAACTACTGACTATCAACCATTATGGCTTTATTTGTATGAATACTGAAGACTTCTTCTAGAGACCCTCTTTAAAATATAAATGCCTCTGAAAATGTCCTACCTTAAGCTTTAATCGATTAACACATTGTTAGCAGGTAGGTGAGAAGATGCATGGGATAGACAGTGGACTTAAGGCATGGGACACTCTTGAGAGAAGGATGAGACACCTAAGCCAAGGAAAAGAATTGAAGAGGGAGAAAGGAGATTGACAGGGTAGGAATGGGCTGAAGCCAGTTTTGCCTATTTCATCATCTAATGTTTTGTAATTGTCCCTGACTTGACCATGCAACATTATTTTTATATGCTACCTTGGGCACTTATGCCATAAGTCTGGGAACTCCTGGTGTAGAGGATGCCTTTAAACTGACTTTTTCATGGCATTTGGTAGGGAGGTAATTGTCTGTTAATTAATATAGTCTGTAACTAAGGCACCTAGCATCCTCTGGAGGACCAATAAATTCTTATTGACTAACTGTCTGCATCTCTGACTAATTGACTGACCCTCCCTAAGCATAATGACTATTTTTATTAGGGAAGTATATGAAAATTCTATTCTAATTGAGTATATAGCATTGAACCAAACAGTATCTGGGTATAAAATTCTTCATATTCTGTCTCTACCTCTTCTTCTGGTTCTTTCTATGCATCTCTGACTCTTTTTTCTTTTTTCCTCTTCCTCCTCCTCTTCCTCTTCTTCTTGTTCTTGCCCTTCTTATTCTTCTTGTTCTTGTTCTTTTTGTTCTTCTTGTTCTTTCTTCTCCTTTCCGATCTCCTCCTTTCTCTTTGTCTGTTTGCTCTCTTATATACATACAAAAGGATTTTCACCCTTGCCTTATGAGTCGTTACTTGTACTGCCATTTTATCTGTGTCAAAAGAATTTTAACACAGATACATTTTATGCAGCTTATAGTTAAAAAGGATCTTGACTCAAGAGCTGCCCAATCAAACTAAAGTGTAAAGATGACAACCTATCAATTTGACTCACAGAATCCTTAAGAAAGGAATCTTAGTTTTATCTTGTCCAGATCACTTACTTTTACAAATGATGCCCCAAGAAAGGGTGACTTATCCAAGACTCATTAGGGGCAAAGTCAAAACTTTGCCAGATAATACCTAAATAATCCCATATCAGAAAAAGAAATTGAACAAGCCATCAAAGAACTCCCTAAGAAAAAAATCGCCAGGGCCTGATGGATTCACAAGTGAATTCTATCAGACATTCAAAGAGCAACTAATCCCAATACTATACAAATTATTTGATGATAAGCAAAGAAGGAGTCCTACCAAATTCCTTTTATGACACAAAAATGGTACTGATTCCAAAGCCAGGGAGATCAAAAACAGAGAAAGAAAACTACAGACCAATCTCCCTAATGAACATAGATGCAAAAATCTTAAATAGAATACTAGCAAAGAGACTCCAGCAAGTAATTAAGAAGATCATCCACCATGATCAGGTGGGATTTATACCAGGAATGCAAGGTTGGTTCAACATTACGAAAACGATCCACATAATTGACCATATCAACAGTCTAACAAACAAAAATCACATGATCATCTCAATAGATGCTGAAAAAGCCTTTGACAAAATACAGCATCCATTCCTATTGAAAACACTGAAAAGTATAGGAATAGAAGGACCTTTCCTAAAAATAATAAACAGTATATACCTAAAACCATCAACAAACATCATATGCAATGGGGATAAATTAGAAGCCTTCCCAATAAGATCAGGAGTAAAACAAGGATGCCCATT